>NW_027629977.1:0-482936 GCF_052849685.1 Lactuca virosa | reverse complement strand
CGTATGCTCTCAACCTGGGCATCTCTGATCAAACTCACAAGCGGAGAGTCTACTGCTATCCTCATACATACCGCGGGGGTGGAAGACCCAGCTGATTTGTGGCTCAAAGCATCCGCAACCACATTCGCTTTACCAGGGTGGTAAAGGATCTCGCAGTTTTAGTCCTTGACTACATCCAGCCACCAGCGCTACCTCATGTTCAGGTTCGGCTGATCCATGATATGTCTCAAGCTCTTGTGATCCGTGTAAATGGTACAGCGGACCCCATAAAGGTAATGTCTCCATATCTTGAGGGCGAACACCACCGCCCCCAGCTCCAAGTCATGCGTAGGGTATCTCGTCTCATGCGGCTTCAATTGTCGTGACGCATAAGCTATCACTCATCCTCTCTGCATGAGGACCGCCCCTAACCCTGTGATAGATGCATCACATAATACCACAAAATCCTCAACTCCCTCCGGGAGTGTCAAGACTGGGGCCTCGCACAACCGCTGCCGTAGGGTCTCAAACGCCCCTTGCTACTTAGGGCCCCACCGAAAATCCACCCCCTTCCTCGTCAGACGAGTGAGGGGTACCGCAATCTTGGAGAAGTCCCGTATGAATCTCCGGTAGTACCCTGCCAATCCCAAAAAGCTCTTGATGTCTGAGGGAGATTTCGGAACCTCCCACAGCATAACCGCCTCGATTTTGGCCAGATCGACCAAAATCCCCTCCTGGTTAACGAGATGTCCGAGGAACTGGACCTCTCGTAGCCAAAACTCACAATTCGAGAACTTGGCGTACAGCCGTTCTCGTCTCAGAACTCCCAGTAACTCCCGTAGATGCTCCTCATGCTGCTCTCGGGTCTTGGAATACACCAAGATATCGTCTATAAACACTATGACCGAGCGGTTGAGCATCGGTCTGCAGACCCGATTCATCAGGTCCATGAACACTGCTGGGGCATTGGTGAGCCCAAACGGCATCACCACGAACTTGTAATTCCCATAATGTGTCCAAAACGCGGTCTTCTCCACGTCCTCCTCCCTCACTCTGACCTGGTGATATCCGGATCTCAAATCGATCTTGGAAAACCAAGATGCGCCCTACAACTGATCGAAGAGGTCATCTATCCTCGGGAGTGGATAACGGTTCTTCACCGTTAACTTCTTCAGCTCCCTATAATCAATGCACATCCGGTGCGAACCGTCCTTCTTCCGGACGAAGAGGATCGGGGCTCCCCATGGAGAACTGCTAGGTCGAATGAACTGCTTTCCCAGCAGCTCCTGTAACTGTGATGATAGTTCCTGCATCTCCGGTGGCGCCAATCGGTACGGGGCCTTGGCAATAGGGGCCGCACCTGGCACCATGTCGATCTGAAACTCGACATGCCTCTCCGGCGGTATCCCCGGTAACTCCTCCGGGAACACATCAGCAAACTCTCTAACCACTGGTACCTCCGAAACTAGAGTCTGATCCCTGACCCGCGTATCCACCACATACGCTAGATAACCTGCACACCCGTGCTGAATACACTGTCGAGCTCTGGCGGCTGAACAAAATCTTGCTCCCACTCTGGTGCCCTCGCCAAAAACAATCAGTTCTCCCCCACTTGGGGTTCGAACTACTACCTGCTGACCCTCGCAATCAATCAGGGCACCGAATCGACTAATCCAGTCCATCCCCACAATCACGCATACATCCCTCATGGGGATCGGAATCAAGTCTATCGGGAAGGACACCCCGAAGATCTCTAACTCACACCCTCGGTAAACCGAAGAAGCAGAAACCCCGTGTTCATTGGCGATATAGATTCGCAACGGACACTCTAGCTCGCCTACTGACATACTGAACCCTCTACTAAATGTCTGTGATACGAATGACCGACTCGCCCCCGAGTCAAATAAAACCAATGCAGGTAAGGAGTTCACTAGAAACGTACCTAACCATAGGTACAACAGATAAGCATACTACAGATATAATACAATGAGACAAAGGATAGAAACATACCAGCAACCACATCTGGTGCTGCCCTGGCCTCCTCCACCGTAAACTGGAAAGCACGCCCCTGGGCCCTCGGGGGCACTGCTCGACCCTGACTCCCATCAGTAATCCTCAATGTAGCTGGCGCTGGAGCTTGTGCCGGCCTGGCTGCAAGCTGCGGATAGTTGGTCTTCACGTGACCAACCTGATGACAGTGGTAGTAGATCCTCATCTCCTGAACTGGGGCCGTCTGACGACAATCCCTCGCATAATGCCCCTCCTGGCAGCATTTGCGGCATCCGCCACCAGACCTACAAACCCCCGTGTGCCCCTTTCCACACTTTCCACAAGTGCGGCCCTGATGTCCCCCTGTCCTGGAATCAGCGGTCTTAGACCGCTTTGGCGCCGGCTGTGCCTGTGTCGGGGCCCGACCCTGCTCTCTCAGCTGTAACTCAATCTCAAGCTCTCGCCGCCTGGCGGCCTCCTGTAACTCCAGAAGCGTATCACAACGCTGAGTCGCCACGAACTGTCGGATATCAGTCTTGAGCATGCTCAGATAATGACTCATCTGAGCTTACTCAGAAGCAAACTCCGGGCAGAACATCGCCCTCTCAGTGAACATATGGGTGATCTTCGTCACCGTCTCCCGATCATGTCTCAACTCCAAAAACTCCTGAGCTAACCGTTCCCGCTCAACTCGAGGGATGTAGCGAGCGTGGAACATATCCTTGAACTGCTCCTAAGTAACAACAGCTCTCTGCTCATCTGAATACGACCCAGTCATCAATTTCCACCAGTCCTTCGCCCCGGACCTTAGCAAGTTCAGGGCATATCTGACCTTCTGGTCGATAGGACATAAGCATGTGAAGAAACATCCTTCCACGTCAAAGAGCCACCTCATGGCTTTGATGGGCTCCTGAGTCCCATCAAAAGTAGGGGGCTTCGTGTTGTCGAAGTCCCGATACTGGAAAACCCGGCCGACTCCCAACCCCGTCGCCGATACAGCTGATGTAGCTGTTGCGGCAGCCGCCTCAGTGAGGGCTGCATAACGATCATCGAAATACTCCACCATAGCGGTCTTAATAGACCCGAACATCTCCGGCAACTCGGCCCGGAACAGAGCAGCAACCTCATCATGCAGGATCTCCCGGATCCTGTCATCCATCCCATCTGGCCTAATTTGGCCGATAGTCTCGGGCGCCGTCGGTGCCCCCTGTCCGCCCTCTCCCTCTCCACATCCTGATCCTGAACCGGATCCCGTCACAAAGCGCCTGGTCATCACCATTCTGAAACATAACACAAGGTATCAGGTAAACCATACAAAGAACTGGGAACCAACTCCCGACAAAACCCTAGGAGTTGTGACTTCCTTGCTACGCGTATGGGTCCTGTGCTTTCAGTAGTACGGGCCCATACTACCTTCCACACCTACCCATATTTGTCTCAAGTATCATCACAACGCCCCAACATATATATATATATATATATATATATATATATATATATATATATATATATATATATATATATATATATATATATATATATATATATATATATATATATATATATATATATATATATATATATATATATATATAATCATAGCGACCACTCAAGCCTCACTCCTAGAGGAAGGCTAAATATCTCGTAATCGGCGGACTCACCCCAAACAACCTACCCATCCATGAAACTTCCACCAACCCTGCAGCACGCGTGTATGCTGACCATACATAACGCTGGACCCTATAGACTTTCGAATACTCGGTCCTACTCTAAGACCACAACCAGACAAGGAACAGGAAATAAAGTAAACCAAACATTCTCAGGCTATAAGATCTTAATTATGTACAGTCGTGATGCATACACTAAGCAACTACAGTAATGATGTCAATTTCATATAAGGAAAACCCTAGGCTATCAGGCATCATATAATCAAGAAATTCTATCATGCAATCCCTGAAGATCCCTAGCCTAGTACTAGCATGCTGTTCTAATCATATCTCATAACTCAAATAACCCGTAAGGTATTTTAGGGTCTATCCGTGAGCTCCGGCTGATAGTACACTTGCATCCTCCTTTTATTATTTTGACAACATTTTAAGAAAATCGTTTTATAACCTTGTCCTCAGTTTGAGACTGGAGACACCTGAGTGTTTCCTCCAATTCACTCAAACCAAGGATCTGATACCAACTTGTAACATCCATAATATTTGAGCAAATTTAAAACTTTGTAAAACGTTTCAAACCACATGATCATTACAAACTTGTTTTTCAAAATAGTATATTGTCAGAGTATCCCAGAATCAAATCATAAAAACATACAATGTGAAGAGCGGTACGATCACGCCTTTTCCTTCCCGCGATCATCAGAAGTACCTGAAACAATAATCGATAAATGTAAGCTCAAAGGCTTAGTGAGTTACCCCCAAAATACCAACGCCATACAGTCATAATCGTAACACATAAGCAAACAGATGCAACATGCATAATGAGCCATCAGTCTGACTGGACCGACTCCCGGTCCTCAGTCTATCTGGACAGCTCTCCGAGCCCTCGGCATGTCCGGACCGCTCGCTAGGCCTTCAGCCTGACTAGATTTGCCCGGCCTGGGATTGCAGTCTACCCGGTCCGCCCAGGGTGTCTTGGCCTACTGCACACAGCAGGACCTGCCTCAACTCTTTCACCAAACCAACCAACATGTGCACATACAAATAAACAACTAAACATGCAGATATAACAGAACACTAACATGGCAACCATCCTTTGACCAGGATACCGACCTAACCGATCTCTAGCATAACAACCATCTTAAACCAGGATGAAATCTAACATAGCAATATCATAACGACCATCCTAACCCAGGATGTAAATCAAAAAGGGTCGGCCTTGGTGCCGTAGACCCTGTTGATATAGTGAGGATAAATCACCTCGCAACTGCCGAATGGAACTAGAAAACTCAACCCTCGGATCACCAACACGAACTCCACCACCTATAATTGCCACAAAGCCCCTTTTTCATAAATTCCCAAATTACCAAAATACCCTCAAAAGTCAACTGGTCAGCTCTTGGTCAAAGTCAAAGTCCACAGTCAAAGTCAAGAGTCCATGTTGACTCGACTCATCGAGTGCCGTTCACCGACTCGTCGAGTCCTTCCTAAACTCGAGAAGTCGTGAAATCCTTGGTTGGCTCGTCGAGTTCCCCTTTAACTCGCCGAGTTCGTACGTGTCCAAGAATTGGGAGAAACCCTAGCCGACTCGCCGAGTCTTTGAACGACTCGCCGCGTTCAAGGCAGTCTTCAACGGACTCGCCGAGTTTGTTCATCAACTCGACGAGTTCATGACCATCTTCATATGACTCGCCGAGTTGACTATGCAACTCGCCGAGTCCTTGCAGACCTTCATCCATGTAGACACCTTTTAAGCCATGCCAAGGTTCCAGATTACAGATCCAAGCTTCTAAGGCATGTTTATCACGTAACGTTGTAAACTTTACTCACATGCAAGGCCCTAAAGGCTCTAAATGACCAATCTAAGCTTCTAATGGAGCTTTACACCTTAGGAGAGTCTCATCCTTGCAAGAGCTGGAAACTTTATGGACTTAGGACTCAAAAGATGTTTAGAACTGAAGTTTCAACTTCAGATCTAGCTCCCATACCAAAATCCCTTCATGAATAATTAAAGTAAGCCCTAACTTTCACATATGAATGATTCTAGAAGAAAAGAGATTAAGGTAACAGCTTATTACCTTCAAGACATGCCCAAACTGAAGTAGACTCTGGATCTAGACAAAATCCTTGATGCTAGCCTCTTGATCTACAAGTTTCCTTCACAAAAGTCACCTCTCAAAACTCCAAAACACTCTCCAAGCTCTCGGAAATTAGGGTTTCTGGCTCTCAAGGGGTGACAGAGGACAGTGGGAGGCACTAACGGTCCAATATATAGGGTGGAAAAACCCTGAAACCTAGGGTTCCCACTAACAACTTCTACTCGTCGAGTCCCCCATGCCGACTCGACGAGTCACTCATTAAATGACGTGTCATGGCCCGCTGCTACTCGACGAGTCATAGCGTGTAACATACACGTTTTGAAATCGTGTTTTAAGTAAATAATATTATGAAATATTATGTGATATTGAGTATTGAGTTCTAACAGATAGTTTTTACTAGAAATAAGGTAAAACTATGTTTAGAATCACTCGGAAAATATTGGAAGTCTTATGAGATTCCAATTAAAAGTTAAAATATCGAAATTTAAAGAAAATATAAAATTTGAAATAAGTAAAATTTTATTATTGAAATTTGTAGATAATCTCGTTAGAAACATTTAGGCGAAAACCTCATCGAAATCCGAGTTATAACGAAGAAGTTATGACCAATCGAAGATCCGCGACAAAACCGGCACGGTGCCGAATGACGTAAAAAGTGAGTTTTTGATAAACTACTTTTTAGCCTTAGTGATCTAAATGAAAGTCGTAGTATTCGTTAAACCAAGAATTTTGATAAAAAGAACGCCAAAATCTGACTTCGTATGAGGAAGTTATGATTTTTCTAAGTTTCAGCTTAGCAGTAGAGAGCAAAAAACTCGAATTTTAGATCGAGTGATTTTTAGCCGACACAACCTAAACGAGAATCAAAGGTCTCGTCAATAGTAGTACAACGGTAAAAAGTCTGACGAAAACGGACGTCGGATAAAGAATTTAGGAATTTTTAACGGATTTTCCTGTGCCGGTCTTTTAAAAATAATAATATTAAAAATAAATTCAAAATTAGCCTACACGTGCATATAAAGAACGTCAAAAACGGAGCATGTATGCGAAAGTTATGGATTTTAGAAGGATTGGGTTCAATTTTCGAGAAATTTGCATGGATTGGAGCCGGTCACGTGATCCTCGCATGCATACCTCGTGCCCGACTCGCGTGTCGCTTGTTGATTCGGCCGAGGGTGTGGTCCAATGACCTTCCGACGCGCATCGCTTCTGACTTGCCCCGTGTCCAAAGTGATGGACCAATCCGAAGCCAGCACGCAGCCATCTCGCATCCGAGCCTCGCCCAAGCTGCCATCTGTTCCGAGCCTCGCAGCCACCTGCCCTCTCCCCCTCGCTTCGGATCTGGACCTCGCTACTATAAATAGTAGCTGCGAACCCTCCCAGCTAAAGTTAGGAAATTTGCCCTTTTTCACCCTTTTTCCATATTTTCACTACTTTGACATCCCCCGAAGCCCCGAGATTATTTCCAACGCCCGAAACACGCCCCGAAGTTGCCGAGAAGCCCGAAAAATTTATCTTTTCGGTTTTGAAGCTCTACCTTCGCAGAGCCCGGTTTTCAACGAAGAAAGCTAATTATAGTAACGAAGTGCTGTCCAAATTACTATTTTAATCCCCGGTCATTTCACAGTGAGTTTAATATATAGGAACAATTGTATGTTATGTGTTATACGTGCTACGTGCTTTTCAATGTTATTATTCCGGTTTATTTTCCAGTGTTATTTTTATTCGTCATCTTTAATAGCAAAAGAAATACCTTTGACCATGTGATAAGTGAAAGGACTTAGATTCATATTGGTACTGGTATGTAGCCTCTGTCCATGTAGAACATGTCTCCGTAAGAGAATGATTTCTATTCTATGGTATTGGCAGAAGGTTAGACAGGGCTATAAGCCTGAAATCTACCAAATGGTTAATCCAAAGTTGTATGTCTTCTGTGCCATTTGGGCCAAAGCTTTATTGATGTATATCAAGTATGGAAATTGTTATGTCTCATTGATTGTATATTTTTTAATCGAATCAATGATTGATATGGAAAGTTTGTCACATGATTCACATATGCCTTTGTTGTTCCTTGATCCTCTTTGCCTCTGCCATATTGAAGTATATATATGGCATAACGTTATAGTGTATCTATTGTTGAACTCACTAAGCGTCACCGCTTACCCCTCTCAATGTTTAACTAATTTGCAGGAGATAAGCATCCAGTATAGTTATATACTGATAGAAGATTTTGGAATAGTTTGAAACTATTGTATTGATAGAAGATTTTCGAATAGTTTGAAACTATTGTATTTTGCACTCCCATATGTATAAAACTATAGAATCCTGGGAAGTTATGTAATATATAACACTTTGAAATAGTTGGTTTGTATCCAGTAGTTTGTAACCACTTTATCAATATAAAATATTGTTTTTATGAATATGCATGTAGCATGTTTCGGAGTAACAATTGTCATGTATGAAAGTGTGGGTCTTTCAATCATGGTATCAGAGCAGTAGTTTAAGTGAACTAAATTCCACGGATTGGTATTTAGACTTAAACTATTGGAAGTTCAATATATGAACGGATTCATTGTAAGTATATGGATACAAGCCATAGGAAATATTTAAGTAAAAGTATTAGGTAAGGATAAACCCTAATATATTCTAAAATACAATGTTACTCCATATTGCAGAGCAATGGCTGAACAGGTTAGTAGCCATACCCCTGAGGTTGGTGGAGGTCCTCAACCTGAGGAAGTGAATACTCCAGTATCTCCTCGTGAGGAGCGACTCTTGGGTAAACTTACCGGTGTTATTCGACAGACTCTCGAAGAACAAAAAAAGAATGGTGATAAAGGAAAAGAGAAAGCCACTGGAGAATCTTCAAAAGGGGAGGTGAAGCGTCCCTCGTTCAAATATTTCAAGAGTAGTGGTGCTACAGAGTTTTCTGGTGTTCTTAATCCCATTGTTGTTCTTACCTGGATCCAGAACACAGAGAAAGTGTTTCAGATTTCTCATGTAGATAATGAAGACAAGGCTAATAATGCTTCCGCAATGCTCATCAGAGAAGCCTTGGTCTGGTGGGAAGAAACATATGAAGCTCTAAACGGGTTTGACCAGGAGAATTTAGCCTGGGAAATGTTCAAAACTCGTTTTCTAGAGATGTATTGTCCTCTACACATGAGGAGGAGATTGGAGAAGGAATTCCTCGAACTTAGACAGGCAGGAATGACTGTGAATGAGTATGAAACTCATTTTAATCAAAGAGCAAGGTTTGCTACAAACTATATTCCAACTGAAGACGAGAAGATTCAGTTATTCATGGAGGGACTACGGCACGAAATTCACGATTTCGTTGCCAATCGGGAAGTACTGTCATTCGATAAATCCGTTGAGTATGCTCGAAGACGTGAGCATGACTTAGAACTGCGTGGTGCCACTCTTACTGTTCCGAAGCATCCACGTACTGATAGAACTGTTCATGTTCCTTTTTTTCTACCAGCTCAATCCGTTCGGACTGAGCCTGGTAATCAAGTGCAAACTCAAAATGCCTCTCGTGGACGCGGTAGATCACAATCTTTTTCTATTCGATCGCCTTCATATCGTGTTTGTGGAAGGAATCACCTGGGCCAATGCAAAATAGACAAGGAATCCATTGTATGTTATGGATGTGGAGAAAAGGGTCATATAAAGCCAGCTTGCCCTACAAAGGATGTTACTTGTTATGCATGTGGTATTACTGGCGACAAGAAGCGTTTTTGCCCCACTCTTACTAGTCAGATGACGGGAAGTCAAGCTTATGTCCAACAACCGACGAGAAGTCAAGCCCCTATTCAACAATCAAAGGGTACTCCAACTAAAAAGGAGGAGGTGCCAAAAGCTAAGGGTCGTGCATTCCAAATTACCTCAGAGGAGGCACGCGAGGACCCGAATGTTGTGACGGGTACATTTCTTGTCAACTCTAGACCTGCTCACATCTTATTTGATTCTGGTGCTTCAGATTCTTTTGTGTTTTATGAATTTGCGCATTCCTTTCAAATTGCTTGCTATGTACCCGCGCAACCATTTCACGTAGATACTGCGGGAAGTATATCATTACTTGCGGATGAAGTCTATAGGGATTGTATTATAGAAATTGAAAGCTATAATTTTCTTGCTAACCTGATCCCTATCTCCTTGCCTAACTTTGATATTATTCTCGGCATGGATTGGTTGTCAAAGAACCACGCAGAACTCTTGTGCTATGAAAAGATAGTACGTATTCCCATTAAAGGGGAGAATCCTATCTATGTCTATGGTGAACAAGGAACCTTAAAAATAATATCTTTCCTCAAAGCTCGTAAATTCATATCGAAAGGGTGTTCTATCTATCTGGCCTACACAGTCGATGTCTCAAAAGAGGAGAAGAAAACGGTGAATGATGTTCCCATTGCTAAAGAATATCCAGATGTTTTTCCTGAAGAATTGCTTGGACTCCCTCCAGACAGGCAAGTAGAATTCCGAATTGACCTTGTGCCTGGTGCTGCTCCGATTGCAAAGACTCCTTATCGTCTTGCGCCAGCTGAGATGAAAGAAATGATGATCCAACTGCAGAAACTACTTGACAAAGGTTTCATTCGACTGAGTACCTCTCCCTGGGGTGCTCCGGTACTGTTTGTCAAGAAGAAAGATGGATCGATGCGGATGTGCATTGATTATCGCGAGCTGAATAAGGTGACTATCAAGAACAAGTACCCACTACCTCGCATCGACGATTTGATCGATCAACTTCAGGGTGTTAGCTATTTCTCAAAGATTGATCTAAGATCTGGCTATCATTAGTTGAAAGTTCACGAGCAGGATGTACCGAAGACTGCTTTTCGTACTCGATATGGGCATTATGGATTCCTTGTCATGCCGTTTGGTTTAACAAATTCTCCTATTGTATTCATGGATATGATGAATCGGGTATGCCGCCCAATGCTCGATAAATCTGTCATCGTATTCATTGACGATATTCTAATCTATTCCAAGTCTGAAGCTGATCATGCCATTCATATTCGTGCCGTATTAGAACTTCTTCGAAAGGAGAAACTATATGCTAAATTCTCGAAATGTGAATTTTGGCTTCGTCAAGTTCAATTTCTCGGCCATGTGATTTCTAGTGACGGTGTATCCGTAGATCCTACCAAAATCGAAGCCATTCAAAATTGGGAAGTGCCCCGTAATGCTTCCGAAATTCGTAGTTTCTTGGGTCTCGCAGGATATTACCGGAGATTCATTAAAGACTTTTCTCGTATAGCCGTACCTCTCACGAGTCTTACACGAAAGTAAGTGAAGTTCGAATGGGGTGAAGCCCAAGAAAAAGCTTTCTCGACTTTAAAAGATCTTTTGACTCATGCTCCAATCTTATCACTTCCAGAAGGTGATGATGATTTCTCCGTATATAGCGATGCTTTAAGATTGAGACTCGGTTGTGTGTTAATGCAATGTGGTAAAGTGATAGCCTATGCCTCAAGACAACTGAAAGGTTATGAGAAGAATTATCCCACCCATGATCTCGTACTCGCTGCGGTGGTATTTGCCATAAAACTTTGGAGACATTACCTTTTTGGTACAAAATGTCAATTGTATACCGACCATAAGAGTCTCAAGTACATATTCAGTCAGCAAACTTTGAATATGAGATAACAACAAGCCATGGAGCTGATCAAAGACTATGACTGTGAAATCATGTATCATCCAGGAAAGGCTAATGTAGTTGCCGATGCACTTAGTATAAAGGTTTATCGTAATAGTATGTGTTATGCTATTACTCACACTACAGTAAAGTTCACTATTCTAGATAAACTAGAGAAATGGCAAAGTAGAGGCCCTAAAGCCAGAAAATGCGAAGAAATATGGGATGGTACATTATACTGATGTTTTGCTTGATGATCCAAGAGGATTGTAGGTATTCAAGAATCGGCTATGGATTCCAAAGATTGGTGGATTAAGAAAGAAGATTTTAGATGACGCCCATAAGTCTAAACTGTCAATACATCCTGGTACAAGTAAAATGTACTATGATGTAAGAGCTGATTATTGGTGGCCTGGATTAAAGAGAGACATTGGAAGATATGTACAGGAATGCTTAGTATGCTTACAAGTCAAAGCAGAACACCAAAAGCCTTACGGAACCCCAGAAAGTCTTAGTGTTCCTGTATGGAAATGGGAAGAAGTGTCCATGGATTTTATTACCAAATTGCCAAAGACTGCTAGACAACATGATAGCATTTGGGTAATCGTCGACCGCCTGACTAAAAGCGCTCATTTTCTTGCCATGCGTGAAACGGCTCCAATGGAGAAATACGCACAAGTATAGTTGGATGAAATTGTTGCAAGACATGGTGTGCCACTAAAGATCATTTCTGATCGTGATACTCGCTTCACTTCACACTTTTGGGCGAGTATGCAACGTGAATTGGGATCTCGAGTTGCCCTCAACACAACTTATCATCCCCAGACAGATGGTCAGACGGAGAGAACAATCCAAACAGTAGAAGATATGCTTCGTGCATGTGTCTTGGAGTTCGGTGGTAACTGGGATAAATACTTACCTCTTGTCGAATTTTCGTACAATAACAGTTACCACGCTTCAATTAAAATGCCACCATATGAAGCATTATATGGTCGTAAATGCCGTACGCCATTATGTTGGCGGCACATAGGACAGAAGATCCTTCGAGGCCCTGAAATAATTCAAGACACCACCGACAAGATTCAAATTATACGAGAAAGAATGAAAGCCGCCCAGGATCGACAAAAGTCCTATACAGAAAAGAGGAGGCGACCAATAGAATTCCAGGTGGGTGATTTCTTAATGTTGAAGTTATTCCCATGGAAAGGTCTTATGCGATTTGGAAAGAAAGGAAATCTAAGTCCTAGATTTGTTGGTCCTTTCAAAATCCTCCAGAGGATTGGTAAACAAGCATACCGCTTGGAATTGCCTGAAGATTTGGCAAGTATTCATGATGTCTTTCATGTGATTTATCTGCGCAAATGCTTAAGCATGTATGATGAAGCAGTTCCATTATCCGAGGTGAAACTGGATAATAAGTTAACTTATGTAGAAGAGCCTGAAGAAATTGTAAACGAAAGAACGACTAAGCTACGTAATAAAGAAGTAGAGTTAGTGCTTGTCAAGTGGAAACACCATCGAGGCTCGAACTATACTTGGGAGAATAATAATGAGATAAGAGCGAAATATCCCCATTTATTTTAATCGATGTAATTTCGGGGACGAAATTCTCAAAAGGAGGAGGTATTTGTAACATACACGTTTTGAAATCATGTTTTAAGTAAATAATATTATGAAATATTATGTGATATTGAGTATTGAGTTCTAACAGATAGTTTTTACTAGAAATAAGGTAAAACTATGTTTAGAATCACTCGGAAAATATTGGAAATCTTATGAGATTCCAATTAAAAGTTAAAATATCGAAATTTAAAGAAAATATAAAATTTGAAATAAGTAAAATTTTATTATTGAAAGTTGTAGATAATCTCGTTAGAAACATTTAGGCGAAAACCTCATCGAAATCTGAGTTATAACGAAGAAGTTATGACCAATCGAAGATCCGCGACAAAACCGGCACGGTGCCGAATGACATAAAAAGTGAATTTTTAATAAACTACTTTTTAGCCTTAGTGATCTAAATGAAAGTGGTAGTATTCGTTAAACCGAGAATTTTGATAAAAAGAACGCCAAAATCTGACTTCGTATGAGGAAGTTATGATTTTTCTAAGTTTCAGCTTAGCAGTAGACAGCTAAAAACTCGAATTTTAGATCGAGTGATTTTTAGCCAACACAACCTAAACGATAATCGAAGATCTCGTGAATAGTAGTACAACGGTAAAAAGTCTGACGAAAACGGACGTCGGATGAAGAAGTTATGAATTTTTAACGGATTTTCCTGTCCCGGTCTGTTAAAAATAATAATATTAAAAATAAAGTCAAAATTAGCCGACGAAGTCTAAACGAAAGTCGTAGAGCATAATATTCCCTACGCGTGCAAATAAAGAACGTCAAAAACGGAGCCCGTATGTGAAAGTTATGGATTTTAGAAGGATTGGGTGCAATTTTCGAGAAATTCGCATGGATTGGATCCGGTCACATGATCCTCACATGCATACCTCGTGCCCGACTCGCATGTCGCTTGCTGATTCGACCTAGGGTGTGGTCCAATGACCTTCCGATGCGCATTGCTTCTGACTTGCCCCGTGTCCGAAGTGCTGGACCAATCCGAAGTCGGCACGCAGCCATCTCGCATCCGAGCCTCGCCCAAGCTGCCATCTGTTCCGAGCCTCGCAGCCACCTGCCCTCTCCCCCTTGCTTCGGATCTGGACCTCGCTACTATAAATAGTAGTTGCGAACCCTCCCAGCTAAAGTTAGGAAATTTGCCCTTTTTCACCCTTTTTCCATATTTTCACTACTTTGACATCCCCCGAAGCCCCGGGATTATTTCCAACGCCCGAAACACGCCCCGAAGTTGCCGAGAAGCCCGAAAAATTTATTTTTTCGGTTTTTAAGCTCTACCTTCGCAGAGCCCGGTTTTCAAGAAGATCCCGGTTTTCAACGAAGAAAGCTAATTATAGTAACGAAGTGCTGCCCAAATTACTATTTTAACCCCCGGTCATTTCATGGTGAGTTTAATATATAGGAACAATTGTATGTTCTGTGTTATATGTGCTACGTGCTTTTCAGTGTTATTATTCCGGTTTATTTTCCCGTGTTATTTTTATTCGTTATCTTTAATAGCAAAAGAAATACCTTTGACCATGTGATCAGTGAAAGGACTTAGCCTCTGGCCATGTAGAACATGTCTCCGTAAGAGAATGATTTCTATTCTATGGTATTGGTAGAAGGTTAGACAGGGCTATAAGCCTGAAATCTACCAAAAGGTTAATCCGAAGTTGTATGTCTTCTGTGCCATTTGGGCCAAAGCTTTATTGACGTATATCAAGTATGGAAATTGTTATGTCTCATTGATTGTATATTTTTAAATCAAATCAATGATTGATATGGAAAGTTTGTCACATGATTCACATATGCCTTTGTTGTTCCTTGATCCTCTTTGCCTCTGCCATATTGAAGTATATATATGGCATAACGTTATATTGTATCTATTATTGAACTCACTAAGCGTCACCGCTTACCCCTCTCAGTGTTTAACTAATTTACAGGAGATAAGCATCCAGTATAGTTATATACTGATAGATGATTTTTGAATAGTTTGAAACTATTTTATTGATAGAAGATTTTCGAATAGTTTGAAACTATTGTATTTTGCACTCCCATGTGTATAAAACTATATAATCCTGGGAAGTTATGTAATATATAACACTTTGAAATAGTTGGTTTCTATCCAGTAGTTTGTAACCACTTTATCAATATAAAATATTGTTTTTATGAATATGCATGTAGCGTGTTTCAGAGTAACAATTGTCATGTATGAAAGTGTGGGTCTTTCACAGCGTCAACTCGTCGAGTAGACCTTAAAACATGAGATCTAATTGGAATAAAAATGATACCTGACGGTTGGGATGTTACAGATCATAAAACCCATGGGTATGGATTTGGGTTATACCTATGACTCTTGGAATCCTAAATATAATTATAAGCTCCGTAACTTAAAAACGCCACTTGAAGTACTTGTAGTTCTTGGAGTTCACGGAGGTGTTTTTGGTGCTTGGAAATTCTCTCTCAAGAGTCACCTTTTTCCTAGGTGAGTTGTGATTCCATATCAGGTGCAACACTTGGGGCACTAAGTTCTTAAAGGCCAAAGTCTTTCTAGTAACATCAACAACATCAAGAGGTATGTCTAAAACTTGTTTTTATTATACATATGTTATTGGCATGCTAGTTATAGGATTAATGCTTTGGAAACATCATTACATGTATAATTAGAGAAAACATAGATGCAAGAAATTTAGGGTTGTATGTGCACCATAGGATGTTGTAGTATACTAAAACCCAACAGAACATAGTGTGCATGCTTGGATCATGGGATAACTATTGTTTTAATTCAAGTATTAAGTTGATTATTTGAAACATTATACAATGAATAATGTGTAATCGATATGGTGATTAAATAATAAGTGTTTTATTTATATTCAAAAGTTTTGAGACCATATTAGATTAGATTATTCTTGTGTTTCACTTCACATGTTTTTACTTCCCGATTAAGTAGGTCATTTAAACATCCACAGTCAATCATACTTTGGAAGTAAGTAATGAGGTAAGACTGTTATGAATCTGACTGTAGATTGTCTAAAGCGTTTAGACATAACACAAGTTTGTTGCGGTGTTCATAGGTACTTCTGTAATAAGATTTGAGTATTGGACTAAACCCACGCTCATCTGAATCACTTCATGGATTTTATCACGAGTGATTGTGAGACGATAATATCTATATTCTTCAAACGGGGACATATAGTTGTAGTTTACAAGTCGGTTGCACATTGATAATATGTAAACGCACCAGTAACTTGGTGTTATAAACCGTATTGTTGTGTGTGATTTGATGAGTAAATTGAGCAAGCATATGAGTCAAATTCTATCCATTCCTTCTACCCAATGTGGCATAAAAGCGATATCTGTGGGCCCCTCGATGATTTAGTGATGACACCCTAAGCACTTGGCCAAGCCTGGACTGATTTGATTTGTTCAATTAGTCGGTCGTCATAAATCGGAAATCAGGAAAAAACACATAGATAGAGAGAATGATTATAATCCATGTCTCATGTCTATAATATCTTGTAGAATGGAGGAATATATGATCCCTGATCTAATGGACGCATCAGAGTTCGACAACGACTTTTGAAAGCTACGATTGTTAATCGGATTTTGAAGTCCTGCTTACAATTATAGTTATTAGACTTATCCAAGTGGGAGACTGTTGGATTAGGTGTCTAAGCCCATGACTATAATTGGTATGTACTTGACCCGATAGTAGCATGGTCCATTTCGGGTTGCCTTCACCAAAACAATTTGATAGGATGGATATTTGAGAAAGAGGTTATTTGTGATTTATTAATATATTATAGGTATAATATATTAATTGAGAAATCATATTATTTGATTAGTATTGATCAAGAATTAATTTGGAATTAATTAGTGATCAAAAGAGACTAATTAAATTAACGGGGACTGATTATGTAAATCAGTGATACATATAGTCTGGGCTAATGATCCATGATCAGTAATGGACTAAGTTTATCTGAGAGTCCATGAAGAGTTAGTCCAAAAGGCTATCATATGGATTATTGGATTAAAGGCCTAAGGAAATGAATTAGGGTTTACAAGTTAGACCCTAGGAATTCCAAACTATAAAGGTAACCCCTAGACTCCAAAAATCGACACTAGTGATCATAGATGAAACCCTAGCCGAATTTGGAGCTTCATAACCTCTCTCTCAAAGTGTGACATCCCCAATTTCACGGCCAGAAAAGACCGATTTTGTTTATGCTTGTTTGAAAATCAGAGTAACATTTTAAATAAAAATGTTGCGGAATTTGTCCCAAAACAAAATATGATAAATATTTATCAAAAGCATTTCCAACGAAATGTATTTCATTAAAAGACTCGGGATGTCATGTTCGATACAGATCAAACGCATAAACAGTACAATATAAGCCTTACTACATTATTTCATATCTACAGGCCTATATCCGTAATCCCTCATCCAAAACATCACATCTATGCTCGAGCGCCACTACCTGTAATACATGAAACTGAGTGGGTCAAGCTTGGGAGCCTGGTGAGCACATAGGGTTTTCAACCCACCATAAATAAGTTTATTAATTTCATCAACCAACAATAACCCGATTACACGTTCTTGTTATCTTCACATTACGTCCCTAAACACCTATCATAAGGGACTTAGACTAAGGATCATCATCGGGATGGACACTACTACTAAGGGGGTTCCTCAGCAATAAATGTCCTAAAGGCAACCATGAGGGGGATGGAGTACACCGGTGAACACATCGTTCACAAACACCTACAGGTTGCGAGCCTGCTAGCGTTCCATTGGACTGTCTAGAAGAGTCTGTGGTCCTCATCTATACTCCGCTAGATGACTGGATCACCAACAACATCGAGGCCTCTCATCGTTTTATCACACATCGTCTTATTACATCTACCCATGTTTTACCCCAACATTTCTGTAGATATAAAATACTTATACAGTTTAATTCATGAAAAACGTGTATAAAAAGCATTCATCCAACATAGACCGCAAGTATTCAGATAATATGCACACATAGCACGTAATTTATATAAAATATTTCATATCTATGTGTAAGATGAAAGTAACTATGCACTCACCTGATTAGGTGGTGACTCAGTACTCGAACAACACTCCGTTATCTTAAAACAATTTTTCCTTGATCAAAACCTAGTATTAATACCACTAGAGTTTAGTTTTAACGTTAACCGCGACTAATTAATAGTCTAGCTATTATTATTATTATATAAGCGTTAAATAACACTCAATATAACTCATAATAATAGCCCAAATAATTATTTTAAGGACCTAATAACATTACTATAATTATTAAAAAGTTATATTAAAAATTGCGTAGGCGTAGCTCACTTACAGCGGATTTTAAAGAAAACCGGGCTTTGCTCGGAGCAGCGTTTCCGAACCGAAAGACCTTTTTTCTCGGGACTCCGGGAGCCTCGGGGCTTCCTTAGGGTGCTAGGGATTTTTCCTAGGGTTTAGGGGTGGTTTGGGGAGCTAGAGAGAGAAAGAAACTAGAGAGAGAATGAGTTTTGGTGTGATTTCCTCGGCAGCCTTCGCAGCCCTTTTATAGGCGCCAGCCTCGGACGTACGTGGGGCGTAGTCCTTGGCTTACGTGGGGCGTAACTTCGGATAGGGTGCCAGCTCGCACCAGCTGGCTCGCACTCGGACTCGGAAATGGATAAGGCTAAGTACACGGGGCGTACTCTTCCTCGGACGCGCGGCGTAGCGAAGGGGCGACGTGTCCTTCATCCGAAGCGAGACCGTGGGGAGCAAGCAACGGCTAGGATCTTGCCACGTCATTACAATTTCGCAAATTCGACTACAAACTTTAAAAATTCGTAACTTTTGCGTATGAGCTCCGTTTTCGACGTTCTTTATATCCACGCGTAGGCGGGAACGTATTCTACAACTTTCGTTTAGACTCCGTCGGCTAATTTTGACTTTATTTTAAAAGTTATATTTTTAACAGGCCGGGACAGGATTGGTCCGTTAAAAATTCATAACTTCTTCATCCGACGTTCGTTTTCGTCTGTCTTTTTATCGTTATGCTACTATTAACAAGATCTTCGATTCTCGTTTAGGTTGTGTCGGCTAAAAACAGTTCGATCTAATATTCGAACTTCGGGTTGTACACTACTAAGCCGAAACTTTGAAAAATCATAACTTCCTCATACGAAGTCAGATTTGGGCCTTCTTTTTATGGACGCTCTCGATTTAACATATTCTACGACTTTCGTTTAGATCGCTAAGGCTAAAACTCGCTCTATCGTAAATTCACTATTTACGCTTCCCGGTATCGTGCCGGTTCCATCACGAAACTTCGACGGGTCATAACTTCTTCGTTATAACTCGGATTTCGGCGTTCTTTATATCCCCAGAATCCTTGTTTCGACCACTACAACTATATGTAAAGATATCGGGCTTATCTCATACTTTAATTTTGACGCTAATTTTTATCCTTTATTAATTATACATTTATAATTAAACAATAAGCATATAAATTCACATAACTCACAAAATACTCAAATATTTCATCTTTATTACATCAAAAAGAGTTACAATAGTTGAACTAGACTATTACATCATCTATTAATGCTTAGCCCCGAAACCCGGGCGTTACAATTCGCTCCCCCTTAGGATGATTCCGTCTCGGAATCATGCATCAGCAAACAGATGTGGATAGCGACTCATCATGTCATCCTCTGTTTCCCAAGTGAGATTCGGCCCATTCGAATGTTTCCATTGGACTAGCACTAAGTCGACCATCTTGCGTCGTAACTTCTTAGTCTTACGGTCAACAATTGCCTCGGGCTCTTCAATCAGCCTCTTGTTTTCATCCATTCTTAACTCTGAGATCGGAATTATGTCGGGAACTTCTCCCGTGAATTTCCTCAGATAACACACATGGAAAGTTTTATGAATACCATCTAAATCTTCGGGTAATTCGAGCTTGTAGGCTTGGTTCCCAATCTTCTGAAGAACTTTGAATGATCCAATAAACCTTGGACTCAACTTTCCTCGTTTTCCAAATCTTATAAGTCCCTTCCACGGTGAGACTTTAAGCAGAACCGAATCCCCAACTTCGAAGGTCATCGGTCGTGTTTTCTTGTCATCATAGCTCTTCTGGCGATCCTTAGCTGCTAACATTCTTTCCCTAATCACCTTCAGTTTCTCAGCAGTCTCATGGACTATCTCGGGGCCCATAAACTTCTTTTCTCCGGCCTCAATCCAACAAGACGGCGTACGACACTTCTGTCCGTACAAGGCTTGATAGGGTGCCATCTTGATGCTTGAGTGGAAACTGTTGTTGTAGGAAAATTCTACCAAAGGTAAGTGCTCGTCCCAATTACCTTGGAACTCAAGGGTACATGCTCTTAGCATATCTTCAAGCGTTTGAATCGTTCTTTCACTCTGACCATCTGTCTGCGGATGGTAAGCTGTACTCAGACACAACTTCGTGCCCAGTTCCTCTTGTAGACTCCTCCAAAACCTCGACGTGAAACGACTATCATGGTCGGATACAATCGTTAGAGGAACACCGTGAAGTCTCACAATTTCCTTCACGTAAGCATTTGCAAGCTTATCCATAGACCACCTTTCGTTGGCTGCTATGAAGTGTGCACTCTTAGTGAAACGATCCACGACCACCCAAATCATGTCGTGACCGTTCTTCGTCCTGGGCAGTTTAGTCACAAAATCCATGGTGATGTCTTCCCATTTACCCATGGGTACAGGTAATGGTTCTAAACTCCCGTATGGTTTCTGATGTTGTGCCTTAACACTCGCGCATGTTACACACTCGGCCACATACTTCGCAACATCGAGCTTCATCGTCGGCCACCAGTAGTAGGGTTTTAGGTCCCTATACATTTTTGTGCTACCGGGATGAATTGAGTACATGGTCTTGTGAGCTTCTTCCATCAGAAGATCTCTTATTCCTCCCGTCTTCGGTACCCAAATCCGATCTTGGAATACCTTCAGTCCTTGACGGTTTGTACCGAACACAAATGTTTTGCCCAAACGTTCTTCCTTTCGGTCATTCTTCTCTAAAGCTTTTTCTTGAGCTTTCTTGATACTTTCCACAATTGTCGAGACAACTTCAATTCTCAACACTCTTGGTCTTTTCCTTTCAAGATTGACTTTCCGACTGAGAGCATCAGCAACAACATTTGCTTTACTGGGGTGGTAAAGTATCTCACAGTCGTAGTCCTTGAGTAATTCTAGCAAGCGTCGTTGCCTCATGTTCAATTCTTTCTGATTAAAGAGATACTGGAGACTCTTATGATCAGTGAAAAGCTTGCACTTCGTTCCATAGAGGTAATGTCTCCATATCTTTAGAGCAAAAACTACCGCTGCCAACTCCAAATCGTGAGTGGGTAGTTCTTTTCGTGCTCCTTCAATTGTTGAGATGCGTATGCTATCACCTTTTCTCTTTGGTTCAGAACACAACCCAACCCGACTCCAGATGCGTCACTATAGACCGCGAAGTCTTCAACTCCATCGGGTAGAGAAAGAATCGGTGCTTCACATAACTTCTTCTTTAGCTTCTCGAATGCTTCTTCGTGCTTCTCGCTCCATGTATAAGTAGCTCCTTTGTGGGTCAAAGCTGTCAATGGAGCAGCTATCGAAGAAAAGCCTTGTATAAATCGTCTGTAGTATCCAACTAATCCTAGAAAGCTTCGAATCTCCGTGGGACTTTTTGGTCGTTCCCACTTCATCACCGCTTCGATCTTTGTTGGGTCAACCATTATCCCTTCTTGGTTAACCACATGACCCAAGAATTGGACTTCTCGGATCCTAAAGTCGCATTTGGAGAACTTTGCATACAGCTTCTCCCTCTTCAAGACTTCTAACACTTCTTATAGATGCTTGCCATGCTCCTCCTGGCTTTTTGAGTAGATCAGAATGTCGTCTATGAACACTATCACGGATTTATCGAGGAATGGTTTACAAACCCTGTTCATCAAATCCATGAACGTTGTTGGAGCATTGGTTAGTCCAAACGACATAACCAAGAACTCGTAGTGTCCATATCTCGTTCTTAACACAGTCTTCTCGATATCCTGCTCTCTTACCTTCAGCTGATGATATCCTGACCTAAGATAGATCTTTGAGAAATAGCTCGAACCTTGCAGCTGATCGAATAGGTCATCAATCCTTGGCAATGGATACTTGTTCTTCACTGTTGCCTTGTTCAGCTCTCGGTAGTCTATACACATTCTCATGCTTCCGTCTTTCTTCTTCACGAATAGCACCGAAGCTCCCCAGGGTGATGAACTAGGTCAAATGAAACCATTGTCCAACAACTCCTGAAGTTGCGTCATAAGCTCCTTCATCTCCGTCGGTGCTAATCGGTACGGTGCCTTTGCTATCGGTGTTGTATCTGGTAACAAGTCTATCCGAAATTCCACTTGTCTATCAGGTGGTAATCCGGGAAGATCTTCGGAAAAAGACTTCCGGATAATCACATACGACTGGTATATTCTGCACCTCTTTCTTTTCCTTTTTAGCATCGATTACGAATGCCAAGTATGATGCACATCCCTTGGACAAACATTTTCTGGCTTTCATCAGGGAGATGATTCCAGAATTTACTCGGCGTTTGTCCCCGTACACCATAAATGATTCTTTTCTGGGTGGGTTTACCCTTACTATCTTCTTTCGGCATTGAATCTCAGCATCGTTGGCGCTAAGCCAATGCATCCCCAGAACGATGTCGAAACCGTTCAACTCTATGGGTAACAGCTCCTCGTGGAATTCGTTTCCGTTTAGGTCGATGACGATGTTCCTAATATGATCACTAACAGGTACGAACTTGCCACTGGAAACTTCTACAATCAGGGCATTATCAAGTTTTTCTACAGGCAATGCTAATTTCCCACCAAATTTATGCGACACAAAGGTGTAGTTCGCTCCGGAATCAAATAGTATATTGGCAGGAAAACCATTTACAAAAAAGGTACCTGAAGCGACGTCTGCTGCCTCCTTCGCAGCCTCAAGCGTCATCTGGAAGGCTCTTGCCTTCGGCTTCGGTGGAATGTTGGGTCTTCCTGCTTCCTTCTTCTTCGGGCAGTCCCTTGATATGTGCCCTTCCTCGTTGCACTCATAACAGACCTTCTTAGTGAACATGCACTCGTTGGCATAGTGCCCATGCTTTCCACATTTGAAACAAGTGACTCCTCCGTCACATTTCCCCTGATGCTTCTTTTTGCACTTGTCGCACCATTTGGCTTCACCTCCTCCAGAATTCTGCGTACTAGACCTTGAGAACTTGCTTTTCTTACTGAATTTCGACGACCCATCAAATTTCATTTTCTCTCCCACCTCCGCTCTCTCCAGACCCTTCTCTCATATCTGCGTCTCCACATTCTTAGCAGCCCAGATGGCGACTTTTAGAGTGGTTGTTTGCTTGACCATTGGACCGAAGTCCGCTGGTAATCCGAGGGCAAACTTGTTAACCTTGGAGAGTTCAGTTGGGACGAGGTGAGGAACAAGCTTCATTTTCTTTGTAAAGCTTGCAGCGTATTCAGTAACGCTCATTCTTCCCTTCTTCAGATTCTGGAACTCATTGTTGATCTCCAGAAGATCCTGCTCAGAGCAGTATTGCATCTTTAACTGCACCAGAAAATCCTCCCACGACATCTTGCTCGCTTCTCCTTTGGGCATTGAATCAGCTAGTAGCTTCCACCAGCTTAGTACTCCAGATTTCAACAGAGGAACCGTGAGAGCGGTCTTCTGCCTGTTGCTGCATTCGCAACTCTCAAACATTGTCTCCATCTCGGAGATCCAGTTCATGACTTCCACCGGTGTCGGGTTTCCAGATAGACACGGTGGTTTCGCCTAACTATCGGTGGGTTGGCTTGACCAACAGTCCCACTGTAGTTTCCTCCTTCAGACGGCCCATCATTCAGCTCGGGCTCTACGATTGGTATGGTAGTTTCCTCGCGATTTTGTTGGAGCAAACGCCTGGTTTCCTCCATTTGACGATCCAACATCATTTGGATCATCGCTTGCACTCCGCCCATCGTGATTGGCTCAGGAACATATGCTACAACAGGTATTGGCTGAATCACTGGGGGTTGATTCCTATTCCCATTTGCATTCCCAGCTCCACTGCGGGTTCTTGCCATTTTGATCTATACACCGAATAAGGTGAATTTAGATCTTTATTCAGGATAGACGTTTAAATCATCCTTATCTCTCCGAAACGTTTATATGCTAGTTCTAATATCGTAGTCGTACGTTTAGAATCCTAAACACATAAGGTTTCCAGATCCGGTCGGCAACAGACCATAGATCCGAACAAACAACAGCATATCAGGCACAAAGCATTTAGCACATAAAAGCATTTTAGGCATAATTCCTAAAATAACCTAGTGCTCACACCTCACAATCATCGGTTAGCATTCTAAGTTTAAGTCTAGAAATCCTACAAATTCCTAGTTCGCTTAAACTAATGCTCTGATACCAACTGTGACATCCCCAATTTCAAGGCCAGAAAAGACCGATTTTGTTTATGCTTGTTTGAAAATCAGAGGAACATTTTAAATAAAAATGTTGCGGAATTTGTCCCAAAACAAAATATGATAAAGATTTATCAAAAGCATTTCCAAGGAAATGTATTTCATTAAAAGACTCGGGATGTCATGTTCGATACAGATCAAAAGCATAAACAGTACAATATAATCCTTACTACATTATTTCATATCTACATGCCTATATCCGTAATCCCTCATCCAAAACATCACATCTATGCTCGAGCGCCACTACCTGTAATACATGAAACTGAGTGGGTCAGGCTTGAGAGCCTGGTGAGCACATAGGGTTTTCAACCCACAACAAATAAGTTTATTAATTTCATCAACCAACAATAACCCGATTACCCGTTCCCGTTATCCTCACATTACGTCCCTAAACACCTATCATAAGGGACTTAGACTAAGGATCATCATCGGGATGGACACCACTGCTAAAGGTGTTCCTCAGCAATAAATGTCCTAAAGGCAACCATGAGGGGGATGGAGTACACCGGTGAACACATCGTTCACAAACACCTACAGGTTGCGAACCTGCTAGCGTTCCACTGGACTGTCTAGAAGAGTCTGTGGTCGTCATCTATACTCCGCTAGATGACTGGATCACCAACAACATCGAGGCCTCTCATCGTTTTATCACACATCGTCTTATTACATCTACCCATGTTTTACCCCAACATTTTTGTAGATATAAAATACTTATACAGTTTAATTCATGAAAAACGTGTATAAAAATCATTCATCCAACATAGACCGCAAGTATTCAGATAATATGCACACATAGCACGTAATTTTTATAAAATACTTCATATCTACGTGTAAGATGAAAGTAACTATGCACTCACCTGATTAGGTGGTGACTCGGTACCCGAACAGCACTTCGTTATCTTAAAACAATTTTTCCTTGATCAAAACCTAGTATTAATACCACTAGAGTTTAGTTTTAACGTTAACCGCGACTAATTAATAGTCTAGCTATTATTATTATTATATAAGCGTTAAATAACACTCAATATAACTCAAAATAATAGCCCAAATAATTATTTTAAGGACCTAATAACATTACTATAATTATTAAAAAGTTATATTAAAAATTGCGTAGGCGTAGCTCACTTACAGCGGATTTTAAAGAAAACCGGGCTTTGCTCGGAGCAGCGTTTCCGAACCGAAAGACCCTTTTTCTCGGGACTCCAGGAGCCTCGGGGCTTCCTTAGGGTGCTAGGGATTTTTCCTAGGGTTTAGGGGTGGTTTGGGGAGCTATAGAGAGAAAGAAACTAGAGAGAGAATGAGTTTTGGTGTGATTTCCTCGGCAGCCTTCGCAGCCCTTTTATAGGCGCCAGCCTCGGACGTACGTGGGGCGTAGTCCTTGGCTTACGCGGGGCGTAACTTCGGATAGGGTGCCAGCTCGCACCAGCTGGCTCGCACTCGGACTCGGAAATGGATAAGGCTAAGTACGCGGGGCGTACTCTTCCTAGGATGTGCGGCGTAGCGAAGGGGCGACGTGTCTTTCATCCGAAGCGAGACCGTGGGGAGCAAGCAACGGCTACGATCTTGCCACGTCATCACAGTTTCGCAAATTCGACTACAAACTTTAAAAATTCGTAAGTTTTGCGTACGAGCTCCGTTTTCGATGTTCTTTATATCCACGCGTAGGCGGGAACGTATTCTACAACTTTCGTTTAGACTTCGTCGGCTAATTTTGAATTTATTTTAAAAGTTATATTTTTAACAAGCCGGGACAGGATTGGTCCGTTAAAAACTCATAACTTCTTCATCCGACGTCCGTTTCCGTCTGTCTTTTTATTGTTACGCTACTATTAACGAGATCTTCGTTTCTCGTTTAGGTTGTGTCGGCTAAAAACAGTTCGATCTAATATTCGAACTTCAGGTTGTACACTGCTAAGCCGAAACTTTGAAAAATCATAACTTCCTCATACGAAGTCAGATTTGGGCGTTCTTTTTATGGACGCTCTCGGTTTAACATATTCTACGACTTTCGTTTAGATCGCTAAGGCTAAAACTCCATCTATCGTAAATTCACTATTTACGCTTCCCGATATCGTGCCAGTTCCATCACGAAACTTCGACGGGTCATAACTTCTTCGTTATAACTCGGATTTCGGCGTTCTTTATATCCCCGGAATCCTTGTTTCGACCACTACAACTTTATGTAAAGATATCGGGCTTATCTCGTACTTTAATTTTGACGCTTATTTTTATCCTTTATTAATTATACATTTATAATTAAACAATAAGCATATAAATTCACATAAATCACAAAATACTCAAATATTTCATCTTTATTACATCAAAAAGAGTTACAATAGTTGAAATAGACTATTACATCTTCTATTAATGCTTAGCCCCGAAACCCGGGCGTTACACAAACTCCTCCATTTGTTCATGGTGTTTGTGAACCATTTGAGGCATCACACTTGAGGTGCTAAGCTCTTGAAAGGCCAAGTTCTACAAGCTACAACAAAGAGGTAATCATCTAACTTATTTTATGTTTAAAATATCAATGTTGTATACTAGTTAGACTTCAAGCTTTGGATAATATGAAATTGCATGTATAACTAGAGAAAACTTAGATCCAAGGCATTAGGGTTGTATGTGCACCATAGGAGTGTTATAGTACATAAAACCCAACACAAAGTCCAAGTTAAAGTCAACATTCTGGTCAAAGTAAGCATTTTGGGTTGACTCAACTCGCCGAGTTCCATAAATCATAAAACCCTGAATTCGCGATCCAACTCGCCGAGTTCTTTCACGAACTCGTCGAGTTCCTCCTATCAACAGAATCAGGACACTTCGACCCAACTCATCGAGTTCCTCTATGAACTCGTCGAGTTCTTCAGTCTGTTAAGCTCTTCTTAATGGATTGAGCTCCTATCCTTCAGATCTAAGCTCCATACCTCGTATACATACTGAAAATGTCCTTTTAAGGGTAAAGTTTCCAACTTTACCCGTTAATACCCTTCCTTAAAGGATTTAGCTCAAACCCTAACTCTTTAAGACCTAGATCTTCATCCAAAAGTCATTAATACTTCAAGCTAAGGCATACAAACTGAGATCTAGACCCTAGACACTACATGAACACGTAAAGTCTCTGACTTTCTCTCCATGCATGGCCTTTTGGAGCTTAAAAGGCCAAAATGACATCTTAAAGCTTGGATGGGGCTTTAATGGCCATAAAGTTTGCACCTTTATGAGATGAAAGCCCTTCAAGGTCCTAGATTTGGAAGTATACTCACTTGGGACGTCCATTTCCCAAGGACCATGCTACTTGGACCAAAATCCAATAAAAGTGAAAATGAAGAGATCTAAGTAATAATTAAGCAAGTTTGAGACTTTCTTACCAGAAAATGTTGCAAATGGAGTGAAGTTTCTGGATCTATAATCTCCTTCTTGAGTCCTCAAGCTTCTCCTTCTTCCACAAGCTTCACACACACACGATTTCTCTCAAAAATGATTCAAAACTCTTAAAAGTTAATTAGGGTTTCGTAGCTAGGGTTTGGGATAGTGGAGGCTGTGAATGAGGCTAGCATGAGGGAATTAAGATGCTTTTATAGGGTGTAAAACCCCGAAATTAGGGTTTCACCTCTGCCAGCCTACTCGTCGAGTTGAGGGCTCTCAACTTATCGAGTAGGTTACTTAAACTCTGTGTCTCATCTGATCTCTACTCGACGAGTGTGGGGCTTCCAACTCGTCAACTTGCTCTGTAAAAATGAATAAATTATAATTAAATACTTACCAGGAACCAGGCGTTACAAAACTAGGGCAAAAGACCTTTTTACCCTTTTCATAATTTGGCCCAAAGCCAAGGCCCAAATATGGTCCAGTTTTCTAAATTGGGCCCAAATCCCATAGTGGGCCTTTCAAAATAATTATCACTCCAAAACCTGATGGCCCAACAGGGCCCAAAACATCAAAGCCGAAAGGATAGCCCAAAACGAAGCCAAAACAGCGAAATCCATTCCTGCTGAGTACGCGAGACATACTCAGCCTATACGCTAAGCATACTGGCTTAAGGGCTTGTACATTGCGTGTACAAGCTTGTACGCCCAGCGTACTCCTCCATTCAGCCGAAACTCATTTTCCCTTCTTAATCCGTTAATACATTGATCCAAAACGTAGATCTGACTTCCTTGAGCTGAATAATCATGTAAAGTTGCTAACTTTATGTTCATGCATGACTAAATGAAGCTCTTAAAGTTCAAGAGGACTTAACAAGTGACTTAATGCATGAATGTAACCAATAATCCCATAAATCTTGCACCTTTATGCCATAGGAGTCCATAACAAGCTCAGATCTAAAATAATAAGTCCTTTGAACGATCCCACTCCTCAAACCAACCCAGAAAGGAACCAAAAGCATATAAACAAGGAAATGAAGAGATCTAATCATGGAGAAGACAATGTTTAAACTTGGTACCTCAATATGCTTGCAAAAAGAGTGATGATTCTAGATCTACAACCTTCTCACCAAGCAAAGAACCTTCAACTTCTATACTTCCTTCACAAGGAGCAATACAACCACCAAAATATTCTTAGGAACTCAAATGCACAACAATGGAGGCTAAGAAATGATTTTTAAGGTTTTGGGGGCTTGGAGGCTGAATGGAGGAGTACACCAAAATATTCTTAGGAACTCAAAATATTCTTAGGCCAACCCTAAAGACTTAAGATGCTTATATAGGGTACAACACCCTGAAATAGGGTTTCCACTAACTCCACGTACGCCCCGCGTAATCCTCGTACGCCCTGCGTACGAGGCCTCGCACTCCTGATCCACCCTTCACAGTACGCTAAGCATACACCAAATTACGCCTCGCGTACTACCCTTCGCACCAGTACGCCGTGCGTACTCCCTATGTACGCCCAACATACAAGAGTTTCCTCTTAAACCTTAAAACACTCCGAAGGCCATAACTTCTTCGTTATAAATCCGACACCGACGATCCTTATATCCATCAAAAGGTAACGAGAAGCTCTACGTTTTCATCAACTCATACCTGCCATAAAATTTCCCGAACAATAATCCAATTTCCATAAAAGCTCGCACTGATACTTTACCAAAATACCCCTTGGCTCCAAACCTAATTCAAACACCTGAATCATCTAAATTGCGTCACCCACACCCAAATGGGTAACAATTCAGGACAGGGCATTACAAATCTCCCCTAATTAAATTATATTTAGTCCTCGAAATCATTCCTTACCAATCCCGGCACGCCATACAACCAGAGCATCACGGTCACAACCCCAAGCATACCACAACCTTTCCAAGGCAACCGAAACCAACCCTAGCATGGTTGTCCAACCCAAAGATTAACGAATCCTTTCTCAGCCTAAAACAATCCCCTGTAAAATAACCACACAGAATAATCACATCTACACATTCTGAATTTTGAAATCTCGAATTGGTCCGACTTCCTGATAGACCGCCCATATTGAACCATTGCTAATTTCACTCTACTTATCCCCAAACCGACTTCTCAACTTATGATAATGGGAGGTTCTCACTGAAAAACAGAATCACAGACCAAACGCTACTGCTGACAATCTCTCCCCTGACCAAAGGGATTAGATATTCCCTTGAGAGATGGCTCATCCCGATGATAACAATTCCATGAATATAAAGAACAGTGCGAGACAACTGGGAAATACATCTTCTAGTGCTGAACAAGACATTGCTATCTTAACTGCCAAACCAACATACCGATGCTGAAATTCTGAAACCCCATACTTGCCTGACCCCCATACAGATAGAACCAAACCAAAACACAATCACAAGAGCCTGATCTACCAACAAAACTGAAACCATCCTTTAACCATGAACCCTTCCACTGATACCCTTGGCATAAATATTCCTTAATTCATATCCCACTGAAATGAAGATCCTGTCCACAAATGCCCACGACCCCCAATGCGAGTACCCACTAAAACCAACTTCGTACTTAAATTATAACCCGAGACCCAAGGGTCTACACTTTCCTTTCACCCAAAATCTTCTGATTCATGACAACCCCTCGCTAACTCGGGATACATAAAGGTTCCCAAACCATCACAGAGACTACTAGTCTCGCACCTGATCCCACCACCAGGTTCCCAAGAGTCCAAATGACAAGGCTAACCATCCCATATACCCCTTTGTATTACACACTGACCACACTCAATCCTGACATCCAAGATCCGATACCTCGACCCAACGGTCTCTACCAGGTCCCACCTGCATTGCCATATACACATGGGCCTCACCCGTAGGTCCCACCCAAACTATACCACGGAGCGGCCTCGCCCACGGGTCCCACCCATCTAGAGCTACACAGTCCCGAATCCGCCTCGAACCCCAATGATCCTCAACCTAAAACAGAGAAATACACCTCGACAATTATGTCTGTCGTGCCCAAGGCACGAACTGATCCCCCCTTTATACTCATGACCACCTCAAATGATAACGTACCTCAATCTAGTGCATGTTACAATCCCATCGCATTCTTACAAGACCTCTAACCAACCATGGTTACCACCCATGGTTTCACTGCACCCAAACCATCTCAACCCCAAATATCCTGAATTGAACTCGCATTCGACTGAAATCAATCCGGTGTTCAGGTCATGCTTCAAACCCCAAAGCCTTCATTAGACAAGAACATGTAGTGAGGCTCTAACACAACCCTCGACCTGGATCCATCCACAAACCTTCCATGTATAACAAAGAAGACGCCAACCAGATGTTGGAAGTTCCCTGAACTCCCACTTACACAACCTAAATCCAAACGACCACTTGGATCATCTCTCTTCCTAACCAGGATGTGAAACTTGACCTAGTTCCACACCCGATCCAACTCCTGGGAATTCTAATCGATTCTCCCCCCACTTGGATTCGACGAAGCTCTCTCATCCCATGAATCTGATTGATTCTCAACCCATCAAACCTCATATAACATGAACCACCTATGACATGCGCTAACCAATACTAGCGTTCTATTACTAGCCAATCTCGATGATCGCCCAACTCCTGAAATCCAGTAGAATTCTCCCTAAAATCTTAGAAATTCCAATAATCCTAATCACCTCCCATGATACTATACCAAATCCTTAAGTTCTTATGATGGTGACTAGAAACCATAACCCTTGCTCCGAACTGGCAAATCCTCACCCTGCCTTCCATCCTCAAAGAATCACTGAATTCTAACCATCTTCAACCCATGCGACTATAAAATTTCTCTGACACTTCCAATGACCAAACGACTCATGCAACTGCCACCACCATCTTCTCACTACCAGTCTTCCCTAGCAACGGTAATGATTGAACCCAAAAGTTCTTCCATAGACGACCGCCGATCCCACCAGATCAAAAGATAAAACTACTTAACCCCGACTTCACTAGAGAACTAACCCGCAAATCCTGACCATATATCTTCAAATAATACCCTTGAATTGATCCCATCAAAGAACCGGAATAACAAACAACAATTTGAAACTCGCTCAACAAGATACAACTCACTAATGATTCATTAAAGACTCTCGACATATTGAATGGCATATACTAATCCTTGATAATATAGCCCAGACAATCGCATAGAACCAACCTGAGATGTTGCTTGCCCAAACCCCAGCAAAATTTCAAAACAATATAAATTTCCGATAATAACCCAGAAGAAAGCAGAATATAACATACCCGCGATAGCACCTGAAATGATTCTAACCTCCTCCGGCTAACACTGCCATCATCGGCCCTTCCCAGTTAGGGATCTTGCCCCATCCTTACGACCATCAGAGATCCTCAAAGAAACAGGAGCATATGCACTCACTACTCCACCCCTCAACATCTTACAGTCGGCCTTCTTGTGGCCCACTTGATTTCAGCAAAAACATAACGGACTTGCCCCGCTACAAGCTCAGCCCGAAGGCCCCGGGATGACCATCCAAGAAGTCTAAAATCCATTCCTGGGTGCTCAACACCATGCCGAAACAACATGCAAAAGATCAGAACATACCCAAGAGTCACCATCTCACAGACTTCCTAGATTCTCCAAGACTCTCCCCAATTCGAGTATGGATCATGTGCTTTCAGTAGTACGGGACCAATACTACCTTCCACACCTATCCATACTTTCCTCAAGAGTCATACCGAATCCTCCAAGTCACCTTCTCAAACTAATACTCCCAACACTCGCCAACCAGCACAACAAAACCCATTGAAGCATTTCTTAGGCTTTCCTAGGTTCCTGATCTCACCCTGCCATCAGCTGCTGAAGAACTCTTCATAAATCCAGTTACCTACCTTATGAATACAATCACATGCAACAAAGCTTAGTTAATCCTTCGAGTAGCAGACTCATCCCTACAACAGTTGGACTCATACAAGAGTTGCGCAATAGGGTCAAATCCATCACTCTGAGATTATTCTACACTTGTCACATATGACTTAACATATCCACCTAGTGGCTAACTCCCCTCACTTAAGAGTTCCACAAAGTAAAAAGCAAGCATCATTCGTGCAATGACACTCTAATCCATAGAATAACCATGAACATCCAATCCCACATACCCCATACGAGGAACCCCACTCCAACTGTTGACTGCCTTACACATACAACTCATAACTAATCTAGCATCCCATGCTTCCTAGGCTACAAGGCATCACATATCAGTCCAATCTATCACTGACTAATCAGAACTAGCATGTAAGTCTACAAGCTCATACAATAGGCATACAAGGCATCTCTCCTAGCATCCTATCATGCAAGAACTAAGCAGATCCTTAGCCCTAACTAGCATGCGATCCACAGATTCACAGATCAAATCATATCAGATAACATGTATGGTTATTTTGTAAAAAACTTACTTGAGCTCGGTCGATTGCATGCACCACACCCTTTTTTATTTTAGAAAACTCTTTTCAAAGGAAATACTTTTCTTTTTGAAATCCTTACCAAATCCTCAGTTTGAGTTTAGACACACCCAAGGGTATGTCTGAATCCTTCCAACCAAGGCTCTGATACCAACTTGTAACGTCCCAAAAACTTTTCATTTTTAAATTACTAAAATAGTACATCATCTTATTTTCATAAACCAAGGTAATCAAAGCTTTATTAGTACATCATTGTTATCAGAGTAAATCACAAAATGCGGAAACATGTGGTGTGTGCTCTACAATCATCCCGAGCTCTTCCATTTAAAAACTGAAGTACCTAAAACATAAATTGAAAATCGTAAGCACAAAGCTTAGCGAGTTCCCCAAGATACCATTTACCATACATAATAAATCACATACTGGGCCCCCGCCCTACATCGGGCCCCGCCCGGTATCGAGTCCCACCCGACATCGAGCCCTGCTTGGTATACAAATATGCTATTTCCAGGCCCTGTCTGACATCGGCCCAGCCCACTATACTCATAAACATATGTCACATAACCATACTAACACATACAAAGATCATAAACAATAACATACGATGCAGCCATCGGGCCTTGCCCGATGTCGGGCCCAACCCGGTAATCACAAAACACATATGACTAACTAAGCATACAATATACTCTTTAGGCCCCGCCTAGTATCGGGTCCCGCCCGGCATCGAGCTCTGCTCGGTAAACATAGAACACATAACAAATGCAAGTGTCACGCAGACAACAAGCATACCATACATAATAACCATGGGTCGGCATAGGTGCCTTCTACCCGCTAAACATAGTGAGGAACCTCACCTCGCACTGCCGAATCTCACAGAAAAAATCTACGACTGCTGGCCCGCAAGAACCCCCGCGCTATCAATCACAAGTTAATCATCCATCAATAATCAGATCCGACCCACACTAGGTTTCCAAACTAGGGAAAAAGACCTTTTTACCCTTTTCATAATTTGGCCCAAAGCCAAGGCCCAATTCAATAATCCAAAAGCCCAAATTCAAATTAAACAACTAAGGCCAAAATATGGAAAATTGGGCCCAAAATCCCATAGTGGGACTTTCAAAATAATTATCAATCCAAAACCTGATGGCCCAACAGGACCCAAAACATCAAAGCCCAAAGGATATCGCAAAACGAAGCCCAAGCATCGAAATCCATTCCCGCTGAGTACACGGGGCGTACTCAACTTGTACGCTAAGTGTACTTGTTTAAGGGCTTGTATGTTGCGTGGATAGGCTTGTACGCCCAGCGTAATCCTTGTGACATCCCCAAAAATTCACGATAATTTTAAAAATTTTCTTTATGCTTATTTTAAAATCAGAGTATCCTTTTTGAATAATAATATTGCATAATTTGTTCCCAGAAAACATGATAATGATATTACCAAGGCATTTCCGAAGAAATGTATTTTATTTAAATTAAAACATTGGGATGTCATTGTCAATACAGAAACATAAGCATAAACAGACCTTACATTAATTTAAACTAATGATCTACATCTCCTTGAATCCCTCAGCATAATGTATCTTTAATATCGCTACTTGTGATACAATAAACTGAGTGGGTCAGGTTGGGAAACCTGGTGAGTACATAGGGTTTTCAACCCACAATAATCTAGTTAATTTTTTTCTTCACATATTTCATGGCAAAGAATTATCCTAATTACCCAACCCCATTTTATTTATTTATTCTTCCCTAAAGATTTATCTAAAGAGTCATATCCTACATCATATTTACCTCTCATCGCCTTACATCATATTTCCTTATATGTTTGTTCCTAAGGGCTTTTCCTAAGGAACATCGCCTACATCGCATAGACGGTATTGATTCGGGGATTACTCCCCCAATATGTGTCCAGTAAGGGTTAGAGTATCATCGCATGAATACGTAGTTACTACATCGCTTGAACTCGTAATTCATCGTCTACAGGTTATGAGCCTGTCAGTGTTTCCACATAACTTGTTTAGATTAGTCAGTGGTCGCCATCTATACTTTGGTAGACGACTATATCACAACATCGCAGGTCAAGGTAATGACATCTCTTAATCATCTCTCATCTCGCATCACCTATTTATCATCGCATATCTATCATCACCTAGTTATCATCACCTTTCTATCATCTCCTATCTCTCATCACCCGTCGCTACCCAATAAATATTTATAAGTATATAATACTTATATGATTAAATCAGTTAAACACCATCTCATAATATCGTATCTAACACATAATATTCTTAGAACAAATAATAAGCACATAAGCATGTATTAATATTAAATACTTCATATCTATGTGTAAGATTAAAGTAAATATGCACTCACTTGTTAAAGTAACGACTCGTAATTCGGTCATCGCTTCGCTTCTAGCAACTGTCTTTTCCTTTGACGAAACCTAATATTATTATCGCTAAGTTTTAGTCTAATATTTATTGCGACTAATTATTAGTCTAGATTCACCATTAACTCAAAGACAACTTCAAGATCTATCCAGTAAGGAACAACCAGGTAGGATCATATCGAAGGTAGGTTCCGTTTGGTATGCGAAGTATACTGTTTGGAAATCCCACTTTAAACACCTCACTAAATCACAACCTAGACATCATCCCTGCAAGTAGATCAATCAGTATAACGACTTGGAATCACTAATAAATCTTTTTTATAGGTTCATAATAACAATAATGAATTTAAACATAAGTTATACGAAAATCGTAATAGGTGTAGCTCAACTTACAGGGTTTCTAGTGAAAAATTACAACTTCGTGGTCAGAATTTCATCGTTGGATCTTTTTTCTAAAAATATTCTTTTAGCGGTTCAACGCTCACCTTACTATACTAAAACTACAGAAAGAGAAGTCGAATCACGAGGGACCGAAATTCTCGAGGATAAAAAGAGAAAGACTCTTGAATCAAGAGAATGGTGCAAGAAAACTCAAGAGAATGGTGCAAGAAATATGAGAGCCTAAAGCCTCTTATTTATAGTAATTGAATTTTCAAAAACCACCATCTATAATTACTTAAATGACCTTATAGTTATTTAAACGACTAAACACCCCTTTATACTACTATTTTAAATAGATTTAATGATATTTGTTCTAAACTAATGTCGAAAATACCCAACATTAGTCTTATAACGACCGCATCGTCGATACCTTTTTAATGATATATACATGTGTGTGTGTGTGTATATATATATATATATATACATGTATGTATACGTATATATCATTTATACTTTATTTTAATACGTAAATATGCTATTATAAATTATAATTCGTTTATACGAACTCCGTTTTTGACGTTCTTTATATCCACACATAGCTATCGACGAGATCTACAACTTTCGTTTGGACTCGGTCGGCTAATTTTTGACTTTTTTCCGTCCATATTTTTATAAAATTAAATGATTTTGCTAAAATCATAACTCTCTTGTATGGACTCCGTTTTTGACATTCTTTTTCTCAAAATTATTATTTTAAAGAGTACTACGATTTTCTTTTTGGTGGCTTTAGCTAAAAGTCAACCATTCTCTTCTTAGCTTTTTACGTCATGCATTCCTTGTGCGCAACTGACTTTTATATCTTATGAAAAATCATTTCTAATTCATACGGAGTCGGATTTCTACGAAATTTATATTTTCGAAATCGAGAAGACGTGTAATATATATATATATATATATATATATATATATATATATATATATATATATATATATATATATATATATATATATATATATATATATATATATATATATATATATATATATGTTTTGGCGCACTTATTTTTATGATTTACAGACGATTCGGCTAATTTTTCCTATTTTATTATATTATAATAATCATGAAACACATAATATTCATATAATTCTTCTTTATTACGTCAAATAGGATACAATTGTTGACCCTGACTATTACTTTGGTTAAGATTATTTATTCTAGATAATCTTCTGTCAAAAAAATCATTTTTAACGCTTATTATATCTTAATTGACTAGCCCGAATATGCGGGTGTTAAAATTATCTCCCCCTTAGGATGATTACGTCCCCGAATCATCAACAAAACAGGGCTTGTATAATGACTCCGTACGTTTGCTTTCCATCCTATGTGGTAATTGTAACTCTTATGTCCTTTCAAATGAGTATCTAACTCTAGGACTCCTTGACTGCTGGTGGTGCGCAATCTTGCACCCGCTCTTTATCCTATGTTGGACTTTCAATTGTAGACTTCGAGTTACAAACTCGGTCCTTATTGGAGACTCCTGCTCCTTCTTAAACAGACTTAACTTAAGATAAGTTGTTTACTTTTATTATCATATTAGACTGATGGGTCTTGTCCTAATGACCTCTCATCGTATGATGCAATGCTTAGACTCGGATATTTTAGAGCCAAATTCCAGAATGGAAGATACCTTCCTTCATGTTCTAATGTGATATAATCACCTTCTAGCATGTATCACTTCTAGCTACAAGCTTCTTACTTTAACGGCGATTGTGATACTTCTATTGATCGCTTCGATTATCTTTTACCCCAATCTTCTGGCTTAAGTCGGATGCTACATCGAACTTGGTTCTTTGAACCACGTAGAATACATATCTTATCCGAACTTGATTTCATATGACCACTAGGGTCAGAATAACAATCATCTTCTTAGTCATTACCGAAACTGAACAAAACGGAATCAATTACTAGTGCCTTGTTAACCTCATGACTTTCCATGATCCAAGTGTGAGTCCTGTGCTTCAGGTAGTATAGGCCTCTATTACCTTTCACACCTACTCATACTCGTCTCAAGTATTGCCTCTCAGTTCTCCAAGTCACCATACAAGAATTTCACATAGTAATATCGGATAACATAACTAAGGTTTATATTATTTCTTGAAAAGATTACATAGATATTCAAGTTCACCATTGTTAGGGTCAGGATCCTCACAATGTTCAGGATCCTCAAATATCTAGGATTCTCAGTTACTTCAGGATCCCGACTAATACCGTTATTATTTTTACTAACTTTTATAACGGTCATATTTTGTTCATAACTAATGCATGTGCAGAAATAGTCAAGGGAAGACCAATTCTCAACGAAGAATCAATCCAACCAGGCTTAAGACCCGGAAATACCAAGTCAAAGCACGTTTTAAATACCAGTTCAGCAGATCCCAGAAATATCGGACATTTAGTTATTTAATCTAGACTATAAATACACCTGTAAAACACACACAACGGGGACAATTCTCTGACACCTTACTCATCTAGACTATCTTTATCATTTGTAATCGTATTATCAAGCTCATCTCTGTAATTTATGTTCAAATCAATAAGATCATACAAGGCAGGTGATCATTATCACCTCCCAAGATTTTATGTCGGATATCCTAGCAAGGATCAAGGGCTTTCCTTGTAAATCACTCGTGCAATATTGTTCTAATTTTGTTAATCACTTCACCTACAACACCACAGCCTCTCATGCAATTTGGTTAACATCCACTTTGTCGATTTTTGACCAAAACAATTCGGCGCCCACCGTGGGGCCGTGGTGTTCATAATTCTCGAAAAATCATATCTATGCAATCAACCTCATCTTCTTCCTTTATTCTTCCCATTTATTCTAAAAATATTCCACCACCTCCAAGTGGACCTCCTGGTCAGAAGAAAACTCTAGATACCTCTAAAAAGTATGCCTCTCCGATCATCATCCATGTGAATCCGAGATCCCTGAGATTCCAGGATCCTCATGTTCCGTAACAGCAAACTCTTCTTTGTGGCGAAGATGGTAAAGCAACAATTAAACCAACAACGGGAGGAAAACAAGACTATACTCAAGGAGATAGAAAGAATGAGAGCAGAGATTCATAAACCCCAAGGACCAGCACCCTCGATCTCGTAACCCAAGATCATGAACTTTGACAATGCAGGATCCTCAGGAAACCGATGGGAGACAGGATCCTCAGGAAACCGACGGGAGATAGGATACTCAGGAAACCACTAGGAGATATGATCCTCAACACAAACACCTACTCCCACTTGGGGTGTAACTCCAAACGAGCATCCCATATGATCCAGGATCCCGAAGAAATCTTCATCACTCCCAATAAAAAGGATGTTGGTAACTTTGCGAATAATAATGCTTTTAATACTAACTCTATGGACCTTGATGCAGGAAAGAGCCCTATCATGGCCAAGGAAATTCATCAGTTAAGGCAGATGATCTTAAGTGTGTCTGGAATGGTCCAACCTATACAAGAGCATGAAACCTCACGATAGAGTTATGGATCCTGAGGAACATGTGGCACAGTACATGGAAAGAATGGAGATCATCCCCATTCCCTCACACCTGAAGGAAGCTTGTCTGTCCAAGGGTTTTGGTTCGACCCTCACAGAATCAGACTTAAAATAGCTTCTTAATGTTCCTCCTTACTCTATTGCTTACTTTACTCACTTAGCTAATTTGTTTAACAATCATTTTTCTTGTAGCAGAACATTTGAAAAGATCACTAGTGATCTTTATCGAGTGCTCTAGGATCCTAAGAAATCCCTTAGGGATTTTGTATGCAGATTTGAAGCGCCAAATATTCCTAATATCGACATGGACACTACCTCGGAAGCCTTCAAGATGGGTTTAATGAAGGATCCTCCCTTTTATAAGGATCTCGTAATGATCCATGTAGGAAAGAAGACGAAGTCAGAAGTAGAACATCGAGGTTCACCAGACTGGAAGAATATAAGAAGATCCAGAGGAGGACCAGCTCCCTGAGTTCATATGACAATCCTAATAGGAAGGCCGATTCTTCGGCGCAAAGATCCTATAAGTCGGAACCATAATCCAAACATGGTCATCATAGGATTAATACCCATGAGGATGATGGGGAGGAAGATAAATTCTCGAGATCACTGACTATTGTTTTACTGTGGATGTTTTTGGTCTAATCTTTACCATGAAGGATCTTGGTGAAAAAGCAAGGTGGCCAAGGAAAGAAGAAAAATCAAGTGGCTGGAAAGACAAGTCTAAATGGTGTGCTTACCATGAAGATTTCGGCCACATCACTGAGGATTGCATAGCCCTCAGAAATGAGATTAGCTATCTCCTAAGAAAATGAAACCTTAAAGAGATCCTAGGAAGACAAAAAGAGAGATCGAAGGAAAGGAGCAGGATCCTGCAAGGATCCCGGAAAAACCAGGCTCCCCTCCTCATGACGTCGAGGTAATCAATTTTATTTCTGGAGGATCTGATATCTGTGGAACTTCTTATTATGCATCTATAACGCACGCCAAAGCGTTGAAGGTAGAAAGGGAAGAAAGACCCCGAAAGAACATGTCGATAACAAACAACAAGGATATTGTCTTTGACGAACTGGATAGAAAAAACACTCAGGATCCGCATAATCATGGATTGGACGAACAAGAGATCCTCTGTACTAATAGGATTCAGCGATGAAACAAAGCATACTATTGGAGAGATCAAGCTACATGTATACATTGAAGGGGTAAATTCTATGCAACGCTTTTTTATTATTAATGATTTGTCTTCCTACAATGTTATATTAGGTAGGCCCTGGATCCATGACAAGAAAGTGTTTCCATCGATGTACCACCAATGTGTCAAGATGCCTATCCCTTGGGGTACAATGAAGATCATTGGTGATCAACAATAATCCAAAGAATGAAACAAGATTTCAATGAAGCTTTCCTCAGTACCAAGGCAAGCATAATAATTAAAGAAGGGGGCACGAGACATACCAAAAGTTCCCCAAAACCTTGAGGATCCTCACACCAAAGTACTCATAGGATCCTCAATACCAGAAGACATCGAAAAGGACCTAATTACATTCCAGAAAGAAATAAGGAAAACATTCGCATGGAAACACGAAGACATGACAGGTATATATATATAAGAATATTATAACTCATAAACTTAACATTGATCTTTCTTTCAGATCCATACATCAAAATAGAAGGAAGTTGGCACCTGAAAGGTACCTGGTCATTCAAGAGCAAGTGGAAAAACTTCTCAAATAGAGATGATCAAGGAAGTCAAGATGGCTAGCCAACATGGTCATAGCACAAAAGAAGAATGACTCCATGATAGACGCGACAACGACTCATGAATTATTAATATTCATGGATGCATCAGCGGGATTCCAACAGATCCAGATGGAACCATCCGACCAAGAGGATATGGCATTCATAACTCTAACATGTATCTATTGTTATATTACCATGCCATTTGGTCTTAAAAATGCAAGTGCAACATACCAAAGGCTAGTTAACAAGATGTTAAAAGAGAAAGTGGGGGACACCATGGAAGTATACATCGATGACATGGTGGTTAAAAAAGCTGGAAATCACCTCAGGGATCTTGAAGAAGCCTTCGATATATTAGATAAATACAATATGAAGTTGAGCTCGTCTAAATGTCACTTCGGAATAAAGGCGGGCAAGTTCCTTGGTTACATGATGAAGCGAGTCCTGACCAAGGATCTTCGAATGGGGAACCACTCCTCTTATACCTTTCGGTATCTTCAGATGTTGTAAGTGTAATTCTGGAATAGGATATTTACGGCAAACAACATCCTATTTACTATGTAAGTAAAAGTCTATTCGATCATGAAACCAGGTACTCTCACTTTGAAAAACTAATACTCGAACTAGTTACAACTTCTACCTAATTAAGACATTATCTTGAAATTCATACTATACATGTAAAAACTAATTATCCTATTAAGAATGTCATGAGAAAACCAGAAATTTCAGGAAGGATGGCAAAATGGTCGGTGAAGTTAAGTACGTTCGACATCAAATATGAACCAAGATCCACCATAAAGTCACAAGCATTAGCAGAATTTGTGGCTGACTTTAGTGATAATCTACAAAACGAAGTAAACATGGAAGCCAAGCAACTCCTAGAAGATGAACACCTGGGAAAATGGACATTGTTCACAGATGGAGCTTCAAATCAAAAAGGAACAGGGCTAGGGATCATACTAAAGTCGCCACAGGGGGACATCCTACCCCAGGCAGTCAGTTGTGAATTCAACACTACCAACAACGAAGCAGAATACGAAGTACTCATCATGGGACTACAATTGGATAAGGATCTTCAAATCAGGGATCTTCATGTATTTGTTGATTATTTATTACTAACCAATCACTTCAATGGATCTTATGCAGTGAAAGGTGAAAGATTATCACTATATCTAGAGATCCTCAAAAAATTAGCTGAAGAATTTAAAAACTTTAGACTAACCCAAATTCCCAGAGAAGAAAACACAGAAGCAGACACATTAGCCAACTTAGGATCCTCCCTTAGGATCCCACTAGAGACAAAGATTCATATAACCCATATAATAACCCTAGCCATAGAAACCCTTTCCAACAAATCTGATGATCCTGGGCAACCAACAAGCATAGCAACGATTCAAGATCTTGACTCTTAGATCCCTCCTCAAAGGGAACTCGACGAACAAGATCTTCAGAGAGATCCATGATCATGGACCCAACCCATTATGGAGTATCTCCAAAATGGAACAATTCTAAAAGAAGAGAAAAGAGACAAAGCATTCAAGATGAGGGTATCACACTTTATGATGATCCAAGGGATATTATACAGGAAAACGATGGCAGGTCCATATCTTAGATGTTTGGAAGATCACGAAGCTACAGAAGATCTAAAAGACATACATAAAGTACATTGTGGCAACCACACTGGGAGCAGATCCTTATGTCCTAAAGTGTTAATAACATGATACTATTGACCAACCATAAGAAAGATGCCTTCCTACATGATCAGAAGCATGATGCATATCTCACTAATTCGATAGCGGGAAAGGGGGCATATTGGCTAGCATCTTGCCAAGATCCTGGAATTCTATACAACTCAAAGTGCACTTTATGTAAGTCTATTTAGTTACATTTCATCACAACCAAGGTGAGAAACTCAAGGATCCTAGCCACTATGAATAGATACTGATCGTCTCTCCTCCGATTAAGGGTACTTAATCCCCTCTAAGGTTTAAAGAGTTAATAACCTCTTTCATTCGTATTTGGGTTTCTACACCACACTTGGACGCACGATATATTACTATGGGATGTGAGTAAGGAGATCATTTCACGCTTTAATGACTTGACAACCCTCGTATTTCTAAACATATGTTAAGATCCTAAGGTTTAAAGAGTTAATGACCTCTTTCTAACGAGTTTAGGTTTCTACACCTCGCCTGGGCATGCGATATCTAATTATGGGATACGAATAAGGGGATCATTTCACGATTTAGTGGCTTGGCAACCCTCTTATCTTTGAACATAAGTTGAGATCCTTAAGGTTTATAACATTCTCATGTTATCCAAAAACTGGGATCCTACCCCAGTGATTACTTAAGGTTTATAACATTCTCATGTTATCCCAAAATCGGGATCCTACCCCAGTGATTACTTAAGGTTTATGACATTCTCATGTTATCCAAAAATCGGGATCCTACACCAGTGATTACTTAAGGTTTATAACATTCTCGTGTTATCCAAAAATCAGGATCCTACCCCAGTGATTACTTAAGGTTTATAACATCTTCATGTTATCACATGTTGGGAATTTACCCCAGAAACCACATAAGGTCTATAACATCTTCATGTTATCACATGTTGGGACTTTTCCCCAGAAAATACACATGAATCATAACGTTTTCATGTTAACATAAGTAGGGATCTTTCCCATGAAATATGTCGCAAGTTGGGATCCTCCCCAGTATATAACATTAACATGTTATCAATTGAACTTATGGTGTTACCCAAGAATTTATCAAGGTTTATAACCTAAACAGGTTATCCTAAGAAGGGAATTCCCCCGTATGATCTTATGATTAAGGATCCTCATCCTTAAGGATCCTTATCATTAAGGATCCTCATCGGTAAGGATCCTCATCAGTAAGAATCTTATCATCAGAAGTCAACAACGATCCTAAGTTCTTTCCTAAGTTGATATTTATCCTCAGCAGGGCCGGTCCATTGTTTTTACTACCCTGGACGAGATAAAAAATTTATGCTCTTAAATATGTATCTTACAATAAAAAATATGTATATATATACATATATATATATATATATATATATATATATACATATATATATATATATATATATATATATATATATATATATATAAATTTGTAAAATAAAAAATGCAATAAATTTTATACTCAAACTAATAATACAAACAAAAACCTTCAAAAATCATCTAAAACAATGTCTTCATGCATTTTTAAACAAAAACATCTATTTCTAAAAATATCACATTCAATACTTAAAATTGCTAAGTCATTCAATTTTTCTTGAATCATGGTACTTCGGAAATACGATTTCAAAAGCTTCAATTTTAAAAAACTTATTTCCACAGAAACAACTATAACCAACACCATCAACAATATCCTACACGCAACCATCACTTTAGGGAACATATTCATTCTTCTTGCATTTTCCATTAATTGAATAGATTTACAAGGAGTTTCATCTTTATGTACTTCATCTGGAAACATTTTCTGCAAAATTTAAAACTCAATAAACAAGTCAAATGCAACTATTCTTCAAATAGAACTCAGGAACCATTAAACAAAAAACCAAATATAGATTCAAAATATTACATTTGTTCAAATCTACTTTTCAACCGAACAAAATCCATATCTACAAACATAATGGAATAATCTTTTATAAAAGTTAAGCAAAGAAGGGTAGGTTAAAAAGGATTCAACCTGAACAAAATTTATATTTTTGTTTCTACTATGAGATGTCAAAAAAACTAGAAAAATAAATGAAAAAAATCAGAATTAGGAATTCGTTTTAAAAAAAACTATTGTCTAATAGCAACAATGAAATAAATGTATACCTTTTAGGACAGAAATAGAATTCAAAAATCAAACTCGCCAACCCAAAATTAGAAATCGAAAATCTCAAATTTCTTTTGGTTTTCAGTCACCTGTGAATCAGATGTCGGATCAAAAAAACGAACTCAATAATCAGAATACAGAAAGCTTATCAGTCAGAACTCAATTATCGGAACGACAAGAGGAAAAAAAACATAACACAGAACAGGTAATATCAGAAATTAGAAATCAATCTCACCAAACCCTGATTTAGAAATCGAAAACCTGAAACTTCTTCTGTTTTTCAGTACCTGTGATTCAGAAATCGAATAAAAAACGACTGATAAATCATAACACATGAACCAGAACTCAGAAAATAGAACGGGAAGTACATAATACGAGAAAAAGACATCAAAAATTAGGAATCAGAAATTAGGAAGCTTGGAAATCGAACTCACCCAAAATCTTCAGATAATCGGTAACTAATGTTTCAGAATTCACAATACCATATTAGAAAGATTATAATCAAAGTAGAGAAATCTTAGATTATAAGGAGAAGTAAAGAAATTCGCCAATATGCAAGTAGAGAAATCTCAGATTAGCAAGATTAGAATCGAAAATACTCTCTGTCAGAGATCAGTTGATTAAAGGCTCTGTTGCTTCTCGATCTCAACAATGCGATTTTGTAAAGGTCGATTGGTTTCTCATACTTCGCACCCACGCTCTCAAGATGACGATCTATTTCTATTTCTCCTTAGAAGCCTCACGCATGTAATCGCTATTGGACCATATTGGACTAAACTTTGGGCCAAAGTTAGATATATAGTATTAATTATTGGACTAAATTTATGCCTTTATTTTTTTGCTGCCCTGGGCCACAGCCCAACTGGCCCGTGTATTGGGTCGGGCCTGATCCTCAGTAAATTCTAAGATTGAAGAACTTATGAAGCTTAAGGAAAAACTCGAAGACAATCAAGTTCCATCTTTCCTTTATCTTAACTTTGAAATTTTTTCAGTAAAATTAAGGATCTTAAACTTCTCAGGATCATAAACCAATTGCTGATTTATAAACTTTCATCACTTCAGAGTTATTTACTATTTTAAATTGATATCTTTAAAAAGGTTTTAAAGCACTTAGATTTACCAAAATTAGTTCTTAAAAAATTCTTTATACTTGTTTTATTATAAAAAACATATGTTCAGAGCCTAAAGTAAATTTCTAAAGTTTATAGCATTATCATGTTATCTTACGAAATGGGTTTATCCCCAGTTATTATCTGAAGTTAGGTTTATCCCCAGTTATTATCTAAAGTTGGGTTTATCCCCAGTTACTATCTGAAGTTGGGTTTATCCATAATTATTATCTGAAGTTGGGTTTATCCCCAGTTATTATCTGAAGTTGGGTTTATCCCCAGTATTAACTGAAGTTGGGTTTATCCCAAGTTATTATCCGAAGTTGGGATTTCCCCAGTTATTACCTATGTGGGATATTTCCCGATATTACCTAAGTTAGGATCTTCCCCATTATTTCTTAAGTTGGGATTTTCCCCAGCAAAAGCTATGTATGGATTTTACCCAGTAATTTTCTAAAGTTTATGAAACTAATGTGTTATCTTATGTTGGGATTTTCGCCTAAAAATACTTAAGGTTCATAACATTTTCGTGTTATCATACGGTTTGGGATTTTTCCCAATAATTTACTAAGATTGGGACACTCCCCCGAAAATGTGAAAGACTTGTAGCATTACCATGTTACAAACAAAAGTTTTCTCAGTTATTTACCAAGCTGGAGTTATCTCCAATTGATTTCTAAGACGGATTCCTCCCCAATTCACTAAGTAAAAGCCGAACAAGGATCTTCCATGATGAAATCCTAAAGCAAGAATCCTCCTGATACAAGCTTCAAAATCATAGGGAGCTAAAAGACTTACAATGCAAAACTTATCCTAAGTCGGAAGTCTTTAGAAGATCAAAACTAAACCTAAATCTCTCTCCAGGTTTTATCTATCTTTATCTTCTATGATTACTACAACCGAAGTTATTCCTAAGACAATATATATATATATATATATATATATATATATATATATATATATATATACTTTTCTTCTAATGGTTTTCCTACTTTTCGAACCAAAACATACCTCTTCTAAAACCTCAGGATCCTAACTATTACAAGATCATGATCAAGTAACTTTTTATATCAGATCTTTAGGATCCTAAAAAGTTTTTGTAAATTCTAAACTCATTAGGATCCTGATCATTTGAGAACCCTTAGAAAAATCTATTTTAACCCTATTTTTACAACCAAATCAACCACGCAAGAAAAGAGATAAACCAAAGCATCAGTATTAAAAGGGATTACCCTCCTATCCTACAAAAAAGAAAATATTGCTTTACAAAACAAAAAATTAAAATTGATTTTAAAATTTATCAAACTTAATTCAATGTTTGATCACCCCCCCCCCCCCCCCCCGTTGGGATATACTCTGTCTCTTTCTTCTTTTATTCTCTGCAGGATCATGACTAGCATTTACAAGCTTTTCAGTCAACGTAGCCAAGGTTTCATGCCAAAAGGCCAAATTCCAGGATCCTGCATTCTCTATAATCACCTCCTTGATCTCTGGCTCATGTTCCTCCTCTTTCGCAACTCCCTCCTTACTCAGAAGCTCCTAGTTGATCCCTTTTTACTCCTTCAAGGCATGCTCCATCTGGTCAAGCTTAACCTTTAGATCTTCGGTGGATCAGGAAACATGATCATCGACCTATAAAGGACCACGGTAAGAGAATTGAAATCAAATAGAAAAAGCACAAAGATCCTTATCGCTTGTGAGAAAGAGATCAGCTTCCTCAACGCCTCGTCCACCCCAAGGCTCTCTAAATCCAAGGTCTCAACCGACTTCCTCTTTCGGGATCTTGGAGTCTTGATGGTCAGATCTATCGAGTTTCTCTTTGAAGGAAGAGAAGATGAGGTATTCTCCTTCTTGACCACAAGTTGGCCACCAGGAATTGTGGAGTTGATATCAATAAGGGTGAACCAGGCACTAGAGTGTGTAGCCTTAGATCCTAAATATAACAATAGAACTCAATAAGTTTAGGATCCTCCATAAAAAAAGTCCAACAAAGAATCTTTACCTGTCGACATTGGGGCAGTAACAGATGTACTCTCTTGAAAGCTAAGTTCTTCAAACCTAAAGGATCTTCCAGTCCCAGGAAAACCAAGGAAACTCCCAATCTTCTCCTTGGTATCTTCAGCAGCAGGGACGGGATCCTCGAACTTGAAAGCTGCATCAAAACAAATAAAACAAGAAAGTGTGAATTTCATATCCTCAACAAAATAAAATAAAATCCTACCATTTTCTAACCCGGTTTCTTGGCAGGAGATCACCGACAGGATGGATTCACGTTTCATAAAGAAATATTTCTCTTTCCAAGAACCTTCGTTTCGTTCTTATTTCAAAATAAGATGTGATTTACTTATTTTGGCTCTGAGCTAGAAACGACAAGACCCAAAAGTTTCAATATCACAAACATGGGCCAACTTAGCTAAATCCCATGTCTAGATCCTTAGATTGATTCAATCGATCAACCTAAAGCAGGATCCTCCAGATCACGAGCCTAGAATGAATGGGTATTTAGGAAAATAAACCCACGTCGGAGAGACAAATTCAGGTTGAGTCTTAGTATAAAAAGGCTTGAAAATAACATCGGAAGGAAAAGCCCCGATTGACTTCAAAGACTCAATATCGTAATCACAAAAAGAACAGGTATCTTCATAAGATAGGATCCTCTGATCGGTGAAGTCCTCGTCGGAAAATCCAGTATGCTCGAGAGAGAATGGAGTGCCTCTTTACCTATAATCAACAAACAGGAAAAATAAGAAGAAAGGAGAAAGAAATTTACCTTCAAACCAAGGAGAGAAAAGTGATTTGACAACATAATCATATCTTTTGAACGGATACAACTCTATCCGTTAGAGTTTGAATTTTGAATCCTTTATTTCCAATTAACTAAATTATACACTTTAAATACTTGAAATCAATTCAAATATTTTGCAAGTATAATTTGGGGGCAATTGTTAGGGTCAGGATCCTCAGATATCCAGGATTCTCAGCTACTTTAGGATCCCGGCTAATACCGTTATTATTTTTACTAACTTTTATAACGATCATATTTTGTTCATAACTAATGCATGTGCAGAAATAGTCAAGGGAAGATCAATTCTCAACGAAGAATTGGTCCAACCAGGCTTAAGACCCGGAAATACCAAGTCAAAGCACGTTTTAAATACCAGTTCAGCAGGATACCGGAAATATTAGACATTTAGTCATTTAATCTAGACTATAAATACACCTGTAAAAAACACACACAACGGGGACAATTCTCTGACACCTTACTCATATAGACTCTCTTTATCATTTGTAATCGTATTATCAAGCTCATCTCTGTAATTTATGTTCAAAAAAATAAGATCATACAAGGCAGGTGATCATTATCACTTCCCAAGGTTTTATGTTGGAGATCCTAGCAAGGATCAAGGGCTTTCCATATAAATCACTCATGCAATCTTGTTCTAATTCTGTTAATCACTTCACCTACAACACCACAACCTCTCGTGCAATTTGGTTAATATCCACTTTGTCGATTTTTGACCAAAACAACCATATGCCTCTTATATTAGGCTACACCACATAATACTATCTACATGGCTACTTTATAGATCCTTACTCCTAATCCCTTGCATCATCACCTGCTTCATCAAGGATCATCTGGAATGCTCTTGCCTTTGGCTTCGGCGACGTATTTTGCCTTGCAGGTTTGTTTTTCTTTGGGCAGTCTTCGAAATATGCCCACTATCTTCACATTTGTAACACTTCTTGTTGTCGAATTTACAATCTCTGGAATAGTGAGCGATCCTACCACACTTATAGCAAGTCACTTCTCGATCGCATCTTCCGAAGTGCTTCTTCTTGCACTTCTCACACCACTTGGTTCCATCACTACCTCCAACCTTTTGGTCGTCCAGGTTGGACTTCGAGAATCTTCCTTTCTTATCGTATCTTGAGAATCCTTCAGGCTTCCACTTTTCTCCCACCTTATCTTTTTCTAGACCCTTTTCTCTTATATGGATCTCTACATTCTTGGTTGCTCTAATGGTTGTCTTCAAAGTAGTTTCAATTTTTACCGTTACACCAAAGTCTGCTGGCAATCCATTAGAAAACCTATAGATCTTGGAGAGTTCAATAGGCACCAAGGAGGGGAATAACTTCCTCTTCTCGATGAATGTGGTGGCCTAGTCATCAACACTCATCTTCCCTTTCTTCAGGTTCTAAAACTCGTTGTTAAGGTCTATCAGATCTACCTCCGAGCAATATTGCATTTTCAACTGCTCCAGGAATGCTTCCCAAGAAATCCACATGGCTTCTCCTCGTGGCATTGTATCTGCCAACAACTTCCACCAACTTAAAACTCTGGTCTTTAGTTGTCTGACTGCAAACACAGTTTTTTGCTTGTTGCTGCAATTGCAACTTTCAAATACTATCTCCATCTCGAAGATCCAGTCCATGATCTCTACTGGATTTAGGCTTCCAGAAAGGCTTGGTGGCTTGGCACCCAAAAAGTTCTTATACATACGCCTATCCTTGTCAATCCATATATCCGGGTCGTTCCTCCTGACCACTCGGGGTTCAACATAACTCACAGTACGACTGTAATTTCCCTCCTCTGACATCTCTTCATTCACTCCAGGCTTCACAATAGGCATAGTAGGTTCATCCCTATTTTTTAAAGTAGAAGCCTCGTTTCTTCCATCTGCCGATCCAACATCATTTATATCATTGCTTATACTCCTGCCATTATGATTGGCTTGGGTGCAGCTGCTACTTCTGATTGTAACAACCTGATATTTATGAATATAGTGGTAATGGTCGTGACAAGGATTTCGAAGATATAAAGAACGCCGAAATCCGAGTTATAACGAAGAAGTTATCACATATCGAAGTTTCGCGACAGAACCGACACAACGCTGTGTGACGTAAAAAGTGAGTTTACAATAAAATGCTTTTTAGCCTTAGGTGTCTAAATGAAAGTTGTAACATACGTTAAACCGAGAGCGTTCATAAAAAGATCGTCCAAATCTGACTTCGTATGAGGAAGTTATGATTTTTCTAAGATTCGGCACAACAGTGTACAACCCGCAATTCGGATTATAGATTGAGCGATTTTTAGCCGACACAACCTAAACGAGAGTCGAAGATCTCATCAATAGTAGCTCAACGGTAAAAAGACAGATGAGAACGGATGTCGGATGAAGAAGTTATGAATTTTTAACGGACTTTTCCTGTCCCGGTCTGTTAAAAATATAACATTAAAAATAAAGTCAAAATTAGCCGACGGAGTCTAAACGAAATTCGTAGAGTACGGTCTCACATACGCGTGGATATAAAGAATATCAAAAACGGAGCTCGTATGCGAAAGATATGATTTTTTGAAGTTTGAGGCACAAAATACGAGGCATGTCCAAAGGAGTACGCCCCGCGTATGCAGTGGCTAAGTCCGGAGTCAGCCACGTTGCCCTTCCTTCGCATAGTTAGACACGTATCTTGCATGGTTGACACGTCCGAAGCCCGAAGTCCGATGATACGCCACGTAGCTCCATACGTTGCGCGTACGAGGGTACGCCCTGCGTACCGTAACGCCCAACGTCCCTCGCATGTACGCCCAGCGTACCGAAGATCAGCAGCCTACTACAAATAGCAAGCGAGACTTTCCGGTTTTGGTTGCCAACTTACTCGCTTTTACACTCTAAACTCTCTCTCAAGCCATCTTAAAACCCCTGAAGCCTCGGGAATCTCCCTAACACCCGAAGAAAGCCTGGAGCACCCGAAGTCCCCGAGAAAATATTCTTTTCGGTTTGAAACTCGGCCCGCACAAAGCCCGATTTTCAATAAAAACTCACGGTTTCGTCAAGGAAAATCATTTGTAGAAGCGAAGTGTTGTCCGAATCACCACCTTTATCAAGTGAGTTCATACCCCTACCTTTTTCATAATTTTTCACTATTTTAAGGGGGGAATACAAGTAATATACTTTATCTTAGATAGTCTCAAGGGATATTAACTATGTGATTACCCAATATATACAATAGGGTTATATAAAGTTGAAGTCAGGTAGATAGTGGAATATGTGATTTTTCCTTACTTCTTGTTCCTTGTTTGGTTTTGGTCTTAGGGCAGATTCACCCATTCAACTGTCTGTTCGATCTCGGTTATATACAACTCGTATGTACTAAGTGATCATAGGAGGGTAGTATCATCGCATCGAGTTTACAGGGCAAACACATCTTCACCTAGTTTCACTTATAAATAAAACTAGGTATCATTAAACTAAGTATGGTAATTATACTTGTGCTTTTCGGTCTTGGAACGATTAAGACTACAAATCGGTTTTATAGAAAATATAGGATTTTCTATGATAAACATCATTATTTTAAAGGCAAACAGTTTTCGACTTAACTTCCTGAAAACAAATACAATTATTACTGAAAACCATGTTTTACAATAGAGTAAGTGGAACTAGGAACATATTTACAAAAGGTTCAACACTTATTCACAAAACTAGTATAACATAAAGGACCTTTAATGGTTAATTCTATAATTCCTTAGTTTATACATCAGAGTTATATATAAATAATATCCGATAGACAATGGAATGTGTGATTTCCGCCTTACTTCATGTTCCTTGTTTGGTTGTGGGCTTAGGGAAGATTCACACATTCAACTGTCCGTTCGATATTAGATTATATATAGCTAGTATAAACTAAGTGATTGTAGAAGGAACTATTGTGGTCACCATTTTACTAAGAAAATATAGGATTTTCTGAAGGAAACACATCCATCATATCTAAAAGGATCATTAATGTTAATTATGTGATTACTTGGTGAATACGTTGGAATTATATATAATGAAGATCCGATGGGCAGTGGAATGTGTGACTTCCGCCTTACTTCCTGTTCCTTGTTTGGTTGTGGGCTTAGGGAAGATCCACACATTCAACTGTCTATTCGATCTATATTATATATAATTTGTATTCACTAAATGATCACAGAAGGAACGGGTACGATCATATTACTCATTAAGAAAATATAGGATTTTCTGGAGGAACATGCGAACTTTTCCAAAGAACAAAGAGTATACTTTTTATAACAAAAATACTTACGAGCTCACCAACTTTAATGTTGACACTTTTTCAAACCACTTGTATTCTCAGGAACGTTAGTAGACAGGTACATTCTCAGGTGTTGCGAAGACGGAGCTTTAAGTCTTAACTTTTGTTATAGTTTTAATGTAAATAAAGTAATGTTTTGAACACAATGTAAATACTATGTTATTAATACAATGGTTGTTGTTGCTTTGATTACTATTATTCAATTGTTGTGATATTATACATGATGTCCTCCACTCCTGAACGTTTTCGTCGTTCCGGTTTGGGGGTGTGACACTGCTGCACGCTCAATCTTTCGTGGCTCAGGCTGCAAGTTTCCATAACCGTTTCCTAATCTATTGTGAGTTCTCACCATGTCGATCTATACACCAAATCAGACGTTCGGTGTGAAGTGAAGAGAATTAAGATAGGAAAGCTTTATTTACGATAGACGTATAAATCTCCTTATCACTCTGAAAAGTTATATCCTAGTTCTAATACCGTAATTAAACGTTTAGAATTCTGTACACATAAAATTTCCAAATCCGGTCGGAAATAGACCATAGATCTGATAGCATCATAAAGCATATAAGACATATTATAGCATAAATCATTTAGCACATAAAAGCAATTTAGGCATCTCCCCTAAATAAGCTAGTGCTCGTGTCTATTCAGGCATACATCCTAAATATAGCAGACACTCATCTCACAATCATCACTTAACATTCTAAGTTTAAGTCTAGAAATTTCCTAAAATATCTAGTTCGCTTAAACTAATGCTCTGATACCAACTGTGACATCCCCAAATTCACGGTCATTTTAAAAATTTTCTTTATGCTTATTTTAAAATCAGAGCATTTATGAAGAAATGTATTTTATCTAAATTAAAACATTGGGATGTCATTGTCAATACAGAAACATAAGCATAAACAGACCTTACATTAATTTACACTAATGATCTACATCTCATTGAATCCCTCAGCAGAATTTATGTCTGTGATACAATAAACTAAGTCGGTCAGGTTGGGAAACCTGGTGAGTACATAGGGTTTTCAACCCACAATAATATAGTTAATTTGTTTCTTCACATATTTCATGGCAAAGAATTATCCTGATTGCCCATCCCCATTTTATTTATTTATTCTTCCCTAAAGATTTATCTAAAGAGTCATATCCTACATCATATTTACCTGTCATCGCCTTACATCACATTTCCTTATATGTTTGTTCCTAAGGGCTTTTCCTAAGGATCATCGCCTACATCGCATAGATGGTATTGATTCGGGGATTACTCCCTCAATACGTGTCCAGTAAAGGTTAGAGTATCATCGCATGAATACGTAGTTACTACATTGCCTGAACTCGTAACTCATCGCCTACAGGTTACGAGCATGCCGGTGTTTCCACATAACTTGTTTAGAATAGCCTGTGGTCGCCATCTATACTCTGGTAGATGACTACATCGTAACATCGTTGGTCAAGGTTATAACATCTCCTAGTCATCTCTCATCTCACATCACCTATTTATCATTGCATATCTATCATCACGTAGTTATCATCACCTTTCTATCACCACCTATCTCTCATCACCCGTCGCTACCCAATACATATTTATAAGTATATAATACTTATATGATTAAATCAGTTAAACACCATCTCATAATATCTTATCTAACACATAATAGTCTTAGCACAAATAATAAGCACATAAGTATGTATTAATATTAAATACTTCATATCTATGTGTAAGATGAAAATAACTATGCACTCACTTGTTAAAGTACGACTCGTAATTCAGGCAACGCTTCACTTCTAGCAATTGTTTTTTCCTTTGACGAAACCTAATATTATTATCGCTAAATTTTACTCTAATATTTATTGCGACTAATTATTAGTCTAGATTCATCATTAACTCAAAGTCTACTTCAAGATCAATCAAGTAAGGAACAACCAGGTAGGATGATATCGGAGGTAGGGTCCATTTGGTATACGAAGTATACTGTTTGGAAATCCCACTTTAAACACCTCACTAAATCACAACCTAGGCATCATCCCCGTAAGTAGTTCAATCAGTATAACGACTTAGAATCACTAATAAATCTTGTTTATAGGTTCATATTTACGATAATGAATTTAAACATAAGTTATACTTAAGCGTAATAAGTGTAGCTCAACTTACAGGGTTTCAAGCGAAAACTTGGAACTCCATGGTCAGAAATTCGTCGCTGAATCTTTTTTCTAAAAAGATTCTTGTATCGCTTCAGCGCTCACCTCACTATACTACAACTACAGAAAGAGAAGTCGAATCACAAGGGACCGAAATTCTCGGGGATAAGAAGAGAAAGACTCTTGAATCAAGAGAATGGTGCAAGAAATATTGTAACGCCCGTAGATCCGGGCTAGTCAATTTAGAGATAATAAGGGTCGAAAACGACTTTTCAACAAAAGATTATTTAGAATAAATAATCTTACCCAAGTTGTAGAATATGTCTCAAGGGTTCCGTACATATAAAGAACGCCGAAATCCGAGTTATAACGAAGAAGTTATGACCCGTCGAAGTTTTACGGCAAAACCGGCACGCCACCGGGAAGCGTAAATAGTGAATTTACGATACAGCGAGTTTTAGCCTTAGCGATCTAAATAAAAGTCGTAGAATACGTTAAACCGAGAGCGTCCATAAAAAGAACACCCAAATCTGACTTCGTATGAGGAAGTTATGATTTTTCGAAGTTTCGGCTTAGCAGTGTACAGCCCGAAGTTCGAATATTAGATCGAGCGGTTTTTAGCCAACACAACCTAAACGAGAATCGAAGATCTCGTTAATAGTAGCATAACGATAAAAAGACAGACGAAAACAGACGTCGGATGAAGAAGTTATGAATTTTTAACGGACCAATCCTGTCCCGGCCTGTTAAAAATATAACTTTTAAAATAAAGTCAAAATTAGCCGACGGAGTCTAAACGAAAGTTGTAGAGTACGTTCCCGCCTACGCGTGGATATAAAGAACGTCGAAAACGGAGATCGTATGCGAAAGTTATGATTTTTAGAAGTTGGGAAAGAAAAATGTGAAACTGCGAGGGGGGTGATGACGTGGCTCAATCAGGGCCGTCGCTTGCTGATCACGGTCTGGTCTTCAGATTCGGACACGTCGCCTCACCATTAAGCCCCGCGTCCGAAGTTGGGTACGCCCCGCGTACTCCGGCTCTTATCCGTTCCGAGTGCAAGACAGCTGGAGGCTCGCTGGCAGCCTCATCCGAAGATACGCGCCGCGTAGCCAAGGATTACGCCCAGCGTAGTCCGAGGCCTCGCAGGCTATAAAAAGGGGCGAGGGTTTCCGGATTTTTCACACCAATTCTCATTCTCTCTCTAGTTTCTTTCTCTCTCTAGCTCCCCAAACCACCCTTAAGCCCTAGGAAAAAATCCCTAGCCCCTAAAGGAAGCCCCGAGGCTCCCGGAGTCCCGAGAAAAAGGGTCTTTCGGTTCGGAAACGCTGCTCCGAGCAAAGCCCGGTTTTATTTAAAATTCGTTGTAAGTGAGCTACGCCTACGCAATTTTTAATATAACTTTCAAATAATTATAGTAATGTTATTGGGTCCTTAAAATAATTATTTGGGCTATTATTATGAGTTATATTGACTGTTATTTAACGCTTATATAATAATAATAATAGCTAGACTATTAATTAGTCGCGGTTAACGTTAAAACTAAACCCTAGTGGTATTTATACTAGGTTTTGGTCGAGGAAAAATTGTTTTGAGATAACGAAGTGCTGTTCAAGTGCTAAGTCACCACCTAATCAGGTGAGTGCATAGTTACTTTCATCTTACACATAGATATGAAGTATTTTATATAAACTACGTGCTATGTGTGCATATTATCTGTATACTTGCTATCTATGCTGGATGAACGATTTTATACAAGTTTTATATGATTTAAACTGTATATGTATTTTATATCTACAAATATGTTGGGTGAAACATGGGTAGATGAATGATGAGGGATGAAAGATGATGTGAGTGAACATTGGAAGCTATAGACTTAGTGCCTAAATAATATCGGCAGTTATGAACTTAGTACCTGATGGATAAACGTTGGTAGCTATGGACTTAGTACCTGATAAACGTTGGTAGCTATGGACTTAGTACCTATTAGATGAACACTGGTAGCTATGGATTTAGTGCCCGATGAATGAACTTTAGCAGCTATGGATTTAGTGCTTTACGAACGAGCATTGGCAGCTATGGACCTAGTGCCTGTCTTATAACCCTGGAGGCAAGGGACTTCGGAATGAACGAATAAATGACTCTTAGGGTAGACCCTTGAGAGTAAGGAAGATAATGGGGATGGGTAATTGGGTTGATTGTTTGATGTTTAAACATAATAATTATATTATTGTGGGTTGAAAACCCTATGTACTCACCAGGTTTCCCAACCTGACCCACTCAAGCTTATTTGTATCACAGGTGTCAATACGAAGCTACTTTACACTGAGAGATTTAAAAGAGATGTAGTGCACTAGTGTAAATAATGTAAGCTCTGTTTATGCTTATGTTTCTGTATTGACAATGACATCCCAATGTTTTGAAAATGAAGAATAATACATTTCCTCGGAAATGCTTTGATAACCTATTTATCATGTTTTCTGGGAACAAATTCCGCAACATTTTTGTTAAAAGAAGTACTCTGATTTTTATAAAGCACAAACAAAATCGGTCTTTTCTGGCCGTGAAAATGGGGATGTCACAAATATGAGAGCCTAAAGCCTCTTATTTATAGTAATTATATTTTCAAAAACCACCATCTAGTTACTTAAATGACCTCATAGTTATTTAAACGACTAAACACCCCTTTATACTACTATTTTAAATAGATTTAATGATATTTGTTCTAAACTAATGTCGAAACTACTCAGCACTACTCTTATAACGATCGCATCGTCGATACCTTTCTAATGATATATATATATATATATATATATATATATATATATATATATATATATATATATATATATATATGCGTATATATGATTTATACTTTGTTTTAATACGTAAATATGATATTATACATTATAACTCGTTTATACAAACTCCGTTTTTGACGTTCTTTTTATCCACACGTAGCTATCGATGAGATCTACAACTTTCGTTTAGACTGCTTCGGCAAATTTTGACTTTATTTTTTCGTCCATATTTTTATAAAATTAAATGATTTTGCTAAAATCATAACTCTCTCGTACGGACTCCGTTTTTGACATTCTTTTTTTCAAAATTCTTATTTTAAAGAGTACTACGATTTTCTTTTTGGTGGCTTTAGCTAAAAGTCAACCATTCTCTTCGTAGCTTTTTACGTCACACATTCCTTGTGCGCGACTGACTTTTATATCTTTTAAAAATCTTATCTAATTCATACGGAGTCGGATTTCTATGAAATTTATATTTCCGGGATGGGGAAGACATGTACTTTCTAAAACAAGCTCATATTTAAAATAATAAGTCCTTTGAACGATCCCACTCCTCAAACCAATCCAAAAAGGGACCAAAAGCATATAAACAAGGAAATGAAGAGATCTAATCATGGATAAGACAAGGTTTGAACTTGATACCTCAATAAGCTTGCAACAAGGGTGATGATTCTGGATCTACAACCTTCGCACCAAGCAAAGCACCTTCCAACTTCTATACTTCCTTCGCAAGGAGCAATACAACCACCAAAATCTTCTTAGGAACTCAAATGCACAACAATGGAGGCTAAGAGACGATTTCTAGGGTTTTGGGGGCATGGAGGCTGGCGAAGAGGCCATCCCTACAGACTTAAGATTCTTATATAGGGTACAACACCCTAAAATAGGGTTTCCACTAACTCCACGTATGCCCCGTGTAATCCTCGTACGCCCAGCGTATGAGGCCTCACACTCCCGATCCACCCTTCACAATATGCTAAGTGTACACCAAATTACGCCTCGCGTACTACCCTTCGCACCAGTACGCCCCACGTATTTCCTATGTATGCCCAGCGTACACAAGTTTCCTCTTAAACCCCAAAATACTCTAAAGGCCATAACTACTTAGTTATAAATCCGATTCTAACGGTCCTTATATCCATGAAAAGGTAACGATAAGCTCTATGCTTTCATCAAATCATAACTGCCATAAAATTTCCCGAATAAGAATCCAATTTGCATAAAAGCCCGCACTGATACTTTACTAAAATACCCCTTGGCTCCAAAAACAAATTCAAACACCCGAATCATCTAAATTACGTCACCCACACCCAAATGGGTAACGATTCGGGGCAGGGCGTTACAGAAGCAGCTGTAACATTTAGCTTTGAGGTACATGATTTCAAGGGTTTCTTTAGCATTTGGATGTATTCATGACGTGAGCAATCCCTCTCACGTCGTGAGCCAGTGTTGACTTGTTGACTCACATTCCTTAAGTCTCACGACGTGAGCCCTAGTTGCTCACGAATTGAGAGCAGTCTAGTGATTAGAACCCTAATTTTTCGGTATTTAATGGAATGAGAGGGCTAGGGTCATTCACCCTCAGCCTCCCTCACACTCCAAGCCTCCATAAACCTTTATCTCAATCAATCTTGAAGCCCTTAGTCCTTTTTGGTGCATTTTCTAGCTTGAAGAATGAGAGAAGAAGAGGAAAGAAGTGCTCTAGTGGTGGAGTAGGCAAAGCATCATCATCATCATCATCTTTTCTTTTTGTTGGACCATTGTAAGTGTCAAAGGTTTAAACTTTATTTCATATTATGGATTGATCTAGGATTTTATCCATATTTCTTCATGTTAAGCATACTTGAGTGAAGTAAATTCATAAAGTTAGCAACTTTATGGATTCTAAGGGTTCCTTGATCATCATATTGTCTACATCTAGAAGTTGGTGGAGTATAAGAGCCATGCATGAGACTTGATGCATATTTTTCCACTTTTTGACCTAGAATGGGTTGGGTCATGCATGGTGCAAGCATGAGCATAAAGCAAACATTTTTATGCACCTTAAGGGTCCCCTTTAGCTTCTGGATGATTTGGACTCAATGGCTTAACAAAATAAGAACTTAAAATCTTGACTTTTGGCTTTAGACCGTAGTCACGACGCGACCAAATATTAACCTCGTATATCGTTGAGTTCATGGAACTCACGACGTGACTCTGTGTTTCCCACATCGTGAGGTCAATGTAGTAAGAATTTATGTTCGAGTTATTTGAGTTGGGAGCGAGTTTCTGGGATCGAACCTAGTCGACTCTCACGACGTGACCAAGGACTGGTCACAACGTGAGACCCTATGTTAGAGTTTTGTCTAATGGATTTGACTCGGTTGACTTTTGACCTTGAGTAGGATTTTGACCAAGTTTGACTTAGGGCTATTTTGAGCTGTAGCCAGAGTTTTGGTCACTGTTATTTGTAAATGTGACCGGTAGAGTTGGTTTCGGAGCAGCATGTGGTTTCAACTTATTATTCGTCTGTAAGGTGAGTTTTCTCATTGTATCTATGGGTCGAAGGCACCAATATCGGACCATTACTGTGTTATATAGGATGATAGTTGTTATGTGACATATATGTGTTTGCATGTTCGGGTTGAAATAACTAGGGGTGAGCAAACCCAAACCAAGAAACCGAGAAACCGACAAAAACCGACGAAACCGAAACCGAAAAAACCGAAACTGAATCAAAACCGACGGTGTGGGTTTTAAATTTGTAAAAACCGACTTTTCGGGTTCGGTTTCGGTTTTGCCCCCAGAAACCGACCCAACAACCCGAGAAACCGACCCCTCTTTAAAACCGAGAAACCGACGCAGTAAACTCGCAAACCTGATGCTTTTTACTGATTATTTTATGTTATATATATATATATATATATATATATATATATATATATATATATATATATATATGTATATTAAAAAAATAAAAATAAATAAAATAAGCCTAGGTCATTGACTCCCGTTTTCGTTTTGCTCTACTCGCCCTCGGTACTCACAGTCTCGCATTCCCCATCGGCGCATCCCACTGAACTGAAGACGAGTAGACGACTGAAGAGTGAAGCGAGGGTCCTCCATCCTCCGACGCTTAGCCGCTCGCACACATCCGAGGCTCCGACGGAACCCCAAACTTCCGGCGCCACCAAATACGGTTCGTTCCTCAGATTTCGTTTTTTTTTTCTTATTTCCCTTGATGTGCTTATGTTCTGAAATCTGAATGTTGTGTTCATGTAGAATCACTAGAATGTGTCAACGTGTCTCTGATTTCGTTTTTTTTTCTGATTTCTGTTCTTTTTTGTCGATTTGGCAATTTGCGGAAGTGAGGTTGATGATGGTGAGGTGACTACGAGAAAAAGAAGAAGAAATGAGAAAGTTGTGGGGACTCCCGATGCCGACGATTGGGAGGTTGCTAGGTATATTTTATCTATCTATCTATCTATATATGTACATATATGTGACAGCAAATATATTTTTTAAGGAACTTGTGACAATGCAAGCAAGCATAACTAGAATGTGTGCAAGCACAGACGAGAAAAAGAAAAGGATGGCAAAGTCGATGAAAGAAAAGTACGACAAATATTGGGACAACATTGAGAACATGAACTTCATGCTTCATGTTGCTGTCGTTTTAGATCCCCGCAACAAGATGTGTTATTTGGAGTATTGCTTGGAGTTGATTTATGGTAAGAATTCTACCAAAACAAAAACAATTCTAGAGCATGTCAACAAAACACTAGAAGACTTGTTTCAAAACTTCAAGAACAAGACGGAGAGAGAAAGATGTGAAAAGACAAGGAGTGCATCGTCTTCTACACCTAGTTATCTTGATTTTGGGCATGGAGTTGATATGGAAGACGATTTTGAAAGGTTTATGGAACAACATGGCCATGGGGTTAATAAAACAGAGCTTGAGATTTATTTATCAGATGGGATGGAAAAGCGAGCGGAGGATTTCCAGATTTTGGGGTGGTGGAAATCTAATTCAACAAAGTTTCCTGTACTTTCTGAGGTGGCGAAACTTGTTTTAGGAATGCCAATCTCTACAGTTGCATCAGAGTCCGCATTCAGTACTGGCGGGAGGGTGATTGATGAAAGTAGAAGCTCCCTTACACATGTGACTGCCGAAGCTTTAATTTGCGCACAAGATTGGATACGGGACACCCCAATTGATATCCAGTTTAAAAATATGACGACTTTATATATGGAAGAGACGCGAGAGAAGTTGGTGCCAATAGAAACCGGTAAATATTTTACTATTTTTTACATAATTATAAGTTTGTAATTATATATGTTTATAATTAACTAATTACATACTATTGTTTTGTACGTTTGTGTTTGTAGAGGAATTGGGGTGTGGTCAAGGGAGTTGCATGGATGAGGATTTTACTTAAATTTTAAAGGTTTATAACTCAATTATTATAATTTTATACTTTTACACAAGTTTATTACTCAATAATCATTGATCAATACTAATGTTTTTTGGTTTGTAGATGAATGGGGAATTGGTGAAGAGATTTACATGGATGTGGATTGAAGATTTTTGTTTGCGTGTTTTGGACTTTTGGTTGTAATCGACTATTTGACTATTCCAGACTTTATGTTTTAGTTTGATTGTGTGTTTGGTTGTAATCGTCTAATCGACAATTTCGGACTTTGTGTTTTAGTTTGATTGTGTGTTTGGTTGTAATAGACAATTTGGTTGTAAAACTCATGTTTTTTGAAGTATTTAACTTCAATTAGGTGTTTTTTGAATTATTTAACTAATTGTTACATTTCTGGAAAATGGGTTTAAACCCAGAAACCGTAAGTGTATGGGTTGAACCCAAGAAACCGAGAAACCGCCCAAACCGATATCAGAAACCGAGAAACCGAACCGACCAGAAACCGACCCTATTGGGTTCTGAAAACCAGAAACCGATCATTTACGGGTTGGGTTGGGTTGGGGTCCAAAACCGACCCAAACCGACCCATGCACAGCCCTAGAAATAACCCCAGGGTGGGGCGTACTATAGCATGTTCGGGTTGAAATAGACCCCAGGATGGGGCCCACTATTGTATGATTGGGTTGAAATATACCCCAGGGCGGGGCCCATATTTGTTGATCGGGTTGAAATATAGCCTAGGGCGAGGCCCCAGGGCCGGGACCATATATGTGTATTGGGTTGGAACACACCCTAGGGTTAAGCCCAATTGTATGATTTGTATGTGGTACTTTGGGGAACTCACTAAGCTTTGTGCTTACAGTTTATGTTTATGGTTTCAGGTACTTCTGGTTCGAAAGGGAAGGACCCGACGTGATGACACAACATCCTCCCATTATGTTTTCCGCATTTTTAATAATTGTACTCATATTTTGGATATTATATTCGGTGATGGTTTTGAAACAATTTAATGAATGAAATTGATAGTCTTTCAATGAGAAATTTTATCACGATTTTTTGGTTGTTACGGTAGCGTTGTGGTGGCTGATGAGAAATGATATGAAGACAATGTTGTGGTACTACGAGGTTGAAATGAAGCAACATTGGTGGTCAACTTGAGTGATGGTGGTGGTTCATACGACATTGTCTTTAGGTAATGTTTGGAATGACATAGATGGTGATAAATTCGATAGTTTTGGCAACTTTGTCTTTTGGCAGCGTTGGGTTGTGGAAGTGATAGATAAATAGATGTGGCGTTTGGGTGATTTTGGGTGATTGCGACAGTGTTGGGTGGTGACAATAGGTGGTTGCGGTGACAATGTGTGGTAGTTGTAAGTGGTTGTGGTGACAATGTGTGGTAGCACATGTGGAAAGATGAGAGACATAATGAAAGGAATGTATGAGAAATCTAACCAATAGACTAAGAAACAAAAATTAATAAAAAATAAAACTATAGGTAAAATAGTAATTTTAGATCAATTATGAAACATAATATAACTACATTAACTAACAACATAAGAAATTGAAACCATAAAAATCATCTACATAACAAAAAACATAATAAAAAAATAAAAGACTTATCATATTATCTTTTGTAAATTATAAATAAAGAAATTATGTATTTTCTATAATTTAATGAATACTAAATAAATGTTTAAAAATATAAAAAACAAGCTACATAAACAAAAAGAAAAAAATCATTATTATTTAGACAGAAATAACAAACAAAATATTCTTCAAAAAAGAAATTAAGGGTGAGAAAAACCGAACCCAGAAACCGAAAAACCGAAAAAGCCAAAACCGAAGTAAAAACCGATGGTTTGAGTTTGAATTTTTAAAAACCGAAATAATGGGTCCGATTTCGGTTTTAGAATATGCAAAAACCGATAAAAAACGACCGAACCGAATTTATTAAAAATATATATTTTCTAAAGAGATTCCATAGATATATAGATACTTTGTATAGCTAAATCGCAAAGACATGGTAGCTGAATTGGTTCAATGCGTTGCCAGACAACCTTGAGCTACTTATAAGCAATGATTTTGTTCCACGCATTAAGGGAGTGTTTCACTTAGTTTTTTAGGGTGCAAAAGTCCTTTTTTTGAAAAGTTACAAAAAGTCAGGTTTTCCTGACTTTTCCAAAAAGTTCATTTTTACTTGTATCCAAATCCAAAAGTAGCTTTTAAGATGCATTTGCCAAACATCTTTTACCTTCTATTTTTTCCTAAAATGACTTTTGGCCTCTAAAAAGCTAAGTCAAACACCCCCTAAAGTTTACTAGTTTGTTCAATTCATCCCACATCGGTGGTGGGATGAAACCTTCTCCCATCTCAAATCCTATATTAACATTGTATCTTCTTCCTTCCTTTTCATTATATAGTTGGAGTTGTCCAACGTCGGTGGTGGTATAAATCTATGTCGACTCAAGCCTTCTATATAAGACTACTACTACTCTTGAGAATTAGTTAGTCCCAACCTAACTCTTTATTAATTGGTGGCTGAGTTGCTAAGTTTAAGATTTATGGGTTTAAAACCGACCAATCCGAAACCGAACCGGAGAAAACCCGAAAACTAAGAAACCGAACACAACTGTTTTGGGTTGTGTTGGGTTTTAGTTTTCTGAATACTGATAAATTGGTTTTGGTTCGATTTTAGATCAAAACTGCCTCATGACTCAAACTGACCAATGCTCACCACTAAAAGAAATATATTTATAAAATTAAAATGTGTTGGATCTATCATCCTATCCAAGAAATAGTAAACCAAATTACCTAACTACAATTTTGTCAAAATTTAACATTAAATTTTTATCAAATGAAAAAGGTATCCCGCCCCCAATTTTTATTTTTGAGCGCCCCCTCCCCTCTTTTAAAGTCCCGCCCATCGTATCTCTGAAACAAAACTGAGGAGTCCTGCCGCTTCTTTTGCAGTCTCACGGTTTCGATTTCGATCTTGGTGAGTGGTCTCTCTTTATCAGTTTTTTTTCTCGAGTCTCGCCTCCTGATCTCTCTTGAAAATATTTTTAAGTAATACTCGTTTTAGATGATGATGATGATTATTTATCAGTAGGAAAGTTATATTGTTAATTGAGATTCTATTTGCTACTTATTGATTGTCAACCATTTTTTGATTTGTAATGTTTTTTTTTTAAAGTAATTTGTTTTACGGACAGTTTTTGGTTAGTAGCATTCTGCTACCAGTATCATTTTTGTTAGGGTTTCTTAATTTGTGAATTAGGAATTCTAATTAGGGTTTGTTAACAGGTCATATCAATGGAAGACTTACCAGTACCTGTCATGTCCGACATTCTGTCAAGACTTCCTGTGAAGACAATCATCCAATGCAAGTGTGTATGCAAGAAGTGGCTGGATCTCGTTTCCGACTCTTACTTTGCCAATCTTCACCTCTCAAGATCACCTGCAAGCCTTATGATTCATCATAGTTCTGAAATTAACGAGAGAGCAGGTATTTTGAAGTGGGTGGAGCTTGAAAACAAAGTCAATCACCACAATTTACAGCATGACCCTGCCATGAGTCTTGACCTTAATCTTGCACCCATTTTCCAAGACGCTCAAATACTTGTTGTGGGCTCGGTCAATGGTTTGCTCTGCCTGTGGAATGGACTTAACTCTGATAACTATTTCATATGCAATCCAGTGATGGAGGGAATATATGATCCTCCCCACACAACATTACCATAAACAAGGTTATGGGGGAATCGAGCATGGTTTTGGAGTCTGTTCAAGGACACGAGAATACAAAGTGATACGGATCTTCCAAGGGACTACATCCACATCTCGGATCAGAGAAGCTGAAGTTTACACCCTTGGCATGGGTAAATGGAGAAGTCTTGGTCATGTCCCTTACACGATTGGAGGTTTCTTTGGGCTATTTTTCAATGGCCATGTTCATTGGTCTGTGTTTGGCAAAGATTCCCCTGAAAAACTTTTTGCTTTTGATTTGGATAACGAGACATTTAAGTTGTTCCCATCTCCTCCTGTTGAAACTATACAAGGAAGTCACCATTTCCTAAGTTTGGCAGTTCTTAAAGGTTGTTTATGTCAATCTGATACCTTTGAGTCTCAATTCACGCTGTGGGTGATGAGGGAATATGGGATCAAGGAATCTTGGCATAGAGAGGTGATGATCAAGGAAGGTGTTAGCCCTGCTTTAGATTGGTTGATGTGGGAACCTGTGTGTCTGATTGAACGTTTAAATGATGGAACAATTTTGATGGTTTATTATGAAGACAAATTGTTGGCGTGTTCTTTTGAGAAGGGAACAATTGCAAACTCGGATTTTTTTGACCCATGTTTCACTGGAATCGCTTATCGTCCAAGCTTCCTTAAGCTCCGGAACTTCAAATCAGAGAGAGTTCATGTGTTTTAAAGGTCAATAAGATCATACCAAAAACACCCACTATCGTTTTGTTAAGAAACAATTATTTTAAGTTTAAAATGTTACTATTGCATTTAAATTTACTCTGGTGACCTTCTACATGTTTTTAAGTGGACATTAAATTAAAGCATTAACCCTTTTTTTTTTTTTTTTTTTTTTTTTTTTTTTGAGTAAAGTGCAAAGGTCTTTGCAAAGAACTGTGAATCATATCCAAAATATTTTCAATTTGCATGAAAGGTTTATAATATGAATTTTTTTTATGGTGAAAATATTGATTTATCCTTTTTCTTTTTACATTTTTTAACATTATCTTATTATTTGAATAAATAAAAAATAAAGTATGGCCTCTCTCTCTCTCTCTCTCTCTCTCTCTCATGGTCATCATTCATTCTTTTTCTTCTTAAACCAACAAGTAACCCACAAAGAACACAATCCTAATCTATATAGTTGTCCACTGTCATAAACCTACTCTCCACCGCATCTCTCATCGTGAACCCATAAAGATGAAGAACAACCGAGATCCAACACATGAGCGCCATCGGAGATCCATCGCACACCCCGTCTATCTATGACGTATGCTTAAAAATGTTGAATTATATGAGATGTATTTGAAAAATATCAAGTTATATAAAATGTGTTTTAAAAAATCACTCTATACGAGGGGATTTTATATAACTTACGATAGATAAGGTTAGAGTAGTGTAACAACGTAAATTTCCAAAATAATTTTTCGTTTTTAAAACATAATTTCATACATCAAAACCCAGTGTAACATATGTCATCCAAATAAAACAATCCCAAGATCTCAATACATAAAACTCCTTCAGTGTGTACAAATCATGTCGGCGCCTTCCTGCGATCCTCGCTGGTACCTGAAACACATATCACATAAACGGTAAGCATAAATGTTTAGTGAGTTCTCCAAAATACCATGCACATACAACTAGCCACTCGAGGCTATAACTCTACTAGACCTTCCGGTAAATGTGTCTCAGGGGCCTTCCGGTCCCATTCTTGGAGTAGACCTTCCGGTCCTACTCCATCGACCTTCCGATCCTACTCTGTCGACCTTCCGGTCCATACCATGTTGACCTTCCGGTCCATACCATGTTGACCTTCCGGTCCATATCACACTGACCTTCCGGTCCATACCATGCTACTCATAACATACATAACATATACATATCACATAGGAACATATATCATGTACTCGTCCTAGCACATAAGACCTTCCGGTCACACATTTCATAACTCATAAACATAAGACCTTCCGGTCACTCATAGTTACCATTCCAGGTAAAGTATAGTGAGAAGACTCACCTCGTACGATGTCAGATAATCTCTCTTGCTCGATAACCCGATCTAGCTTCCTCCTATCAACATAATAACATCTCTAATCAATACTTACTCTTGTCCTTATTCCTAAAGAATGGGTAGAAGACCATTCTACCCCTCCCTGTCCTTTCTTGAACCAGTTTGAGCAAAACCCTAAAAGTCAACCCCAGTCAACGGTTAAACTTTGACCAGACTCGTCGAGTGCACTCAGGTGACTCGGCGAGTCCATGCGTGTCCTCTGAATCCTTCAAGGCCTCACTCGACTCGTCGAGTCAACCTTTCTCCGACGGGTTACCCATGAACACGAACCGTGGTGCAACACGATCCGACTCATCGAGTCCGCTCATGGACTCGGCGAGTTTCTTCCATGAGAATGCTCAAACGACCTTCTGAGGTCAGATCTGTTTCTCTAACCTATAGATCTGACCTTCCCATACACAATAATCACGGAAAGGTTCAACCTTTATACTCATGCAACCAACATACGGCTTCTTTTGGTGAAATAGCTTGTAAAATGGCAACCTAGGTTCATATCTCTAATGGAGTAGCATAAAGCAGGGAGGTTAGGGCTCTCTGGACCTCTCAAGGTCCAGATCCAGAGTTTAACACTCAAAGGGACATCATAAGCATCATATCCAAGCCAAAAAAGGATAGAGAAAACCCTAGATTCAAGGGTTCTACACCAAAACATAAGAAGGGTTCGATTTAATACCTCAGAGATGGAGTTTCCTTACTTGAAACCACAGAATAGCAACCCCCTTGACCTTCTTTTGCTGGAATCTCCTTCTTCTTTGCAAAAACCACACCAACAAGGATTAAAATAACCCTTCTCCTCACACGACACGCTCAAGCTCACTAGGGTTTCTCTCTCTGGACTGGTAGCCGCAAATGAGGGCCATACGGTTCCTTAAATAGGGCACAGGCCCGAGGATTTAGGGTTTTCACCCACAACGCCTACTCGGCGAGTCTACTCTTGGACTCGTCGAGTAGTTCATTAAACTTACGTGGCCACCCCGCTTCTACTCGACGAGTTATAGCACCGACTCGTCGAGTAGATCAATGATTCTCAAAAATAAATAATTAAAATAATATACCTGGAAATCCGGGTGTTACAAGTAGTTAATCTTCTTTATGTGTAACGTTATATGAGGGGACTTTATATAACTTACGATAAATAAGATTAGAGTAGTTAAATTTCTTTTGAAAATGTTAAGTGATTGTAACAATAACTTTGGCTAAATAAAAATTAATGAAACATGATATATAAAATGCTCTAAGAAGAACGCTACTTTAGAAAATGAGGGAGGGATACGTAAGATTAACATCGTGTTCTCAAGATTATTTTTTAACGAGGGCGAAGGGAAGGGAGAGGAGGGGAAAGAAAGGGAATGAGATGGAAGGAGAATGAGGAAAGGATAAATGTGTTCTCGAGTTTAAGGGGAGGGGAGAAGAGGAAGGGTGGTAATGATGTTTTTACCCCTGCTTAGGGTTCTTCAACTTCATCAGAGGGAGAAGATGAAGAAGAGAGAAGACCACAGAGGTAAGGAGAGAGAGAGAGAGAGAGAGAGAGAGAGAAGATATCGTGATGAGAATAAAGAACAAATGGTGTGAAGTTGAAGAAGAGGGGGGGTGGGGGGGGGATGTATAACTATTGATTCATATGGTGTAACAAAAGTCGTTGTGAATCTCCATTTTTATGTGAATGGTCTTTATGGTTTCAATTTTATAAACATGTAAAATTACTATTAAAAATGATAAAATGACTATTTTATCATTTTTAATTTAATTTAATTTTTTTAAAACTTATTTAAAAATTTAAAAATCATTAAATTTAATTATAAAGGTTTTACCACACACAATCCCACCCACCCTATCTCCCGTCTCCCTCCATTACTGTCCACCATCACTTCCGACATTATATTTTCGAGTCTCCCTCCATTACTGTCCACCATCACTTCCGACATTATATTTTCAAGTCTCCGCTATTACCTCATATATCAACTTTTTTGGTCACTTCCCTAAGATAATTTATTGAAAATAAAAAATAAATCAACACCTATCCACCCCAATTAAATTATTTTTCCCAATTTTTTTTACCAAACTCAATTAAAACACAAATAAAAACCACCACTCTTAAACATTCAAACTCTATATAAACATATACCGGAACTACGACTAAAAACACACGAAAATAGCGATTGAGAAGAAGATAAAAGCGAAGAAACCAATGAAGACTGACAGTGTGGTGGTTATGTTAGGTTAAAGAGAAGCATTGATCTAGGCCTCGACCGATGAAGATTGACTGTGAGGTGGTCCGTTAAAGGGAAGTTGTAACGTCCCAAAAACAAGACCCATAAACTTTTCATTTTTAAATTACTAAATAGTACATCATCTCATTTTCATAAACCAAGGTAATCAAAGCTATATTAATACATCGTCGTTATCAGAGTAAATCACAGAATGCGGAAACATGTGGTGTGTGCTCTGCAATCATCCCGAGCTCTTCCATTTGAAAACCGAAGTACCTGAAACATAAACTGAAAACTGTAAGCACAAAACTTAGTGAGTTCCCCAAGATACCATATACCATACATAATAAATCACATACTAGGCCCCGATCGGTATCAAGTTCCCACTCGGCTTCGGGCCCCGCCCGGCATCGAGCTCCGCTCGGTATACATATATGTTATTTCTAGGCCCCGCCCAATATACTCATAAACATATGTCACATAACCATACTAACACATACAAAAATCATAAACAATAACATACAATGCAGCTACTGGGCTTTGCCCGGCATCGAGCCCCGCCCGGTAATCACAAAACACATACGGCTAACTAGCATACAATATACTCTTCATGCCCCGCCTAGCATCGAGCTCTGCTCGGTAAACATATTGTAACATCCGGATTTTCAGGAACATTACTGTGTATGTTAATCTTGAGATTGAAGGAGGGACTCGACGAGTTGAGGGACCAACTCGCCGAGTCAAATCGAGTTGCTCGCGTGGATTTAATGAGTGGACTCGACGAGTCAGATGAGGGAATCGCCGAGTAGGTGCTGGGCAGAGAAACCCTAATTGCCCAGGTTTGTGACCTATTTAAAGGCCCTTATGGCCTTCATTTGCGGCCACACACACACTTGAGAGACCCTAACGAACCAGAGAGCATAGAGAGTGAGAGAAGGAGTTAATTACATCACCATTAATGCATTCTTGCAAGAAGGAAGGAGGGGATTCAAGCTAGGCTGATTGAGGAGCTGAGATCTACTATCACTTCTTCAAAGGTTGTTGTTTGAGGTATGAATCCATGCCTATTTTCGTGTATAAAGTAGATCTCATGAATCTAGGGTTTCTTTACCCATTTTTCGTAGAGATTATGGAGCATGTAGAGTCCTTTGACGCATAGACATTATATCTGGACCTTGAGAGATCCAGAGAGTCCCAATCTTCCAGCTTTATGCAGTCCCATAAGAGTTTTGGGTCTAGGTTACCATTTTGAGGGTTATTTCATCAAATAGAGCTTGTTGTGTGGTGTATGGACATAAAGGTTGAACCTTTACGTGACTTTTGGGTGCTAGAAGGCCAGATCTATAAGTTAGAGAAACAGATCTGACCTCAGAAGGTCAAATGAGTGTTGCCATGGACAAAACTCGCCGAGTCCATGAGAGGACTCGACGAGTCGGATCGGGTTGTCCCGCGATTCGTGATCGGTGGTAACCCGTCGAGTGAAAGGTTAACTCGACGAGTCGAGTGAGGCCTTAGGAGGACTTAGAGGACACGCATGGACTCGCCGAGTCACCCGAGTGCACTCGATGAGTCTGGTCAAAGTTGGACCGTTGACTGGAGTTGACTTCAGTTGACCTCAGGGTTTGGTCAAACTGATTCAAGAGAGGCCATGGAGGGGTAGAATGGTCTTCTACCCATTCTTTAGAGATGAGAACATAAAGAGAGTATTGATTAGAGATATTATCATTTTAATAGGAGGAGGCTAGATCGGGGATATCGAGAACGAGAGTATACTAGACATCATACGAGGTGAGTCTTCTCACTACACATTACCTAGAGTGGTATCTATGTGCAGACCGGAGGGTCTTATGCGTTATGTGTATGTTGAGATTATGTGCATTATGATATATGTATGCTATGTGTTATATAGACCGGACCAGATGGTCCAACGACTTATGAGGCCAGAGGGTCCTCCATCAGACCGGACCGGAGGGTCCAACGATTTAGACCGGACCGGAGGGTCCAACGAGCTAGACCGGACCGGAGGGTCCAACGAGCTACGGGACTGGAGGGTCCCGCTGAGACACATTGACCAGAGGGTCATACCGAGTTGTAGCCTTGAGTGGCTTATGTGCTGTATGTGGTATTTTGGGGAACTCACTAAGCTTCGTGCTTACCGTGTTAGGTGATATGTGTTTCAGGTACCTCAGAGGATCGTGGGAAGGAACCGACATGATTTGTACACACTGACAGAGGATTTTGTATTTGAGATTCTGGGATATGTTTTACCGTGATAACATTTGATACACTTGAGTTCTGAGATGATTTATATGAGATATTTTATGTGTTTTAAAAATGAAAAAGTTGTTTGAAAATTTATGTTGTTACACATATAACACATAACACATGTTAATCATCCACTAAACATAGTGAGGGCACTCACATCGCACTGCCGAATCTCACAGAAAGAATCTACGACTGCTGGCCCGCAAGAATCCCCACTATATCAATCACAAGTTAATCATCCATCAATAATCAGATCCGACCCATACTAGGTGTCCAAACTTGTAACATCCCAAAATTCAAGACCAAAATTTTCATTTTTAATTTAATAATTCATAAAAGAGATTACTGTAAACATCATCAATGTTATCTCATATCAAAAAAACCCATAAGTCATATATCTCAAAAACATGTCATAGGATAATAATGTCAGAGTACAAATCCCAAGAATCTCATGTGCGGAAAATCATGTGTAATGCGCTGCCATCATGCCGACTCCTTTCCCTTCGAAGACGAAGTACCTGAAACCAAAATTGAAAATCGTAAGCACAAAGCTTAGTGAGTTCCCCCATCATACCACATACCATACAATATGTTGGATTAGATGTCTAAGCCCATAACTATAATTGGTATGTACTTGACCCGATAGTAGCATGGTCCATTTTGGGTTGCATTCATCAGAACAATTTGATAGGATGGATATTTGAGAAAGATGTTATTTGTGTTTTATTAATATATTATAAGTATAATATATTAATTGAGAAATCATATGTGTTTTATTAATATATTATAAGTATAATATACTATAATTGGGGAACTCACTAAGCTTCGTGCTTACCGTGTTAGGTGATATGTGTTTCAGGTACCTCAGAGGATCGCGGGAAGGCACCGATATGATTTGTACACACTGATAGAGGATTTTGTATTTGAGATTCTGGGATATGTTTTACCGTGATAACATTTGATACACTTGAGTTCTGAGATGATTTATATGAGATATTTTATGTGTTTTAAAAATGAAAAAGTTGTTTGAAAATTTATGTTGTTACAAGTTGGTATCAGAGCCTTGGTTTGAGGGATTCGGATGCACCTTCGGGTACGTTCAGACTCAAACTGAGGATTTGAGAAGAATTTTCGAAAAAGATAATTTTTATAAAATGTGAAAGAGTTTAAGAGACAACGAGTTGGAGCAGTATGTACAATCAGCCAGGGCCCGAATGGTGATTTCCCAAAATACCCTTACTTTTGTATTATGAGATATTATGCATGCTAGAGATAGGCTAGGTATTTCATACTTTAGGACTAGAGTGGCCTGATTTGTGATGCCTTAGCCTAGGAGTGCAGTTATATGTGATGTGCTTTCGAGTATGTGTTGAGTAAGAGTATCCAGCAGGAATCCTTTTAGAGAGGGATTTGAGTAGAGGAGTAATCTAGGAGAGATACCTAGATGAGCATTTGAGGAGTCTACTGAGAGAGTAGTCAGATGCCCGCGTGGGGTAAAGTTGCTTGAGTTCGGTGATATCCTTTAAGTATGAGGAGAGCAAGTGGGTAATAACCTAGAGTGGTTTTACATGTTGGTAGAGATTATTCGATGCCTCGAATGCTGCCTGCTTCATGCTTTGTGGAACTCTTGGTGATGAGAGTCAGCTACTAAGTGAATATGACGATATTCAGGAGGTAGATGGCTGGCATCATAAGGAGTTCTTCAGCAGCTGATGGCGGAGAAGTGTGAGAGCCTAGGAAGAGCCTAGGAAAGGGTGACCCTAGTCAGATGAGTACGCTGACAGAGTAGAGCATTTCACAGAGGAGCGAACACGCGTGACGGGATTGGTGATCGAGAAGGTTGAGCAGCTACTTAGGAGCTCGGGGATGGTCCGTGTAGAAAGTATGGGTAGATATGGCAGGTAGTATGGGCCCGTACTACTGAAAGCAGAGGACCCATACTCGATATAGGGAACATTCCGGAGGTTTTAAGTAGCAGATCGAGAGGTGATTTCATGGGTCGAGTACCATGATTTGTAGCAGATCGAGAGGTGATTTCATGGTTCGAGTACCATGATTTGTAGCAGATCGAGAGGTGATTTCATGGTTCGAGTACCATGATGTGTAGCAGATCGAGAGGTGATGTCATGGTTCGAGTACCATGATTTGTAGCAAATCGAGAGGTGATTTCATGGTTCGAGTACCATGATTTGTAGCAGATCGAGAGGTGATTTCATGGTTCGAGTACCGTGATTTGTAGCAGATCAAAAGGTGATGTCATGGTTCGAGTATCATGATTCATAGTGGATTGAGAAGAGAGAACATGGTTCGAGTACCATGATTCGTAGCGGGTTGGGAAGAGAGAACATGGTTCGAGTACCATGATTCGTAGCAGATTGAGAAGAGAGAACATGGTTCGAGTACCATGATTCGTAGCGGGTTGGGAAGAGAGAACATGGTTCGAGTACCATGATTTGTAGCAGATTGGTAAAAGAGAGAACACGGTTTGGGTACCATAATTCATAGCAGATCGAGAGGTGGCCACATGGTTTGAGTACCATGACTCGTGGCGGTTAGTGCTTCTGGTTTACCAGTTATTCTGTTGTGATTGGTTAGTCTGAGATCAGATGTGAAGGAGTATGGGGCCAGAGGTCCATGTTGAACGAGTTTCAACGAAGCATCCCTTGTGAGGGAAGTCGAGATGATTCCAATGTATTTTTGGTAAGATGTCAGATGAAGTCGCAAGACTCAGGGATGAGTAGAGATGACGTTTATGGAGGGTTGCGGTATGAGTTGAGCAATCAGCCGATAATAGAGATGTCACCTTCTGTGACCTGGGTGGTATAATTTCCGTTACCTGTGGGAAACATAAGAGGTGTTGAGATTTCGGTTTCTGAGCTTGGGGGTAAAACCCTGCGGGTTAGCATTGATGGCGACCTTCCATCAGAGTATTTGGGTAGTATGTCTGCCGAGAGGTAATGTTAGAGCATGAGCAGGTTGTCCGTGGGGACTGAGATGGTTAAGGACAAGGATACACCCTATTTGAGCATAGTGGGGCATGTATTAGCTGCAGAGGCAGACGATCAAGAAGAGGATATTGGGACAGTGGCTCTTATTGTCTATGATGGGTATCGAGTGTGGTAATGAGGTCTCCGCTCTTATTACAACCCACGTGATGGAACGTTGGTTGAGGAGTCGAGAATGAGGAGTATGATAGTTCATTATTTCAGATTAAGAGTCAGAGTTACTACTGGACAGTTGAGATGTCCGGTAATGGGATGGTATGAGATTTTGTATGATTAGAGGCAATCATGATGAGAAGTTTCTGAGGATTTCATCTGAGATTCGGGGTATTTGGAGTTGCGGGGTCTCTATCGGGGAGACCACTGAGCATTGCGTAGTACCTTCCAAGAGTAAGTGTGATGTCCCTGGTGGAAACAGTCTGTGGAATAGATTTTTGGTGCGCCAATTGGTGATGGTTCGAACCCTGAGTGGGGGAGAACCGGGTATTCTATCGAGAGGATCAGAGATTTGTTCAAGAGCGGTTAGGGAACTGGATAGAGACATGCACTATGGGATTCTGGGCAATAGAGGAGGGAATTTCGGATGTTCGTCAACATGTTCTGAGTCGTTGGCAATTCTTCCGTGTTTCAATCAAGAGTTGGAATATTCTGAATATACGTGATGTTTGGCATGAAGATTAGTTGTGGATCCTGAAGGAACGCATTGTTGTATCTGTGTATGATGTTGTAAGTAGGAGATCAGTGGTTGAGACAGGATATCATGAGGTTCTGTGATGGTGTACCGAGGTATCCGAGTATAATGTTCTAAAATTCGGATTATTTTGAGACTTGAGTTATGGGATGACGAGTGGTGTATCAGGTTTCTACGATTCCAGTGGGAGCCCTTTCAGCTAATTGACATCAAGCGGGATTATTCGAGAATGTGGATTGCAGCAGGGAAAGGTGTTTTGTCATGGCGGATGTCATCATAAATAGCAATGCATAATTTAGGTAAGTGTGTACACCTATGGTTGGTCTGCAGGGCATGAGTTAATGATCGCAGTGTGGCGTCGACCTGAGGATGAGATTGTGAAGTGTTAAGAGCAAGGGCGGTAAGACTACGGGGAGCCGTAGTACCCACTATTCAGTGAGAGGTTGCGGTGATGCTACGGGGAGCCGTAGTACTCACTATTCAGTGAGAAGTTGTGGTGATGCTACAGGGAGCCAGAGTACTCACTATTCAGTGAGAGGTTGTAGTGATGCTACGGGGAGCCGTAGTACTCTCTATTCAGTGAGAGGTTGTGGTGATGCTACGGGTAGCCGTAGTACTCACTATTCAGTGAGAGGTTGTGGTGATGCTACGGGGAGCCGTAGTACTCACTATTCAGTGAGAGGTTGTAGTGATGCTACGGGGAGTCGTAGTACTCACTAATCAGTGAGAGGTTGTTGTGATGTTGCGGGGAGCCGTAGTACTCACTATTCAGTGAGAGGTCGTTGTGATACTGCGGGGAGCCGTAGTACTCACTAGTCAGCGAGAGAATGTTGTGATGAAGTACTCTCTGATCAGAGCGTGACACAAAGGAGTTTTAGGCTTGGGTAGCCCTAATATTTGAGTTTGTGGGAGCTCGGTGGTCGAACCAGGGGCGAGACTAGGGTCTCCATATTTGTTGGGAGTCGTTATATTCTGAATTGAGTAGTGGTTGTCGCAACCAAAGGGAAGTGGATAAGTGAGGAGCGCATGGGTTGCGGGTCATGAGTCATGAGTTGAGTGGTTTGTTGGGACGAGTGGTTCCAATTCTGTGTCGGACCAGACTCTCGAGTTGAGTTCGATTCTAGTGGTGTATTGAGTAGGCAGAATGAGATTCCGGATTTAGAGATGAATTTCATTTGGAAGGGGGTATTGTTTCCATCTGGTGTCTTAGACCGGAGTGGGTCAATTCGTTGGTATGAGAAAACCGCAAAACGCATGGAACTAATGAGTAGTAGACGGTAGAGGTCGAGAGTGAGTCGAATTCCGTATTCGCTTGAGGTAAAGCGAACTTCTCGACTTGTATGTCACACTGGGCCGAGATAGTTGTATTGATAAGGAAGTCAGTGAGACGTTTTGGTACACGCAATGGGTAACCTTTGGAGGTTCAATTGCTGGGTCGGGAGATGACCTGGTGCTCAGTCTTGAAAGGGATATTGAGAAGGGAGTTGAGGTTTATGTTTGTCAGATGTCGGAGGACGCTTCTGAACAAGCATGATCATTTTTCGTGCCTGAAGTCAAGGTGTTGAGGGTTCGTTGTTCAGAAGGGTTGTGATTGCAGTACAGTGGATGAGTCCCTGGTGTGATGTGACCCTTTCATTCCTTGGTATATAATCTGGATTGTTTATCATGTCTGGGACGAGTGATCGGTAGCCAGTTTTGGGCATGGACTTGTTTTTATCGGTCCCCACCAGAGAATCAGAGGGGCAGTGAGCTATTGAGGTTTGTTATTCGAGGAGCGAATAACGTGGTGACATCTGGAGAGAGAGGTGTGGCTGTGTGTCAGGCTACTAGAGTTTCCAGATTCTTGAGAGTCAGAAGGGGTAGTGTAGTGGCAGATAGGTCTGTCCTTTTCCATGGAGGAGTTCCTGTTTGGATTCAGGTGCCCAGAGAGGAAGATAGCTATATGGTATGAGATCCTTTCGATGGTGCTGTTCGGTTATTGGATTAGATCTATATATTGTTGAGGAGCGATTTCGAGGGCGAAATCTAATTCAAGTTGGGGAGAATTGTAACATCCGGATTTTCAGGAACATTACTGTGTATGTTAATCTTGAGATTGAAGGAGGGACTCGACAAGTTGAGGGACTAACTCGCCGAGTCAAGTCGAGTTGCTCACGTGGATTTAATGAGTGGACTCGATGAGTCAGAGGAGGGAATCGCCGAGCAGGTGCTGGGCAGAGAAACCCTAATTGCCCGGGTTTGTGACCTATTTAAAGGCCCTTATGGCATTCATTTGCGGCCACACACACACTTGAGAGACCCTAATGAACCAGAGAGCATAGAGAGTGAGAGAAGGAGCTAATTACATCACCATTAGTGCATTCTTGCAAGAAGTAAGGAGGGGATTCAAACTAGGCTGATTGAGGAGCTCAGATCTACTATCACTTCTTCAAAGGTTGCTGTTTGAGGTATGAATCCATGCCTATTTTCGTGTATAAAGTAGATCGCATGAATCTAGGGTTTCTTTACCCCTTTTTAGTAGAGCTTATGGAGCATGTGGAGTCCTTTGAGGCATAGACATTAGATCTGGACCTTGAGAGGTCCAGAGAGTCCCAATCTTCCAGCTTTATGCAGTCCCATAAGAGTTTTGGGTCTAGGTTACCATTTTGAGAGTTATTTCATCAAATAGAGCTTGTTGTGTGGTGTATGGACATAAAGGTTGAACCTTTACGTGACTTTTGGGTGCTAGAAGGCCAGATCTATAAGTTAGAGAAACAGATCTGACCTCAGAAGGTCAAATGAGTGTTGCCATGGAGGAAACTCGCCGAGTCAATGAGAGGACTCGACGAGTCGAATCGGGTTGTCCCGCGATTCGTGATCGGTGGTAACCCATCGAGTGAAAGGTTAACTCGACGAGTCGAGTGAGGCATTAGGAGGACTTATAGGACACGCATGGACTCGCCGAGTCACCCGAGTGCACTCGACGAGTCTGGTTAAAGTTGGACCGTTGACTGGAGTTGACTTCAGTTGACCTCAGGGTTTGGTCAAACTGATTCAAGAGAGGCCATGGAGGGGTAGAATGGTATTCTACCCATTCTTTAGAGATGAGTACATAAAGAGAGTATTGATTAGAGATATTATCGTTTTTATAGGAGGAGGCTAGATCGGGGATATCGAGAACGAGAGTATACTAGACATCATACGAGGTGAGTCTTCTCACTATACATTACCTAGAGTGGTATCTATGTGCACACCGGAGGGTCTTATGTGTTATGTGTATGTTTGAGATTATGTGCATTATGATATATGTATGTTATGTGTTATATAGACCGGACCAGAGGGTCCAACGACTTATGAGGCCAGAGGGTCCTCGATTAGACCGGACCGGAGGGTCTAACGATTTAGACCGGACCGGAGGGTCCAACGAGCTAGACCGGACCGGAGGGTCCAACGAGCTACGGGACTGGAGGGTACTGCTGAGACACATTGACCAGAGGGTCATACCGAGTTGTAGCCTTGAGTGGCTTATGTGCTGTATGTGGTATTTTGGGGAACTCACTAAGCTTCGTGCTTACCGTGTTAGGTGATATGTGTTTCAGGTACCTCAGAGGATCGCGGGAAGGCACCGACATGATTTGTACACACTGACAGAGGATTTTGTATTTGAGATTCTGGGATATGTTTTACCGTGATAACATTTGATACACTTGAGTTCTGAGATGATTTATATGAGATATTTTATGTGTTTTAAAAATGAAAAAGTTGTTTGAAAATTTATGTTGTTACACATATAACACATAACACATGCAAGAGTCATGCAGATAACAATCATACCAAACATAATAACCATGGGCCGACATTGGTGCCTTCGACCCACTAAACATAGTGAGGGGACTCACATCGCTTTGCCGAATCTCACAGAAAGAATCTACGACTGCTGGCCCGCAAGAATCCCCACTATATCAATCACAAGTTAATCATCCATCAATAATCAGATCCGACCCATATTAGGTGTCCAAACTTGTAACATCCCAAAATTCAAGACCAAAATTTTCATTTTTAATTTAATAATTCATAAAAGAGATTACTGTAAACATCATCAATGTTATCTCATATCATAAAAACCCATAAGTCATATATCTCAAAAACATGTCATAGGATAATAATGTCAGAGTACAAATCCCAAGAATCTCATGTGCGGAAAATCATGTGTAATGCGCTGCCATCATGCCGACTCCTTTCCCTTCGAAGAGGAAGTACCTGAAACCAAAATTGAAAACCGTAAGCACAAAGCTTAGTGAGTTCCCCCATCATACCACATACCATACAATATGTTGGATTAGATGTCTAAGCCCATAACTATAATTGGTATGTACTTGACCCGATAGTAGCATGGTCCATTTTGGGTTGCATCCATCATAACAATTTGATAGGATGGATATTTGAGAAAGATGTTATTTGTGTTTTATTAATATATTATAAGTATAATATATTAATTGAGAAATCATATGTGTTTTATTAATATATTATAAGTATAATATACTATAATTGGGGAACTCACTAAGCTTCATGCTTACCGTGTTAGGTGATATGTGTTTCAGGTACCTCAGAGGATCGCGGGAAGGCACCGACATGATTTGTACACACTGACAGAGGATTTTGTATTTGAGATTCTGGGATATGTTTTACCGTGATAACATTTGATACACTTGAGTTCTGAGATGATTTATATGAGATATTTTATGTGTTTTAAAAATGAAAAAGTTGTTTGAAAATTTATGTTGTTACAAGTTGGTATCAGAGCCTTGGTTTGAGGGATTCGGATGCACCTTCGGGTACGTTCAGACTCAAACTGAGGATTTGAGAAGAATTTTCGAAAAATATAATTTTTATAAAATGAGAAAGAGTTTAAGAGACAACGAGTTGGAGCAGTGTGTACAATCAGCCAGGGCCCGAACGGTGATTTCCCAAAATACCCTTACTTTTGTATTATGAGATATTATGCATGCTAGAGATAGGATAGGTATTTCATATTTTAGGACTAGAGTGGCCTGATTTGTGATGCCTTAGCCTAGGAGTGCTGTTATATGTGATGTGCTTTCGAGTATGTGCTGAGTAAGAGTATCCAGCAGGAATCCTTTTAGAGAGGGATTTGAGTAGAGGAGTAATCTAGGAGAGATACCTAGATGAGCATTTGAGGAGTCTACTGAGAGAGTAGTCAGATGCCCGCGTGGGGTAAAGTTGCTTGAGTTCGGTGATATCCTTTGAGTATGAGGAGAGCAAGTGGGTAATAACCTAGAGTGGTTTTACATGTTGGTAGAGATTATTCGATGCCTCGAATGCTGCTTGCTTCATGCTTTGTGGAACTCTTGATGATGAGAGTCAGCTACTAAGTGAATATGACGATATTCAGGAGGTAGATGGCTGGCATCATAAGGAGTTCTTCAGCAGCTGATGGCGGAGAAGTGTGAGAGCCTAGGAAAGGGTGACCCTAGTCAGATGAGTACGCTGACAGAGTAGAGCATTTCACAGAGGAGCGAACACGCGTGACGGGATTGGTGATCGAGAAGGTTGAGCAGCTACTTAGGAACTCGGGGATGGTCCGTGTAGAAAGTATGGGTAGATGTGGCAGGTAGTATGGGCCCGTACTACTGAAAGCAGAGGACCCATACTCGATACAGGGAACATTTCGGAGGTTTTAAGTAGCAGATCGAGAGGTGATTTCATGGGTCGAGTACCATGATTTGTAGCAGATCGAGAGGTGATTTCATGGTTCGAGTACCATGATTTGTAGCAGATCGAGAGGTGATTTCATGGTTCGAGTACTATGATGTGTAGCAGATCGAGAGGTGATGTCATGGTTCGAGTACCATGATTTGTAGCAGATCGAGAGGTGATTTCATGGTTCGAGTACCATGATTTGTAGCAGATCGAGAGGTGATTTCATGGTTCGAGTACCGTGATTTGTAGCAGATCGAAAGGTGATGTCATGGTTCGAGTATCATGATTCGTAGTGGATTGAGAAGAGAGAACATGGTTCGAGTACCATGATTCGTAGCGGGTTGGGAAGAGAGAACATGGTTCGAGTACCATGATTCGTAGCAGATTGAGAAGAGAGAACATGGTTCGAGTACCATGATTCGTAGCGGGTTGGGAAGAGAGAACATGGTTCGAGTACCATGATTTGTAGCAGATTGGTAAAAGAGAGAACACGATTCGGGTACCATAATTCATAGCAGATCGAGAGGTGGCCACATGGTTTGAGTACCATGACTCGTGGCGGTTAGTGCTTCTGGTTTACCAGTTATTCTGTTGTGATTGGTTAGTCTGAGATAAGATGTGAAGGAGTATGGGGCCAGAGGTCCATGTTGAACGAGTTTCAACGAAGCATCCCTTGTGAGGGAAGTCGAGATGATTCCAATGTAGTTTTGGTAAGATGTCAGATGAAGTCGCAAGACTCAGGGATGAGTAGAGATGGCGTTTATGGAGGGTTGCGACATGAGTTGAGCAATCAGCCGATAGTGGAGATGTCACCTTCTGTGACATGGGTGGTATTATTTCCGTTACCTGTGGGAAACATAAGAGGAGTTGAGATTTCGGTTTCTGAGCTTGGGGGTAAAACCCCGCGGGTTAGCATTGATGGCGACCTTCCATCAGAGTATTTGGGTAGTATGTCTGCCGAGAGGTAATGTTAGAGCATGAGCCGGTTGTCAGTGGGGACTGAGATGGTTAAGGATAAGGATACACCCTATTTGAGCATAGTGGGGCATGTATTAGCTGTAGAGGCAGACGATCAAGAAGAGGATATTGGAACAGTGGCTCTTATTGTCTATGATGGGTATCAAGTGTGGTAATGAGGTCTCCGCTCTTATTACAACCCACTTGGTGGAACGTTGGTTGAGGAGTAGAGAATGAGGAGTATGATAGTTCATTATTTCAGATTAAGAGTCAGAGTTACTACTGGACAGTTGAGATGTCCGGTAATGGGATGGTATGAGATTTTGTATGATTAGAGGCAATCATGATGAGAAGTTTCTGAGGATTTCATCTGAGATTCGGGGTATTTGGAGTTGCGGGGTCTCTATCGGGGAGACCACTGAGCATTGCGTAGTACCTTCCAAGAGTGAGTGTGATGTCCCTGGTGGAAACAGTCTGTGGAATAGATTTTTGGTGCGCCAATTGGTGATGGTTCGAACCCTGAGTGGGGGAGAACCGGGTATTCTATCAAGAGGATCAGAGATTTGTTCAAGAGCGGTTAGGGAACTGGATAGAGACATGCACTATGGGATTCTGGGCAATAGAGGAGGGAATTTCGGATGTTCGTCAACATGTTCTGAGTCGTTGACAATTCTTCCGTGTTTCAATCAAGAGTTGGAATATTCTGAATATACGTGATGTGTGGCATGAAGATTAGTTGTGGATCCCGAAGGAACGCATTGTTGTATCTGTGTATGATGCTGTAAGTAGGAGATCAGTGGTTGAGACAGGATATCATGAGGTTCTGTGATGGTGTACCGAGGTATCCGAGTATGATGTTCTAAAATTTGGATTATTTTGAGACTTGAGTTATGGGATGACGAGTGGTGTATCAGGTGTCTACGATTCCAGTGGGAGCCCTTTCAGCTAATTGACATCAAGCAGGATTATTCGAGAATGTGGATTGCAGCAGGGAAATGTGTTTTGTCATGGCGGATGTCGTCAGAAATAGCAATGCATTATTTAGGTAAGTGTGTACACCTATGGTTGGTCTGCAGGGCATGAGTTAATGATCGCAGTGTGGCGTCGACCTGAGGATGAGATTGTGAAGTGTTAAGAGCAAGACCGGTAAGACTACGGGGAGCCGTAGTACCCACTATTCAGTGAGAGGTTGCGGTGATGCTACGGGGAGCCGTAGTACTTACTATTCAGTGAGAAGTTACGGTGATGCTACGGGGAGCCGTAGTACTCACTATTCAGTGAGAGGTTGTGGTGATGCTACGGGGAGCCGTAATACTCTCTATTCAGTGAGAAGTTGTGGTGATGCTACGGGTAGCCGTAGTACTCACTATTCAGTGAGAGGTTGTGGTGATGCTACGGGGAGCCGTAGTACTCACTATTCAGTGAGAGGTTGTAGTGATGCTACGGGGAGCCGTAGTACTCACTAATCAGTGAGAGGTTGTTGTGATGCTGCGGGGAGCCGTAGTACTCACTATTCAGTGAGAGGTCGTTGTGATACTGCGGGGAGCCGTAGTACTCACTAGTCAGCGAGAGAATGTTGTGATGAAGTACTCTCTGATCAGAGCGTGACACAGAGGAGTTTTAGGCTTGGGTAGCCCTAATATTTGAGTTTGTGGGAGCCCGGTGGTCGAACCAGGGGCGAGACTGGGGTCTCCATATTTGTTGGGAGTCGTTATATTCTGAATTGAGTAGTGGTTGTCGCAACCAAAGGGAAGTGGATAAGTGAGGAACGCATGGGTTGCGGGTCATGAGTCATGAGTTGAGTGGTTTGTTGGGACGAGTGGTTCCAATTCTGTACCGGACCAGACTCTCGAGTTGAGTTCAATTCTAGTGATGTATTGAGTAGGCAGAATGAGATTCCGGATTCAGAGATGAATTTCATTTGGAAGGGGGTATTGTTTCCATCTGGTGTCTTAGACCGGAGTGGGTCAATTCGTTGGTATGAGAAAACCGCGAAACGCATGGAACTAATGAGTAGTAGACGGCAGAGGTCGAGAGTGAGTCGAATTCCGTATTCACTTGAGGTAAAGCGAACTTCTCGACTTGTGTGTCACACTGGGCCAAGATAGTTGTATTGATAAGGAAGTCTGTGAGACGTTTTGGTACATGCAATGGGTAACCTTTGGAGGTTCAATTGCTGGGTCGGGAGATGACCTGGTGCTCAGTCTTGAAAGGGATATTGAGAAGGGAGTTGAGGTTTATGTTTGTCAGATGTCGGAGGACGCTTCTGAACAAGCATGATCATTTTTCGTGCCTGAAGTCAAGGTGTTGAGGGTTCGTTGTTCAGAAGGGTTGTGATTGCAGTACAGTGGATGAGTCCCTGGTGTGATGTGACCCTTTCATTCCTTGGTATATGATCTGGATTGTTTATCATGTCTGGGACGAGTGATCGGTAGCCAGTTTTGGGCATGGACTTGTTTTTATCGGTCCCCACCAGAGAATCAGAGGGGCAGTGAGCTATTGAGGTTTGTTATTCGAGGAGCGAATATCGTGGTGACATCTGGAGAGAGCGGTCTGGCTGTGTGTCAGGCTACTAGAGTTTCCAGATTCTTGAGAGTCAGAAGGGGTAGTGTAGTGGCAGATAGGTCTGTCCTTTTCCATGGAGGAGTTCCTGTTTGGATTCAGGTGCCCAGAGAGGAAGATAGCTGTATGGTATGAGATCCTTTCGATGGTGCTGTTCGGTTATTGGATTAGATCTATATGTTGTTGAGGAGCGATTTCGAGGGCGAAATCTAATTCAAGTGGGGGAGAATTGTAACATCCGGATTTTCAGGAACATTACTGTGTATGTTAATCTTGAGATTGAAGGAGGGACTCGACAAGTTGAGGGACTAACTCGCCGAGTCAAGTCGAGTTGCTCACGTGGATTTAATGAGTGGACTCGATGAGTCAGAGGAGGGACTCGCCGAGCAGGTGCTGGGCAGAGAAACCCTAATTGCCCGGGTTTGTGACCTATTTAAAGGCCCTTATGGCATTCATTTGCGGCCACACACACACTTGAGAGACCCTAATGAACCAGAGAGCATAGAGAGTGAGAGAAGGAGCTAATTAGATCACCATTAGTGCATTCTTGCAAGAAGGAAGGAGGGGATTCAAACTAGGCTGATTGAGGAGCTCAGATCTACTATCACTTCTTCAAAGGTTGCTGTTTGAGGTATGAATCCATGCCTATTTTCGTGTATAAAGTAGATCTCATGAATCTAGGGTTTCTTTACCCCTTTTTAGTAGAGCTTATGGAGCATGTGGAGTCCTTTGAGGCATAGACATTAGATCTGGACCTTGAGAGGTCCAGAGAGTCCTAATCTTCCAGCTTTATGCAGTCCCATAAGAGTTTTGGGTCTAGGTTACCATTTTGAGGGTTATTTCATCAAATAGAGCTTGTTGTGTGGTGTATGGACATAAAGGTTGAACCTTTACGTGACTTTTGGGTGCTAGAAGGCCAGATCTATAAGTTAGAGAAACAGATCTGACCTCAGAAGGTCAAATGAGTGTTGCCATGGAGGAAACTCGCTGAGTCAATGAGAGGACTCGACGAGTCGAATCGGGTTGTCCCGCGATTCGTGATCGGTGGTAACCCATCGAGTGAAAGGTTAACCGACGAGTCGAGTGAGGCATTAGGAGGACTTATAGGACACGCATGGACTCGCCGAGTCACCCGAGTGCACTCGACGAGTCTGGTCAAAGTTGGACCGTTGACTGGAGTTGACTTCAGTTGACCTCAGGGTTTGGTCAAACTGATTCAAGAGAGGCCATGGAGGGGTAGAATGGTATTCTACCCATTCTTTAGAGATGAGAACATAAAGAGAGTATTGATTAGAGATATTATCGTTTTGATAGGAGGAGGCTAGATCGGGGATATCGAGAATGAGAGTGTACTAGACATCATACGAGGTGAGTCTTCTCACTATACATTACCTAGAGTGGTATCTATGTGCAGACCGGAGGGTCTTATGTGTTATGTGTATGTTGAGATTATGTGCATTATGATATATGTATGCTATGTGTTATATAGACCAGACTAGAGGGTCCAACGACTTATGAGGCCAGAGGGTCCTCGATCAGACTGGACCGGAGGGTCCAACGATTTAGACCGGACCGGAGGGTCCAACGAGCTACGGGACTGGAGGGTCCCGCTGAGACACATTGACCAGAGGGTCATACCGAGTTGTAGCCTTGAGTGGCTTATGTGCTGTATGTGGTATTTTGGGGAACTCACTAAGCTTCGTGCTTACCGTGTTAGGTGATATGTGTTTCAGGTACCTCAGAGGATCGCGGGAAGGCACCGGCATGATTTGTACACACTGACAGAGGATTTTGTATTTGAGATTCTGGGATATGTTTTACCGTGATAACATTTGATACACTTGAGTTCTGAGATGATTTATATGAGATATTTTATGTGTTTTAAAAATGAAAAAGTTGTTTGAAAATTTATGTTGTTACACATATAACATATAACACATAACACATGCAAGAGTCATGCAGATAACAATCATACCAAACATAATAACCATGGGCCGACATTGGTGCCTTCGACCCACTAAACATTGTGAGGGGACTCACATCGCACTGCCGAATCTCACAGAAAGAATATGCGACTGCTGGCCCGCAAGAATCCCCACTATATCAGTCTCAAGTTAATCATCCATCAATAATCGGATCCGACCCATACTAGGTGTCCAAACTTGTAACATCCCAAAATTCAAGACCAAAATTTTCATTTTTAATTTAATAATTCATAAAAGAGATTACTGTAAACATCATCAATGTTATCTCATATCATAAAAACCCATAAGTCATATATCTCAAAAACATGTCATAGGATAATAATGTCAGAGTACAAATCCCAAGAATCTCATGTGCGGAAAATCATGTGTACCTGAAACCAAAATTGAAAACCGTAAGCACAAAGCTTGGTGAGTTCCCCCATCATACCACATACCATACAATATGTTGGATTAGATGTCTAAGCCCATAACTATAATTGGTATGTACTTGACCCGATAGTAGCATGGTCCATTTTGGGTTGCATTCATCAGAACAATTTGATAGGATGGATATTTGAGAAAGATGTTATTTGTGTTTTATTAATATATTATAAGTATAATATATTAATTGAGAAACCATATTATTTAATTAGTATTGATCAAGAATTAATTTAGTGATCAAAAGAGACTGATTAAATTAATGGGGACTGATTATGTAAATCAGTGATACATATGGTTTGGGCTAATGATCCATGATTGATTTGTGACGGACTAAGCTTATGAGATAGTTCATGAAGTGTTAGTCCAAATCAATTGTTGGATCATAAGCCTAAGTGTAAGAATTAGGGTTTACAAGTGACCGTTGGAATTCTACACTATATATGTAACCCCTTGGCCCTAAAATCGGATATACAATAATATTCTAAGAGGATATAGCCGATTTTTGGGTGCTTCAAGCTCTCTCTCATTGTCTTCCAGTTGTTGGACGTGTTTTGCTAAACATTTGAGGCATCACACTTGAGGTGCTAAGCTCTTGAAAGGTCAACTTCTACAAGGTACAAAAAGAGGTAATCATCTAACTAGTTTTTATGATTCAATTATCAAAGTTGTATGATAGTTAGGCTTCATGCTTTGGAAAAAGAATATTGCATGTATAACTAGAGAAAACTTAGATCCAAAGCATTAGGGTTGTATGTGCACAATAGTGATGGTATAGTGCTCAAAACCCATCAGTGGTATCATAGCATAGGGTGTTTTATGTTATATTGATGCATTGGTAATAGTTCAAAGCAAGGAAATCGTTTTTTTTGGAATTTGTTTGATGACCACGACGTGGTCAAAGTTACCACGACGTGGTGACTATTCAGTGGGTAGATTTTCAGTTTTTTGCTCAAGTTTTGGATTAGAATCATTACCACAAACTGTTTTCACTAATAAAAAAATTGTTTTTTATGATAAGGTAATGATTATCTTCATCCAAAATAAAAGATAATTGTCAAAATTTTAAGATAATTGCTAGTTGATATGATAAGCTAATTATTTGTATTATTTGATTTAAATTATCTTGCTTTATGAGTTAAATTAGGTCAATTTGGTAAATAATAAATTATATGCTAATTTTATTAGTTAAATTTGATGTAAATGTTTCTTGAAGAGTTTCATAACTTGTCCTCAAGTTATGGAATATGAAAAGTCTCATTCATGAAACATTAACTCCTTAAGTTATGGAATTCAAAAGGTTTTGAAGAGTTTCAAAACATGCCCTCAAGTTTTGGAATTTGAGAAGTCTTATTTATGAAACATTAAAATTCCAAACCCTAGAATTTTAAAAGTTTAAAATTCAACCCTTATACTATTATAATATTAAAAGATTAATACTTATATATATGTATAAGACAAGTCAGTCTTACCGTCAGTAGGCCTCATTCACTAAGCTGGTCTATAAGGGGGGTATAAGGAAATTGCCTATAAAATGGCGATTGAATGGGTGTCCACTCTCACCCACCACTCCCTTGACTAGTGGAGGGTCGTTAGCCGAACAGGTAAGATAGGACATTAATTCTCGTTAAAAAGTATAATGATAATTATAAAAGTAACTAAATGTTTTAATAAATTCCCAATCTTAGTTACTTTAGGAAAAATGTGAAAATGGTGCTATTCCATGAAATTGCACTTTGCACCTTGCCAAGTCGTTAGTGGAGCGTGTGTGGTTAACCGGCACACTAATTTGGGACTAACAAGGGTGGAAAAGGGTAGCTTGATGTTTATCATAGATCAGTGGAGCGTGTGTGGTTTACCAGCACATTGATTAGGTGATAAATGACATCGAGAGTGCCAAGCACATTTGCATGGTTATTCACACCTTGTTTATGATCCTCGGTATCCCAGTCACAAACTTGAAGGGCATAATCGAGATTTAAACATGCCATTGAAAAGTTCAATGAATCTCAAAAGAATCTAGGAATTTAAAGTCATTTAAAACTTAATCCTCAATTTCGTTTTTCATGATGGAAATTGGTAAATCGTCATTTACCTACCTTCAAATATTTTGCAATTGGATTACGGCATCCCTCTTCCGAATTGTGAAATATTGTGTTGGGTCCTAGCCTTAATATTTCATTTGGGTGTTATATTAAGGATTCTTATCTAATCTAAACTTTGTCTTTCTTTTCAGATGTCTTCCAAAACCACTTCTGGCTCCAACCCTTCCGGCTCTTTCTCCTTCATGAACTTATGTGGGAGGGTGATTTTTGATGGATCCAACTTTAATGAATGGGTTCGTAACATACACACGGTCACTCATTACGAGGACAAAGAATATGTCCTCGATAAAGAGCTAAATGAGATTGATGAACAAACTGCTACTCCTGAACAACTCGCTGAGTATAGGGCTCATGAGAAGGATGCGACAAAGGTGTCGTGCGTCATGTTTGCCACTATGACAGCTAAACTCCAAAAGTCCTATGAGGATTACTATCCTTTCGATATGCACCAAGACTTGATGGAAAGGTATCATCAAAGTGCTCGACAGGAAAGGTATGAAATCATTTCCTCCATGATAACAACAAAAATAAATGATGGAGAGTCCATCACAGCCCACTTGCAAAAGATGCAGGATATGTGGACCGCTTGCTTAAGTTGAATGTCAATTTAGACGAAGAGTTGGATATTGACATTATCCTACACTCTTTACCTTCTTGTTATGATCAGTTCTGTATGACTTATCATATGAACAAGGAGTAAGTCACACTTAGCAAGCTTCAAGGCCTACTGAGAACTGCTGAAAGTAGTTTGAAAGGCAAATCTGTTGTTCCTACTCCTACTGCTGTTGCCCTAGTCCTGACAATTGGACATGAGAAAGGGAAGAAGAGGAATGCTCCTTCTAAGAGCCACATGGGAAAGTCCCATGATGGATCCTCTTTTAGTGGGACCAAAGGTGGTTCTGTTACTCCCTCTTCCAACCCAAAAGAAGTCGAGTGCTTCTACTGTAGCATCCCCAAATTCACGGTCATTTTAACAAATTTATTTATGCTTATTTGAAAATCAGAGTATTCATTTTAATGAATAATATTGCGGAATTTGTTCCCAGAAAAACATGATAAATATGTTATCAAAGCATTTCCGAAGAAATGTGTTTTTTTCATATTAAAACTTAGGGATGTCATCGTCAATACGGAAACATAAGCATAAACAGACCTTATTTACACTAATGATCTACATCTCCGTTAATCTCTCAGTGTAATGTAGCTTCGTATCAACACCTGTGATACAAATAAACTGAGTGGGTCAGGTTGGGAAACCTGGTGAGCACATAGAGTTTTCAACCCCACAATAATATAATTATTAGGTTTAATCATCAAACAATCAACCTATTTACCCATCCCCATTATCTTCTTTATTTCTTAAGGATCTACCCTAAAAATTATCTACCACACATTCCTAAGGAATTTTCCTAAGGAATAGGCATGAAGTACATCGTCGCCAGGGTTTATACAACAGGCACTAAATCCATAGTTGCTAGGGTTCATCCAACGGGTGCTAAGTCCATAGCTCATTTATCGACAATATTATTTTCGGGAATCCACCCGAAATACATGTCAATGGGTTTTTAGAGTACACCGGGTGAACATATAGTTCACAACACCTACAGGTTACGAGCCTGCTAGTGTTCCACTGGACTGTCTAGAATAGTCCGTGGTTGTCATCTATACTCTGCTAGATGACGGGGCCATCGCTTGGGTCATCGCTTCTCACCATATTTTACCACTCATATATCATCACTCTTCTTTCATCGCTCATAATTTATCTCATCTTTAATCTACCCATCTTTTACCCACCATAATTATAGTTATAAAATACATATACAATTTAAGACAAATAAAACATGTATACTTTTGTTCATCCAACATAGATATCAAGAACACAGATAATATGCACACATAGCACCTAATTTATATTAAAATAATTCATATCTATGTGTAAGATGAAAATAATATGCACTAACTTGTAGCATGCTTTAATAGAATCTATCTAGAAATGGTCAGCGGTTCGTGATTGTCGGGCTCGGGAAGCGGAAACAGCCTCAACAAACGAGAGAGAGAGAGAGAGAGATAGAGAGAGAAAAGATATATAAGGAAGCTTAGGGTTGAAATGGCTATTAGGGTTGAAATGGCTATTTATAGCTATAATATAAATCATTTAGCACATAAAAGCATTTTAGGCATCTTTCCTAAAATAAACTAGTGCCTGTGTCTAAAATATGGTAGACACTCATCTCACAATCATCGGTTAGCATTCTAAGTTTAAGTCTAGAAATCCTACAAATTCCTTGTTCGCTTAAACTAATGCTCTGATACCAACTGTGACATCCCCAAATTCACGGTCATTTTAAAAATCTTATTTGTGCTTATTTGAAAATCAGAGTATTCATTTTAACAAATAATATTGCGGAATTTGTTCCCAGAAAAACATGATAAATATATTATCAAAGCATTTCCGAAGAAATGTATTTTGTTCATATTAAAACTTTGGGATGTCATCGTCAATACAGAAATATAAGCATAAACATACCTTATTTACACTAATGATCTACATCTTCGTTAATCTCTCAGGGTAATGTAGCTTCGTATCGACACCTGTGATACAAATAAACTGAGTGGGTCAAGTTGGGAAACCTGGTGAGCACATAGGGTTTTCAACCCACAATAATATAATTATTAGGTTTAATCATCAAACAATCAACCCATTTACCCATCCCGATTATCTTCTTTATTTCTTAAGGATCTACCCTAAGAATTATCTACCACTCATTCCTAAGGAATAGGCATGAAGTACATCGTCGACAGGGTTTATACAACAAGCACTAAATCCATAGTTGCCAGGGTTCATCCAACGGGTGCTAAGTCCATAGCTCATTTATCGACAGTATTATTTTTCGGAAATCCACCTGAAATACATGTCAATGGGTTTTTAGAGTACACCAGGTGAACATATCGTTCACAACACCTACAGGTTGTGAGCCTGCTAGTGTTCCACTGAACTGTCTAGAATAGTCCGTGGTTGTTATCTATACTTTGCTAGATGACGGGGCCATCACTTGGGTCATCGCTTGCCACATCGCTTCTTACCATATTTTACCACTCATATATCATCGCTTGTCATTCATCTCATCTTTCATCGCTCATCATTGTCACACCCCCAAACCAAGGATGGCGGAAACGTCCGGGGGTGGAGGACTTCATGTATAGTATCACAACAACGAGTATAATAGTGCTTAAAGTAAATACAACCATCATAAATATAATTGAAAAGGTTACACCATAGAATAAGTTTACATGTTTCAAAATCAATTACATTATGATGACAAAATGAACTGTTTGACGATTTATCGTCCCATCCTCAAAATGCTGTTGGTTTTCCTGTTTCACTGATTTCCTGAGAATACAAGTAGTTTTGAAAAAGTGTCAACAATTAAGTTGGTGAGTTCGTAAGAGTTTTGTTTGAGAAAGAAACCGTTTTCCTTGTAAAAGCGACAGGGTATGTTTCCAGAAAATCCAATATTTTCTTTATTTAGTGTGAAATGAATGCTTCTATGTTATGCGATAATGTACCCTAGAAGGACCCGTAGATTCCCTCTATAATCGCCCAGCGTATATAAGTTATATAAAATTTAAGTTAAATAAACCGTTGAATATAATGGGTCTGCCCTAGGTCCACAACCAAACAAGGAACAGGAGATAAGGCGGGCCCACCAATTCTAAGTTGATTGTGACTAGATTCTTATATAACTCTAACATATACACTTAGAAATTATAGCTAAAGTCTAACAATTCTAGACGAAATGTAGTTTTAATAGAAATATGTTTCCAAAGAAAATCCAATATTTTCCTTATAAAGTGATGTGTTGTCTTTAATCCCAAGACCGAAAGTGTACAATACTATCCATACTTATTGATATAAAAAGTGATTTTAAATCGACATAAAACCCTTTTTGATTTGAGAAAAATCCCGTAAACTTTATGTGTTGTTAACTCCCTATGCGAGTCGCTATAACCATACTATGACTATGAACCTGCCACGACGTTTCTCAGGCGTCGAAAAAAAGATAATGACACTTGTCACCTCAGACCTGCCGGTCTAGCTGTAGCTAGCAGCTCAGGTGTGGTTTGTCAAACCAATATAGATCTATACACAACTATCACGTTCTCCCTACAAGAGACTCTGGTTATAACTACCAGGAATTTTAACCTGTACTCTAGGAGTACTAAGAGGAATGTATCACAATTTACGTTAACAAGTTTACGTGTGGTGTGCGTAATTGTAAAACCTTTTTCTGTGGGAATAAAACCTTCCGAACTATGTTTGTTGTGTTAATGGAATCATAAACTATACCTATTATAGTTTATCATGTAATATATGAAAAATCCATTCGTTTTGAGAGTGAAATCTTTTTCATGTGGTAAAAATCCATAAACTATGCTTATTGAAGTTTATTATATGTGTTCGAAATGAATGTAGAAACCTTATCATGAATGACTAAATTTCAGTTTGTGGTGATAAACTAACAACAAGATACATTCAATATTTAGAACTTATTGTTATACACTTTGCTCAACATAATACAAAGTGTTATGAAAGTTATAAGCTGTTAACTAGTTTTTAACCGTTCTTCACTGTTTTAGAAAAATCATAGAAAAATCATACGAAGTCGAAAACTGAATCCGTAAATTCTGAGAGTTCATAAAATGTGTCTAGTTTATTCATAATTTTTATTATGATTTTTAGAAGTCTTTAACTTGTGTTAAAATGTTTATATTCACATACTGATCCGAATTCGTTTATGAAATGATAGGCAGTTTTGTAAAAATCACCATAAATCGTAGAAACATCGTATGGAGATGGCAAGTTGTAATTTTAAAGGTATGAAGCTGAACTATTTGCATATTGAACAGTTTTGAAAGATATTAAGTTTAAGATAGTCAAAACAGTCCGTGAATAAGACTCAACTTTTCTGATGAAGGCTGTTGTTTGAGTTTAGTTAAGTTTTTGGTGTTTTAACTTGTATTCCCCCCCTTAAAACTTGAAGAAAACATGAAAATGTAGGGGTATGAACTCACCTTGAGTGATTTCAGTAGATGGATGATGGAGAAAAGAAGTGTTCAACTCAAGAACACTTGGGAGATGCTTGAAGATTTGAAGATCTAACACAAATATGACGATATTTGTGTAAGCAATCTATGATTTGGATGAAGGATAGTAGAATATCTAAGTGTAGGAGGAAGATACTTACCAAATGTGGGGGAAAAAAACCCAAGACCAGCCTTTGAATCTCGAATTTTAGAGAGAAGAAGTAAGAGAGAAATGGGTTTGATCCTTCTTGAGAAAGAGTGAATATTGAGGGAAGTGAAGTGAAGATTTTTCCAGCCCTTTGATCAGCAATCTATGATTTGGATGAAGGATAGTAGAATATCTAAGTGTAGGAGGAAGATACTTACCAAATGTGGGGGAAAAAACCCAAGACCAGCCTTTGAATCTCGAATTTTAGAGAGAAGAAGTGAGAGAGAAATGGGTTTGATCCTTCTTGAGAAAGAGTGAATATTGAGGGAAGTGAAGTGAAGATTTTTCCAGCCCTTTGATCAGCAATCTATGATTTGGATGAAGGATAGTAGAATATATAAGTGTAGGAGGAAGATACTTACCAAATATGGGGGAAAAAACCCAAGACCAGCCTTTGAATCTCGAATTTTAGAGAGAAGAAGTGAGAGAGAAATGGGTTTGATCCTTCTTGAGAAAGAGTGAATATTGAGGGAAGTGAAGTGAAGATTTTTCCAGCCCTTTGATCTGATTATGGGCTGGTGAAATAGTGTGAAATGACAATTAATTGACTAAGCATGGAGGAATAGTGACTGAGGGTTGTACAATGAAAGTATGGGGAGGTTGCTTGTGTCCTTGTCCAAAGGATAAGTCAACACTCCACCTAAATATTTAATCAAGTAGATTTTATTCTTAGGCAAGGATTTTCCCAAAAATATAGTAAAAATATGAATATTTGGGGTTTATTATGTTAAAATACGAGTTTGGGTGAAAATCCCGCGTTAAAATCTCGAAAAACGGGCTTAAAACGAAGTTTGGGTAAAAAACCGGTAATCTGGACCGAACCTGCGAGGTTCGACTCTAAGGGAGTGAGAACCGAGAATAGTGAAGGAAGGAACCGAGAGTAGAGGAGAGGACCGAAGGTGCGAGGGGGAGGGCCGAAGGTCAGGCCTCGGTCCGAAGTTGCTAAGGAACCGAAATAGACCGAACCCTCGGTCCATTTCGGCTGAGAGGGTTTCGGTTCTGATGCATGTTCGGTCCGAGAATAGGAGGTTCGCTTATGACAGGTTCGGCTCATAAGAGGTTCGATTCCTAAGAGGTTTCGGCTCCTTAAGAGGTTTCGGTTCCTAAGAGGTTTCGGTTCCTAAGAGGTTTCGACTCCTTAAGACTGTTTTTCGCGTAGACTTCCGTTTTCGAGCGGTTTTCGACTAATTTGAGGGTCGGGATGCCCCGAGTGATTATAAGAAGTTGAGAGAGATTTGGGAGAGATTTGACATACTTGGAGAGATTTGACATACAGAGAGAGATTTGGGAGAGATTTCACATACTTGGAGAGATTTCTCATACAAAGAGAGATTTGGGAGAGATTTCACATTCTTGGAGAGATTGATGGGTTTTGAGCATTCTAACACTTCCTAAGTGTACATGCAACCCTAATAACCTTGGATCTATGTTTGTCTAATAATCATGCAAAGTTGAATTCCAAGGTTATATTCCTATCTAGCATACATGGGGAACATTTTTAACTTGAATGAAAGATAGAATAACTTACCTTGTTGTTGATTATGATCCTTGAAACCTTGTGAGCCTAGCACCCTAAGTGTGATGCCTCAAATGCTTCACACAACACCAAATGCAAAGGAGTAAACTTTGAGAGAATCTTACACTTGCAAAATCGGCTCTAGCCCTCTTGTTTCTTATGTGTCGCCGATTTTGGTGGAGAATGGGTTTCTTATATAGTGTCGACACATCTAGGGGTACACCATGTAAACCCTAATGTGTCATGACTCTTCATTTCCATGACCCATGGGTTTGTAACTCCCATGGAGCATCCATGGAGCATCCTATGGGTGGAACCCAACTTGATAATCCATGGAGCCTCTTAGCCCACTATATAAGATATGGAAGATTTACATAATCTACACATATATTTAATTAGTTATCTTTTGATCACTTAATTAATTCTAAATTAATTCTTGATCAAACTAATTAAATAATATTATTAATATATTAGAACTTATAATATATTAATAAACCATAAGTGTTATTTCTCTCATTTTAGTTTATCCAATTGCATGGTGCCATGCAACCCAAATGGACCATGCCGGGTCGGGTCAAGTACATACCAGAAATAGTTATGGACTTAGACACCTTATCCAACAGTCTCCCACTTGGATAAGTCTAATAACTATAACTGCAATACTTCATGAACCGATCGACAATCGTAGCTCTTTCAAGGTCTCTCGGAACTGAGAAGATGATGATACGCCATTTAAGATAAGTGATCATATAATCCTCTGTTCTAGATATCAGCCGGACAAATACATGGAACTATGTCTTACTTATTGTCCAACAGTTTGTTTCCCGATTTCCGATTTGTTTGACAAAGAACTTAATTGAACACATCAACTTAGTTCTGACCGGGCCCGGTACATAGGTCAAAACAAAATCATCGAGGGGCCCAGATATAAACTTCTAATCCAAGAAGGAACAGATAAACTTCGACTCATATGTTTGTTCTACCACTCATTGAATTATACACAAAAGCACGTTTTATAACATCGAGTTACCAATGCGTTAACGTACAATCAATGCATAACCAACTCATAAGTAACAAATCATATCTCTAGGTTTGAAGACTTATATGATATTACTGTCTCATGATCACTCGAGATAAATTCCATGAAGTGATTCCAGTGAGCGTGGGTTGAGTCCAATGCTCAGAACTTATGAGCACTCATGAGTGTTGTAGCCATGTCCAACAACTTAGACCTCTGCAACCAATCATGACAGTCTTGATTCATACCTACTTCCGACATATGACCGACTGTGGAGGTTCAAATAATATGATATACCAAACATAATTATTCTAGAAGTCAAAACATGCAAAAGAAATATAGTAAACGATCGACAAGAGATAGCAACACTTTACTCATAAATAAAACACCTTTTATTCATCATCTAATGTCAATTACACTTTACAAATTTCAAGGTTATCTAACTACTAAATCTAATATCATCCTTCAGCCCTATGCTCCGAGCATGCTGGAGATGCTTAACCCGAGTCAGTCCCTTCGTGAGGGGATCTGCTGGATTCTCATCCGATGATACCCTCTTTGCCACTAGGAGTCCTTCTTCTATTCGATGTCTGATGAAATGGTATTTTCTGTCGATGTGTCTGGATCTCCCGTGATCCCTTGGTTCCTTGGCTAAGGCAACTGCACTTTCACTATCACAGAAAATTTCCATTGGCTCTTTAATAGCTGGTACAACTCCAAGGTCTCCAATGAAGTTCTTCAGCCATATCGCCTCCTTTGCTGCCTCGCTAACTGCTATATACTCTGATTCGCAAGTTGAATCAGCCACTGTCTCTTGCTTGGAACTCTTCCAAGAAATTGCTCCTCCATTTAAGGTAAAGACCCAGCATGACTGAGAGCGGAAATTATCCCTATCAGTCTGAAAGTTAGCATCACTATACCCTACAACTCTCAAGTCTTCATTCCCACCGAGGGTAAGGACCCAGTCCTTAGTCCTCCGTAGGTACTTGAGGATATTCTTTACCGCAGTCCAGTGTGTCTTGCTAGGGTTCCCCTGATACCTTCTAACCATGCTCAAAGCAAAGGATACATCAGGTCGAGTACACGTCATAGCATACATGATCGATCCTACAGCCGAAGCATAAAGTATTCGACTCATTTCTGCTATCTCAGCCTCAGTACTAGGGCTTTGTGTCTTACTCAATCTGGCGTTACTCTGGATGGGTAACTCTCCTTTCTTGGAGTCCTGCATGCCGAATCTCTTCAGCACCTTATCCAAGTAGGTACTCTGACTAAGTCCAATTAGTCTTTTACTCCGGTCTCTCAAGATCCTTATCCCTAGAATATAGGTAGCTTCTCGTAGGTCCCTCATAGAGAAACACTTCCCAAGCCAGGACTTAACTTCCTGCAGAGTTGGGATGTCATTTCCTATGAGTAGTATGTCATCCACATACAATACCAAAAAGCTAACTATACTCCCACTAGCCTTGACATATACACAAGATTCATCTTCACTCCTAGAAAAGCCAAATTCTTTGACTTTCTCATCAAAGAAAAGATTCCATCTGCGAGGTGCTTGTTTTAACCCATAAATGGATTTCTCAAGCTTACACACTTTATTAGGGTACTCTGTATTGACAAAACCCTCTGGCTGACTCATGTAAACATCCTCAGCCAACTTTCCATTAAGGAAAGCGGTTTTGACATCCATTTGCCATATTTCATAGTCATGAAATGCAGCTATGGCTAACAGAACCCTAATAGACTTAATCTTGGCCACTGGAGAAAAGGTCTCATCATAATCAACTCCCGAAGTTTGTGAGAAACCCTTTGCAACCAGTCGTGCCTTATAAGTGTGTACATTACCATCCATGTCAGTCTTCTTCTTGAAGATCCATTTGCACCCTATAGTCTTACGACCTGGTACATTCTCAACCAAGTTCCAAACTTGATTGTCATACATGGACTGTATCTCGCTGTCCATTGCCTCTTTCCACTTGGCTGACTCAGGGCCTGCCATGGCTTCTGCGTAACTATTAGGTTCATCCAGACCTATCAGTGTGTCATCACTGATAAGTGTATCACCTTCCGCAGTAATATGGAATCCATAGTAATGCTCAAGTGCATTCTTAACCCTTGTGGAACGCCTCAGAGGTACAGACTTGTCAATTGGCTCAACAAGAGTTTCCTCCTCAAGTTGAGTGCTAGGGTTTGAAGTTCCTTCACCACTTGACTCTTGAATTTCTTCAAGGTCAACTTGCCTCCCACTGTCTCCTTGGCTTATGAACTCTCTCTCTCGAAAGAAAGCCCTCCTAGCTACAAAGACCACATTCTCACTAGGTCTGTAGAAGAGGTAACCAAAGGATTTCTGTGGGTAGCCGATGAAAATACACCTCTCACTTCGAGGTTCGAGCTTATCATGAGTCTCGCGTCTCACGAAAGCCTCGCAACCCCAAATCTTAATGTGGTCTAGTTTGGGTACTTTACCAGTCCACATCTCATGAGGAGTTTTGGCAACTTTCTTTGTGGGAACTAGATTAAGGATATGGGCGCCAGTCTCTAAGGCATACCCCCAAAATGAGATTGGTAGCGAAGCTCGACTCATCATGGTACGAACCATATCCAACAAGGTTCGATAACGCCTTTCAGCTACACCATTCAACTGCGGTGTCCTGGGAGGTGTCAATTGTGAGACAATCCCACATTCCCTAAGATAGTCGAGGAACTCTGAACTAAGATACTCACCACCTCGATCGGATCGAAGCATCTTAATGTTCCTGCCCAATTGATTCTCGACTTCCTGTTTAAACTCTTTAAACCTCTCAAAAGTCTCTGACTTATGCTTGATTAAGTAGACATATCCATATCTACTGTAATCATCAGTAAAAGTCAAATAATAACGATTAGCATCCCTTGTGGCATGTTTGAAGGGCCCACACACATCCGTGTGTATAAGATCCAACAAACCTTCACCCCTCTCACAAGAACCTGTGAAGGGTGACTTTGTCATTTTTCCAAGTAAGCATGATTCGCAACTATCATCTGACTTTAGGTCAAATGACTCCAATTCTCCATCCTTTTGGAGTTGGCCTATGCGTTTCTTGCTTATATGTCCAAGACGACAATGCCATAATGATGCTTTATCCAAGTTATTATCATTAACAGAATCAATACACAATACATTATTTCCTAAGTTATCAACCACAGATACAGTTTCATACACACCATCACAAGGTAATGCTTTAAAATAAAGAACATTATTAAAGAAAGCATTAATCGAACCAACTTCATTATCAAATGAAAAGGTGAAACCTTGTTTATACAATGCATGAAAGGAAATAATATTTCTTGCCATTTCTGGCGCATAACAACATTTATTCAAATCAAAACTAAACCCACTACTTAGCGATAAAGTATAAACTCCAATCTTGGTGACAGGTAAACCTTTCCTATTCCCCATGATTAAGTTTATTCTTCCATGCTCCACATTCTCACTTCTTCTTAGTCCCTGCAAATCAGAACAGATATGAATACCACAACCGGTATCAAGGACCCAAGAGTTAGAATGGGGTGAGTTATTAGATAAGATAGTGTAAATACCTGCATGGTTGGGTTTAACTTTCCCATCCTTCACATCTTGCTGGTACTTTGGGCAGTTCCGCTTCCAATGTGACTTTTCATGGCAATAGAAGCATTCAGCCTCTTTAGGGTCAGAAGAAGGAGTGACAAAACCTTTCTTGGTTCCACTTGAAGAAGAGCCATCAAGGGTCCTAGCCTTGGTACCCTTCGAAGAGCTCTTCCTCTTCTTCCCTCTACCTTTCCCGATTGCCAAAACCGGGGCAGAGTTTGGAGTAGGAGTGTTAACAACCGACTTACCCTTAAGACCTGTTTCTGCGGTCTTGAGGAGTCCCTGAAGTTTGCTGAGTGTGACCTCTTCCTTATTCATGTGATATGTCATGCGGAATTGATCATAGCACGATGGTAAGGAGTGCAAAATGATATCTATTGCAAGCTCCTCAGGGAAGTTCACATTAAGCTTCAGCAACTGATCCACATACCTTTGCATTTTCTGCATGTGGCTCGTGACGGATTCCCCGTCCTTCGTCATGGTTGTTATGATAGAGCATATGATTTCATACCTCTCTTGTCGTGCACTTTGATGGTATCTTTCCATCAGATCTTGGTGCATTTCAAAAGGGTAGAAGTCCTCATAGGACTTTTGGAGTTCCGCTGTCATGGTGGCCAACATGATGCATGCCACTTTCGTAGCATCCCTTTCATGTGCCCGGAAGTCAGCGATCTCCTAGGGAGTTGCAGTGGTCCCATCAATCTCCTTAAGCTCCTTGTCAAGGACATATTCTTTGTCCTCGTAGTGGGTAATCATCCTGATGTTTCTGATCCATTCATTGAAGTTGGATCCATCAAAAGTGACTTTCCCACACAAGTTCATAAGGGTAAAGGAGCCATTAGGATTAGAGCCAGAAGCAGCATTGTTTGAAGACATCTGAAAGAAGAGAACAAGATTAGTTTAGATATTAAGAGAGTCCTTAATAAAACACCCAAATGTAATATTAAGGCTAGGATCCAATCACAATATATTATAACTTAGAAGAGGTATGCCGTAATCCAAGCTATAACATATTTGAAAGGTAGGTGAATGACGATTCACCAATTTCCACCATGAAAAACGAAATATAAATATTAGGTTTTTAATTGGTTCTTAGAAATTCCTAGATTCTTTTGAGATTCAGTGAACTTTTCAAAGGCATGTTTCAATCTCGAGTGTGCCCTCCAAGTTTTGTGACTGGGATACCGAGGATCACAAAACGAGGTGTGAAGTAACCATGCAAATCACTTGGTACCCTCAAGGTTTATCACTCAATCGATGTGCCGTGTGACACCCAAAATTTTTTTTTTTTTTTTTTTTTTTTTTTTTTTGCAACAATTTTAAGCTTTTAAAACCCATCTTAAATTAAATTAAAACAACTGAAATAGTCATAACATAATCCATCAGCTTAATAACCATATAAAATAAGTGCGGAAGTAATAATAATAATAAGGTCCCAACAAAATAACTAGTAGCGATGTCCCGATGCTCCATGTCAAGCCTTAGCCTCTTTAATCTTAACACCTGAAAAGTTATAAGGGAAAAACGTAAGCACAAAGCTTAGTGAATTCAAACACAGACATTGTACCAACATTCATATTTACTAGCCCTAATCCATTTTCCAATTATAACGATAAAGACAAAGAACGAATCAATGTCTATATTACGAGAAGGACTTGTAGGTTTGAACCGCACCGGGAAGATCCCGTATCATTTGGCCCTAATCACCGCACCTCACGAAGAGTATTACGTTGGTGATCTTACCTACCCACCGCACCGGTAAATCCGTATCCTTTGGTGGTGTCCCCATATCCATAATTAGTTATATACAGTGCACATGTACGAATTAAAACAATACTTATATAGCATGCTTTTATAATAAATTCAAATAATCACACACGAGCTAACTAGCAAACACAATCATCAATACAACGGTGTGAGAGAACTCACCTTGAGTGAGTATTAAGGATGGCTAACAATCAAATAATGCTACCAAGCTTGAGCAAACTTCAAAACCTCGCCTAAGAAGGACTAAAGGTTAGAAACGAGAAGTAATGAAGCTATGAGTTGAGAAAAGAGTAATCACAGCAAGGTCTCTAAAACAGACCTGCTGTTCAAAACGGATTTACTCCAAAATCTAAAATAGAAACATAGCTTTAACTAAATTTTATAGGAAACTATGATTGCTCAGGATTCCATAACTATAAAGAACTCATTCTAACTCCAAAAGATGAATTAAATATGAATTTTACAAAATGGTGTATCACTTCTGTCTCCAACAATACAGTCAAGTGATGTTGGCCAATTCTACCCAACTTGTGAGTAGAATTCGTCCAAAAGAAAATTAAGAGAAGTAAAGGACATACAAGTGAAAGTCTCAGAGTTGGAATTGAATGAAAAGTATCTCTCAAACTCCAGATATAAAATTCACATTGTGGACAATCACAGCACTAGCAAAAGCTGGTGACTGCCCACTGACCTGGAGTGTGGATCAATTCTAACCAATTTATAATTGGAAATAACACCCCATATTCTCCAGATCTTAAATTCATAATATAAGGAACATATAGAAACTTGGAATCACTCTGGATCCTTTTCCAAGCCTTAGAAATGATGAAAACAAAATGACATATCAGAACAGACCCGGATCAGACCTAACAGCAAAGATGCCATTCTTTCACATAGATAAAGCCCTTATCAGTGAGGTTGGCCTTCTTAAGAAAGTTAGCCAACTCAATGTGTGAACTTTTGGAACTGGTTTGGGGTCCGTTTGAGTTCTAGAGCTCCAGATATGATTTTTACAAAATGACTACAGATCTGATGGAAAACAGAATCGTAGCCACCCGTGATTCCTTTTTGGCTTATCCATCCTTCTCCTTTTGAAACACATTTTAAGATGTGTTCATCATCCCAATTCAGTCCCCATGATAATGGTGGTACTAAAAAGGGTTAGGGATCATTAGGATTTCATTTAGCCTCAAGGATGTAATAATAATCAACATGAAAATAAACATAAGCACATAAAATCATCATTCTCCCTTTTAGGGTTTCCATGATCTTTTGCCACATGTAATCCCCTAGATCCATCATCCACCATATATGGGGTGAAGATAGGATCTTGAGATGATGTATAACATACAATTACAAATAAAATAAGAAGGAGAAGAGGTGAAGATGAAATCATAAAACTAGAACAAGGTTATGAATCAAGTTGTAAGAAAGGATAAGGAGGTTCATACCAATACGAATCAAGGCTGGAAATGAACAAGAATTAAGCTCCAAATAGCCCCTTGGCTGCTCTTGATCCCAAAGAGAGAGAGGGGGACGATTTTTGAGAGAGAGGGAGGGTTTAGAGTGTTTTCCTTGTGTGTGTACCAAATGATTCAATTTACACATTAAGTACTATTAACTAGATGGACATTGCAAATAGGCCCATAGTCCATGGACTTCAAAAAGGAGTTTACAAGATGATCAAAAGAGTCCAATAACATAAGAAATTAGACATTGGTTAAATAAATTAACCCAAGGTTACAAGGATAATTAAATTAAAATAACCAAACGTACCGAGAAAACCCGGGGCGTTACAACTCTCCCCCACTATGAACGGACTTCGTCCTCGAAGTCAAAACCTAGAAACAGATCCGGATAATGAGTCCGCATCTCGCATTCCGGTTCCCAAGTCCATTCCGAACCCTTCCTATGTTGCCATTGCACCTTAACCAGGTTTATGGTCTTGTTGCGGAGAGCTTTCGTCTTTCGTTCTAAAATAGCGATTGGTTTCTCAACATAATTGAGACGCTCGTCAATTTGTATGTCCTCCAGTGGTATCACAGCGGTCTCATCAACAACGCATTTTCGTAACTGAGACACATGGAACGTATTATGAATTAGACTAAGCTCGTCAGGAAGCTCTAAACGGTAAGCCACCTTCCCCACACGAGCTATGACCTTGTAGGGTCCAATGAATCGGGGTCCGAGCTTTCCCCGCTTCCGAAATCGAATCACACCTTTCCAGGGGGAGACTTTAAGCAACACATAATCTCCCACCTGGAACTCAAGATTGGAGCGTCTTTTGTCAGCATAACTTTTCTGACGACTGCTCGCTGTGACCAAATGATCCCGAATCACTTGGATTTTCTCCGTAGTCTGTAGCACGATATCAGTACTCCCAAGTACCCTCTGCCCAACCTCGCCCCAACAAACGGGCGTCCTGCACTTCCTCCCGTACAAGGCTTCATACGGAGGCATTTTAATGCTTGAGTGATAGCTGTTGTTATAAGAAAACTCAGCTAGATGTAGATGGTCATCCCAACTACCCCCAAAATCAATTGCACACGCCCTAAGCATGTCCTCCAAGGTCTGAATCGTCCGCTCACTCTGCCCGTCTGTCTGCGGATGGAAGGCGGTACTAAAATGTAATCGTGTGCCCAATTCCTCTTGAAACTTCCTCCAGAACCGAGAGGTAAATCGGGTGTCTCGATCGGAGATGATAGAAACGGGCACCCCATGTAATGAGACAATCTCCCGAACAAAGATCTCGGCTAATTTCTCCGCCGATGAGCTCTCCTTTATAGCGAGAAAGTGAGCACTCTTAGTCAAACGATCAACAATCACCCATATTGTATCTGATCCTCGGGCAGTTCTAGGAAGTTTTGTAATGAAGTCCATGGTTAGATGCTCCCATTTCCATTCAGGAATCTCCAATGGTTGCAACTTCCCATGCGGTTTCTGGTGTTCCGCCTTGACCTTTCGACAGGTCATACATTCTTCCACAAATCGAGCCACATCATTCTTCATTCCATGCCACCAGTAAGCCTCATGAAGGTCCCGATACATTTTAGTAGCACCAGGATGGATAGAAAATTTTGACTTATGAGACTCATCCATTAGGGTTTTCCGATTTCCCCCGGTATATGGAACCCAAATCCTACCGTAGCGAGTCAGCAAACCACGCCCGTCTCGTTCCATCTTAGGCAACTCTTTCCCAATCTTCTCACGCCTGATGTTTTCCTCCAGTATTGCCGTCTTTTGGGCATCCCGGATTAGATCTAACAAAGACGACACCATCGTGATCCGGAGACACTTAGCTCGAATTGGTTCGGCAGATTGTTTACGACTAAGAGCATCAGCTACCACATTAGCTTTACCGGGGTGGTAGTGAATTTCACAATCATAATCTTTTACCACATCTAACCATCGGATCTGCCTCATATTCAAATCCCGCTGCTCGAACAAATATTTTAGACTCTTATGGTCAGTGTATATGATAAACTTCACTCCATAGAGATAGTGTCTCCAAATCTTAAGAGCGAAAACAACAGCCCCAAGCTCCAAATCATGAGTGGGGTAGTTTCGTTCGTGGGGTTTCAGCTGTCGGGAGGCATAGGCTATCACCCTATCTCGTTGCATTAACACGGCACCAAGACCTTGAAGCGATGCATCACAGTAAACCACCATATCCTCAACCCCATCAGGTAAGGCCAAAATCGGAGCTTCACACAATCGTTTCCTTAACTCATCAAACGCCAGTTGCTGCTCCGGGCCCCAAACGAATTTCATTGATTTCTTGGTCAATCGGGTGAGTGGTAAGGCGATTTTAGAGAAATTTTCAATGAACCTCCGGTAATAACCGGCTAAACCCAAGAAACTGCGAATTTCAGAAGGTGTTTTCGGAATCTTCCATTGTTTAACCACATCAACCTTGGCTTGATCGACCTTGATACCTTGTTTGTTTACCACATGCCCCAAGAACTGAACTTCTTCCAACCAAAATTCACATTTTGAAAATTTAGCATAAAGCCTTTCTCTTGCCAGAGTTTCCAGAATCTCCCGAAGGTGTTGCTGATGCTCCTCTTTGCTCTTAGAATAGACTAAGATATCATCTATGAACACTATGACCGAACGGTCAAGCATCAGGCTACACACCCAGTTCATGAGATCCATGAACGCTGCGGGTGCATTGGTGAGCCCAAAAGGCATCACCACGAATTCAAAGTGCCCATATCGAGTACGGAATGCTGTTTTCTCAATGTCTTCTTCACGAACACGCATCTGATGGTAACCGGAACGTAAATCAATCTTGGAAAACCAAGATGCTCCCTGAAGCTGATCGAAAAGATCGTCAATACGTGGCAAAGGGTACCTATTCTTTATCGTGCGCTTGTTTAGCTCCCTATAATCAATACACATTCGCTGGGATCCATCTTTCTTCTTCACAAAGAGAATAGGAGCACCCCAAGGCGAGCAGCTTGGCCGTATAAACCCTTTATCACTTAGATCTTGAAGTTGATCTTGGAGCTCTTTCATTTCAGGTGGTGCCAAGCGGTAAGGAGATTTCGCTACCGGAGTCGCACCTGGCACCAAATCAATGCGAAACTCCACTTGCCGAACAGGTGGCAAGCCAGGGAGTTCCTCCGGAAAGACATCGCTGAAGTCGGAAACGATAGGAACGTCGTCTAGTGCTATAGCAGAAGAGCAAGAAGCCATAGCCAGGCGGGGAATGTCCCCCTGAATAATAAGTTCTCCACCTCTAGGGTTTCGAACACGAACTTGCTTCTTACGACAGTGGATTTCCGCATCAAACGCATCAAGCCAATCCATGCCTACGATAACGCAGAGCTCTCGCATCGCAATAGGGATAAGATCGATAGGGAATTCAACTCCAGAAAACTCGAGAGTGCAACCCCGATAGACATCGGTGACATAAATAGTGCGATTGTCGGCAACTTCGACAACCATTGGGCGAGCCAATTTTCCGATACTACACCCCAGACGATTAATAAACGTGCGAGATACAAAAGAATGGGTAGCACCGCTATCAAACATAACAACAGCAGGCTCGGAATCTAGCAAATAAGTGCCTGATTTACCACATACAATCATGTAAACAATTCTAATTACCATTTATTAAATAATGGCAGGAGAGAAAAGAAAAAAAAAAAAAAAAAAAAAAAGAAATTTACCTGCCACTGTCGCGGTAACCACCGGCTCATCCGCAGTCATCTGGTGAGCACGACCTCGTGTCACCATAGTGGGTCCCTTAGAAGACGATGCAATTGCAGGATTTGTACCCCCGCTTCCTTTACCAGCCTTCAACTTTGGACATTCGGGCTTCTTGTGTCCCGTCTCGTTGCAGTGATAGCAGACGGGAGCAGCAGAAGTAATCTGAGGAACTGCACTCGCAGGGGGAGCCCTACAATTCTTCCAATGATGCCCTGGCTTTTTACAGTTGTAGCATATCAACGGATTTTTCTCGCCCTGACTTGAAGACGGCCTGTACTCATACCTTGACTTACCACCCTGCTTTTGCTTTTTCTGGGCATCTCCGGATGTCTTGGAGGAGGTGTCATTGGCCTTCCTCTTGGTCTGGGTCTGCAACTCGATTTCCCTCCTCCTCGCTGCATCCATGATCGCAGATAAAGTCGGGAACTCCTGCATGCTAACGAATTCCCGAATCTCGGTACGTAGAATGGTAGTGTACTGGCTGACCAACCAGGCCTCATTCCCAGCAAATGAGGGACAAAAAGATAGCATCTCCAAGAACTTGGCGTTCAAGTCGCTAACAGACTCGGTAGTTTGCTGTAAGGCCATGAACTCTTGCTGCATCCGCTGCTGCTCCACCTTGGGCACATATTGTGCCTCGAACCTCTCCACAAATTGGGCCCAAGACATGGCCCTCACTTCTTCCTCGTTTAATAGAGCGGTGATGGTGTTCCACCATGTCTTTCCCCTTTTTCGCAGCTGATTCATGGCGATCACAACTTTGTACTGGTCCGGACACCCAACAGTCATGAAGGCGCCCTCAACATCTGACACCCAATGCTTAGCAGCAACTGGGTCGGATTCACCATTCCAAAGAGGAGGGCTACACTTGTTGAACTTCTCGAAGTAGTATGCCGAATCCCGAACGGGCGGAGCCGATAACGCTCCCCCGGGAATAGCTGCGAGGCGCTCATCCAGAAGAGCTTTGACCTGGTTGATTATGTCATTGGTCACGCCCGGGATTAATTCATTGAAAGCGTTATTGAATTCCTCAGCGACAATATTCCTAACTTGCTCCATTTGGAGCTGATTAAGGCGAGCAGGCGGAGCCATCTGTATCCGTAGAAGGAGGAAAATATTTAGAAATAATTCAGCCTAGATATTTCTAGGAAGACGAAACACTCAGCTTGCCGAAAATTTCTCAACCTTGCCCCGACCCGAAACCGGCACCGATGTTTCAAATAGTAGGGGCCCTTCTACTATCTTCCACACAAGTTCCAATTTCGCAATCGCGTCTAGTTTCAAAATTTCCAGCTCGCTCTAGCCGTTAATTTTACATCTCTCTCACATGTTAACATTAAATAAGTGTGTAATCTAGCATTTTAAGACTAGTAGAATCCAATTCATAGTCAACAATTTAACATAAACATTTAACATAAGAAATAAGGCTTACTTGGCTGGCCGACTGGCACACCGCGACATCTTTCACTACTAGTCTTCAGAAAATTTGAAAAATCTTTTAAAAAAAGAGAATAAACTATTATAGAGCCTCAAATTTGGGTCTAGAACATCCACAAGAATGCCTAGTTCCCTCAAACTGTGGCTCTGATACCAACTTGTGACACCCAAAATTTTTTTTTTTTTTTTTTTTTTTTTTTTTTTTTGCAACAATTTTAAGCTTTTAAAACCCATCTTAAATTAAATTAAAACAACTGAAATAGTCATAACATAATCCATCAGCTTAATAACCATATAAAATAAGTGCGGAAGTAATAATAATAATAAGGTCCCAACAAAATAACTAGTAGCGATGTCCCGATGCTCCATGTCAAGCCTTAGCCTCTTTAATCTTAACACCTGAAAAGTTATAAGGGAAAAACGTAAGCACAAAGCTTAGTGAATTCAAACACAGACATTGTACCAACATTCATATTTACTAGCCCTAATCCATTTTCCAATTATAACGATAAAGACAAAGAACGAATCAATGTCTATATTACGAGAAGGACTTGTAGGTTTGAACCGCACCGGGAAGATCCCGTATCATTTGGCCCTAATCACCGCACCTCACGAAGAGTATTACGTTGGTGATCTTACCTACCCACCGCACCGGTAAATCCGTATCCTTTGGTGGTGTCCCCATATCCATAATTAGTTACATACAGTGCACATGTACGAATTAAAACAATACTTATATAGCATGCTTTTATAATAAATTCAAATAATCACACACGAGCTAACTAGCAAACACAATCATCAATACAACGGTGTGAGAGAACTCACCTTGAGTGAGTATTAAGGATGGCTAACAATCAAATAATGCTACCAAGCTTGAGCAAACTTCAAAACCTCGCCTAAGAAGGACTAAAGGTTAGAAACGAGAAGTAATGAAGCTATGAGTTGAGAAAAGAGTAATCACAGCAAGGTCTCTAAAACAGACCTGCTGTTCAAAACGGATTTACTCCAAAATCTAAAATAGAAACATAGCTTTAACTAAATTTTATAGGAAACTATGATTGCTCAGGATTCCATAACTATAAAGAACTCATTCTAACTCCAAAAGATGAATTAAATATGAATTTTACAAAATGGTGTATCACTTCTGTCTCCAACAATACAGTCAAGTGATGTTGGCCAATTCTACCCAACTTGTGAGTAGAATTCGTCCAAAAGAAAATTAAGAGAAGTAAAGGACATACAAGTGAAAGTCTCAGAGTTGGAATTGAATGAAAAGTATCTCTCAAACTCCAGATATAAAATTCACATTGTGGACAATCACAGCACTAGCAAAAGCTGGTGACTGCCCACTGACCTGGAGTGTGGATCAATTCTAACCAATTTATAATTGGAAATAACACCCCATATTCTCCAGATCTTAAATTCATAATATAAGGAACATATAGAAACTTGGAATCACTCTGGATCCTTTTCCAAGCCTTAGAAATGATGAAAACAAAATGACATATCAGAACAGACCCGGATCAGACCTAACAGCAAAGATGCCATTCTTTCACATAGATAAAGCCCTTATCAGTGAGGTTGGCCTTCTTAAGAAAGTTAGCCAACTCAATGTGTGAACTTTTGGAACTGGTTTGGGGTCCGTTTGAGTTCTAGAGCTCCAGATATGATTTTTACAAAATGACTACAGATCTGATGGAAAACAGAATCGTAGCCACCCGTGATTCCTTTTTGGCTTATCCATCCTTCTCCTTTTGAAACACATTTTAAGATGTGTTCATCATCCCAATTCAGTCCCCATGATAATGGTGGTACTAAAAAGGGTTAGGGATCATTAGGATTTCATTTAGCCTCAAGGATGTAATAATAATCAACATGAAAATAAACATAAGCACATAAAATCATCATTCTCCCTTTTAGGGTTTCCATGATCTTTTGCCACATGTAATCCCCTAGATCCATCATCCACCATATATGGGGTGAAGATAGGATCTTGAGATGATGTATAACATACAATTACAAATAAAATAAGAAGGAGAAGAGGTGAAGATGAAATCATAAAACTAGAACAAGGTTATGAATCAAGTTGTAAGAAAGGATAAGGAGGTTCATACCAATACGAATCAAGGCTGGAAATGAACAAGAATTAAGCTCCAAATAGCCCCTTGGCTGCTCTTGATCCCAAAGAGAGAGAGGGGGACGATTTTTGAGAGAGAGGGAGGGTTTAGAGTGTTTTCCTTGTGTGTGTACCAAATGATTCAATTTACACATTAAGTACTATTAACTAGATGGACATTGCAAATAGGCCCATAGTCCATGGACTTCAAAAAGGAGTTTACAAGATGATCAAAAGAGTCCAATAACATAAGAAATTAGACATTGGTTAAATAAATTAACCCAAGGTTACAAGGATAATTAAATTAAAATAACCAAACGTACCGAGAAAACCCGGGGCGTTACATGCCGGTAAACCACACACGCTCCACCGATGCTATGGTAAACCTTAAGTCACCCTTTACCTACCTTGTTAAGTCCAAGTTAGTGTGCCGGTTAACCACACACGCTCCACCAACGACTTAAACAAAGTGTAAAGTGTAATTTCATGGATTAGCACCTTATTCACATTTTCCCTAAAGTAACTAAGATTGGGAATTTAATAAAAGCATTTAGTTACTTTATAATATTCATCATACTTTTAATGAGAATTTATAAGTCCTTGTCTTACCCGTTCGGCTAACGACCCTCCACCGATCAAGGAAGCGGTGGGTGAGAGTGGACACCCATTAAGTTGCCATTTTATAGGCAACAACCATATACCCCCCTTATAGACCGGCTTCATGAATGAGGCGTACTAGCGGTAATACGACTTGTTGTTATACATATATATATTAGTAACTTATAATATTATAAAGTATAAGGGTTGAATTTTAACTTTTAAAATTCTAAGGGTTGGAACTAAAGTTTTAATCAAGACTTTACATGTTCCAAAACTTGTGGGCAAGTTTTGTAAACTTCCAAAACTTTTCATTTCTTATAACTTATGAATTAATTGAGTAATAAAAATGAAGACTCTTCATTTTTATAACTCTTGTGTTCTTTTAATGGCTTTAATAAAAGTGAGACTTTTGGTTTTCCATAACTTGAGGACAAGTTATGGACTCCATTAAAACACATTATGATCATGAATTAAACTACCATGAAGGTTACAAACAATTCCTATGATCATCTAATCTTCATAAGTTCAAGAACATGAATATGAACACTTTCAAGAATAAAAAATTACACTTAAAAAAACTTGTAATTTTAATAATTGCCATTGTAAATGGATTAGCATAAACATTACACCATCTAAAACAAGCTTTAAAACATCAAAACAGTTTAGGGTAATGTTTCTAGTCCATTTCCAGCAACAAATGTGCAAACTTTCATACGAGCATAAAACAGAAAAACGATTTTTTTTCAAGCTGTTTGCACACAAAAAAAAAAAAACAACAAACAAACCTGGCTCTGATACCACTGATGGGTTTTGAGCATTCTAACACTTCCTAAGTGTACATGCAACCCTAATAACCTTGGATCTATGTTTGTCTAATAATCATGCAAAGTTGAATTCCAAGGTTATATTCCTATCTAGCATACATGGGGAACATTTTTAACTTGAATGAAAGATAGAATAACTTACCTTGTTGTTGATTATGATCCTTGAAACCTTGTGAGCCTAGCACCCCAAGTGTGATGTCTCAAATGCTTCACACAACACCAAATGCAAAGGAGTAAACTTTGAGAGAATCTTACACTTGCAAAATCGGCTCTAGCCCTCTTGTTTCTTAGTGTAGCCGATTTTGGTGGAGAATGGGTTTCTTATATAGTGTTGACACATCTAGGGTTACACCATGTAAACCCTAATGTGTCATGACTCTTCATTTCCATGACCCATGGGTTTGTAACTCCCATGGAGCATCCATGGAGCATCCTATGGGTGGAACCCAACTTGATAATCCATGGAGCCTCTTAGCCCACTATATAAGATATGGAAGATTTACATAATCTACCCATATATTTAATTAGTTATCTTTTGATCACTTAATTAATTCTAAATTAATTCTTGATCAAACTAATTAAATAATATTATTAATATATTAGAACTTATAATATATTAATAAACCATAAGTGTTATTTCTCTCATTTTAGTTTATCCAATTGCATGGTGCCATGCAACCCAAATGGACCATGCCGGGTCGGGTCAAGTACATACCAGAAATAGTTATGGACTTAGACACCTTATCCAACAGAGATTTCTCATACAGAGAGAGATTTGGGAGAGATTTCACATACTTGGAAATATTTCTCATTCAGAGAGAGATTTGGGAGAGATTTCACATTCTTGGAGAGATTTCTCATACAGAGAGAGATTTAGGAGAGATTTCACATCCTTGGAGAGATTTCTCATACATAGAGAGATTTGGGAGAGAAATCACATACTTGGAGAGATTTCTTATACAGAGAGAGATTTGGGAGATATTTCACATTCTTGGAGAGATTTCTCATACAGAGAGAGATTTGGGAGAGATTTCACATAGTTGGAGAGATTTCTCATTCAGAGAGAGATTTGGGAGATATTTCACATTCTTGGAGAGATTTCTCATACAGAGAGAGATTTGGAAGAGATTTCACATTCTTGGAGAGATTTCTCATACAGAGAGAGATTTGGGAGAGATTTCACATACTTGGAGAGATTGAGTGAAAGAGGTTGAGAGAGACTTTGTTTGCGACCTTTTTAAGTGTTTGGCTTCGTAACGCAAGGTTTGTACATCCCGTTAAGTCTCGTTATGAATGTTATACGCTCCCGAGGGGTATGGAATAATGTTTTATCTAGTAGATTCATCACTTACACTGATTAGGGTCTAGAATTTCCGAACACGTGAAAACTCTAAGTGATACTTTGTATTAAGATTGCAAGTTGTACAATATGAATCGTATTGGAAACTCTAATATACAAGCGTTAGATGAATTGATCAGTTTGACTTGTTGACTTTGGTTGACTTTGACTTGACCAAAAATTGACGGTTGTCACAATCATTTATCTCATCTTTAATCTACCCATCTTTTACCCACCATAATTATAGGTATAAAATACATATACAATTTAAGACAAATAAAACATGTATATTTCTGTTCATCCAGCATAGATATCAAGAACACAGATAATATGCACACATAGCACGTAATTTATATAAAATACTTCATATCTATGTGTAAGATGAAAATAATATGCACTCACTTGTAGCGTGCTTTAATAGAATCTATCTAGAAACGGTCAGCGGTTCGAGATCGCTGGGCACGGGAAGCGGAAACGGCCTCCACAAACAAGAGAAAGAGAGAGAGAGAGAGAGAGAGAGAGAGTGTGTGTGAGAGACAGAGAGAAGAAATTTAGGTCTAAGGAAGCTTAGCGTCGAAATGGTTATTTATAGGCTGATTTTTGGCCTCTCATGTCGTGAGCCATGCATACTCACGTCCTGAGCTCGATCCTGCTCACCTCGTAGACCCGCCATTTGTGTCCCTAGCTTCGGATGGTGTCATTTGACTCCTCACGTCGTGAGAAATCCTTGCTCACGTTGTAAGCTTTTGACTTATCACTCCGTAGCCTTGCCATGCGTCTTCTAGTGAAAGAACCCCTTTCTAAACTTTCGTATTTCTGAAAGACCCAAACTTTCATGCTTCACAATATTGTTACTCCAAAAACATGCTACATGCATATTCATATATAATATTTTACTTTGATAATTTGATTACAAAGGACTAGATACAAACCGACTAAGTTTTAATATTTTACATAACTACCCAGGATATTGTAATTTTATACAAACATAAACTGAAGTACAAAAGTACTATTACAAACTATTCTAAATCTTCCAACAGTATACTATCATACTGCTTATTTATCTCCTGCAATTGTTAAACATAGAGAGGGGTAAGCGGTGACGCTTATTGAGTTCAATAATAGATACAATAGAACGTTATGCCATATATACACTTCAATATGGCAGAAGCAAGGAGGAATAAGGAACAACAAAGGCATATGCGAATAAGGCGAAAAGCTTTCCATATCAATCAATGAGACATAACAATTTCCATACTTGATATACAATCAATAAAGTTTTAGCACAAGTGGCACAGAAAATACTCAGGAATATCATTTTGCTAGAATATTCAGGCTTTCAGCCTTATATTAGCATACTGCCGAAGCTAAAGTGATGCATATGTCATACACTTCATGGTCAACGGTACATACCAATAACTAAGTGATGCTTATGTCATACACTTCGTGGTTAGAGGTATAGCCTTGCTATAAAAATAGCAGAAATAATAACACGAGATGATAACATGGAAAAGCACATAGCACATATAACACATAACATACAATTGTTCTTATATATTAAACTCACCGTGAAATAACTGGGGTTTAAAATAGTAATTTGGGCAGCATTTCGTTACTATAATTAGCTTTCTTCGTTGTAAACCGGGAGTTTTCTTGAAAACTGGGCTCTGCGAAGGTAGAGCTTCAAAACAAAAAAGATAAATTTTTCGGGCTTCTCGGGAACTTCGGGGCGTGTTTCGGGCGTTGGAAATAATCCTGAGGCTTCGGGGGAAGTTGAAATAGTGGAAATATGGATTTAGGGGTGAAAATGTGTAAATTTCCTAACATTAGCCGGGAGGGTTCGCAGCTACTATTTATAGTAGCGAGGTCCGGAGCTTCGGCCGAAGGAAGAAGGACATGCGGCAGCTGGAGCGAGGCTCGGATCCGGAGGAGTCATCAGCGAGGCTCGGATGGCACGCGTCGGAACCGGATTGGTCCAGCGCTTCGGACAGGGGGCGAAGTCAGAAGCGAGGCGCGTCAGAAGGCCATTGGACCACATCATCGGTCAAATCAGCAAGCGACACGCGTCGGACTCAGCGGGTGACTCACCGAGATTGGCCTTATCCTTGCGAGATTCCTCGGAAATTGTGCCCAATTCTTCTAAAATCCATAACGTTCGCATACGGGCTCTATTTTTGACGTTCTTTATATGCACGCGTAGGACGGAATATATTCTACAACTTTCGTTTAGACTTCGTCGGCTAATTTTGACTTTATTTTTAATATTATTATTTTTAACAGACCAGGACAGGAAAATCCGTTAAAAATTCATAACTTCTTCATCCAACGTCCGTTTTCGTCTGTCTTTTTACCTTTGTACTACTATTGACGAGACCTTCAATTCTCGTTTAGGTTGTGTCGGCTAAAAATCACTCGATCTAAAATTCGAGTTTTTAGCTGTCTACTGTTAAGCTGAAACTTAGAAAAATCATAACTTCCTCATACGAAGTCAAATTTAAAAGTTCTTTATATGAAAGTTTATTATTTTAACAAGTTCTATGACTTTCATTTAGATCACTAAGGCTAAAAAAGTAGTTTATCAAAAACTCACTTTTTACGCGACATAGTGTTTGCCGGATTTGTCACGGATCTTCGATTGGTCATAACTTCTTCGTTATAACTCGGATTTCGACGAGGTTTTCGCCTAAATGTTTCTAACGAGATCATCTACAACTTTCAATAATAAAATTTTACTTATTTCAAATTTTATATTTTCGCTAAATTTCACTATTTGACTTTTAATTGGAATCTCATAAGACTTCCAATATTTTATGAGTGATTCTAAACATAGTTTTACTTCATTTCTAGTAAAAACTATTCATTAGAACTCAATACTCAATATCTCATAATATTTCATAATATTATTTACTTAAAACACGATTTCAAAACGTGTATGTTACAAATACCTCCTCCTTTTGAGGATTTCGTCCCTGAAATTACATCGATTAAAATAAATGGGGATATTTCGCTCTTATCTCATTCTTATTCTCCCAAGTATAGTTCGGGCCTCGATGGTGTTTCCACTTGACAAGAACCAACTCTACTTCTTTATTACGTAGGTTAGTTGTTCTTTCATTCACGATCTCTTCAGGCTCTTCTACATATCTTAACTTATTATCCAATTTCACCTTGGATAATGGAACTATCTCATCATAGATGCTCAAGCATTTGCGTAGATAACTCACATGGAAGACATCATGAATACCTGCCAAATCTTTAGGCAATTCCAAGCGGTATGCTTGTTTACCAATCCTCTAGATGATTTTGAAAGGACCAACAAATCTAGGACTTAGTTTTCCTTTCTTTCCAAATCGCATAAGACCTTTCCATGGGGATACCTTTAACATTACAAAATCACCCACCTGGAATTCTATTGGTCGCCTCCTCTTTTCCGTATAGGACTTTTGTCGATCCTGGGCGGCTTTCATTATTTCTCGTACAATTTGAATATTGTCGGTGGTGTCTTGAATCATTTCAGGGCCTCCAAGGATCTTCTGTCCTACATCACGCCAACATAATGGCGTACGACATTTGCGACCATATAATGCTTCATATGGTGGTATTTTGATTGAAGCGTGGTAACTGTTATTATACGAGAATTCGTCAAGAGGTAAGTATTTATCCCAGTTACCACCGAACTCCAAGACACATGCACGAAGCATATCTTCTACTATTTGGATTGTTCTCTCCGTCTGACCGCCTGTCTGGGGATGATAAGCTATGCTGAGAGCAACTCGGGATCCCAATTTACGTTGCATACTCACCCAAAAGTGAGATGTGAAGCGAGTATCACGATCAGAAATGAACTTTAGTGGCACACCATGTCTTGCAACAATTTCATCCAAGTATACTTGTGCGTATTTCTCCATTGGTGTCGTTTCATGCATGGCAAGAAAATGAGCGCTTTTAGTCAGGCGGTCGACGATTACCCAAATGCTATCATGCTGTCTAGCAGTCTTTGGCAATTTGGTAATAAAATCCATGGAAAGTTCTTCCCATTTCCATACAGGAACACTAAGACTTTCTGGAGTTCCGTAAGGCTTTTGGTGCACTGTTTTGACTTGTAAGCATACTAAGCATTCCTGTACATATCTTCCAATGTCTCTCTTTAATCCAGGCCACCAATAATCAGCTCTTACATCATAGTACATTTTACTTGTACCAGGATGTATTGACAGTTTAGACTTATGGGCTTCATCTAAAATCTTCTTTCTTAATCCACCAATCTTTGGAATCCATAGCCGATTCTTGAATACCTTCAATCCTCGTGGATCATCAAGTAAAACATGCATATAATGTACCATCCCTTCTTTCTTCACATTTTATGGCTTTAGGGCCTCTAATTGCCATTTCTCTAGTTCATCTAGAATAGTGAACTTTACTGTGGTGTGAGTAATAGCATAACACATACTATTACGATAAACCTTTATGCTAAGTGCATCGGCAACTACATTAGCCTTTCCAAGATGATATAGGATTTCACAGTCATAGTCTTTCATTAGCTCCATGACTCGTTGTTGTCTTATATTCAGTGTTTGCTGACTGAATATATACTTGAGACTCTTGTGGTCGGTATACAATTGACATTTTGTACCAAAAAGGTAATGTCTCCAAAGTTTTAGGGCAAATACCACTGCAGCAAGTTCGAGATCATGAGTGGGATAATTCTTTTCATAATCTTTCAGTTGTCTTGAAGCATAGGCTATCACTTTACCACGTTCCATCAACACACAACCGAGTCCCAATCTTGAAGCATCGCTATATACAAAGAAATCATCATCACCTTCTGGAAGTGATAAGATTGGAGCATGAGTCAAAAGATCTTTTAAAGTCGAGAAAGCTTTTTCTTGGGCTTCACCCCATTCGAACTTCACTTCCTTTCGTGTAAGACTCGTGAGAGGTATGGCTATACGACAAAAGTCTTTAATGAATCTCCGGTAATATCCCGCGAGACCCAAGAAACTACGAATTTCGGAAGCATTACGGGGCACTTCCCAATTTTGAATAGCTTCGATTTTGGTAGGATCTACGGACGGATACACCGTCACCAGAAATAACATGGCCGAGAAATTGAACTTGGCGAAGCCAAAATTCACATTCCGAGAATTTAGCATATAGTTTCTCTTTTCGAAGAAGTTCTAATACTGCACGAATATGTATGGCATGATCAGCTTCAGACTTGGAATAGATTAGAATATCGTCAATGAATACGATGACAGATTTATCGAGCATTGGGCGGCATATCCGATTCATCATATCCATGAATACAGCAGGAGCATTTGTCAAACCAAACTACATGATAAGGAATTGATAATGTCCATATCGAGTACGAAAAGCAGTCTTCGGTACATCCTGCTCGTGCACTTTCAACTGATGATAGCCAGATCTCAAATCAATCTTTGAGAAATAGCTAACACCCCGAAGTTGATCAAATAAATCGTCAATGCGAGGTAGTGGGTACTTGTTCTTGATAGTCACCTTATTTAGCTCACGATAATCAATGCACATTCGCATTGATCCGTCCTTCTTCTTGACAAACAATACCGGAGCACCCCAAGGAGAGGTACTCGGTCGAATGAAACCTTTGTCAAGTAGTTCCTGCAGTTGGATCATCATTTCTTTCATCTCAGCTGGCGCAAGAGGATAAGGAGTCTTTGCAATCGGAGCAGCACCAGGCACAAGGTCAATTCAGAATTCTACTTGCCTGTCCGGAGGAAGTCCAGGCAATTCTTCGGGAAAAACATCTGGATATTCTTTAGCAATGGGAACATCATTCACCGTTTTCTTCTCCTCTTTTGAGACATCGACTGTGTAGGCCAGATAAATAGAACACCCTTTCGATATGAATTTACGAGCTTTGAGGAAAGAGATTATTTTTAATATTCTTCGTTCACCGTAGACATAGATAGGATTCTCCCCTTCAATGGGAATACATACTATCTTTTCATAGCACAAGAGTTCTACGTGGTTCTTTGACAACCAATCCATGCTGAGAATAATGTCAAAGTTGGGCAAGGAGATAGGAATTAGATTAGCAAGAAAATTATAGCCTTCAATTTCTATAACACAATTCCTATAGACTTTATCGGCAAGTAATGATATACTTCCAGCCGTATCTACGTGAAATGGTTGCGCGAGTACATAGCAAGCAATTTGAAAAGAATGCGCAAATTCATAAGACACAAAAGAATCTGAGGCACCAGAATCAAATAAGATGTGAGCAGGTTTAGAGTTAACAAGAAATGTACCCGTCACAATATTCGGGTCCTCGCGTGCCTCTTCTGTGGTGATCTGGAATGCACGACCCTTAGATTTTGAAACCTCCTCCTTTTTAGTTGGAGTACCCCTTGATTGCTGAACAGGAGCTTGACTTCTCGCCGGTTGTTGAACATAAGCTTGACTCCCCGCCCTTTGACTAGTAAGAGTAGGGAAAAAACGCTTCCTGTGGCCAGTAACACCACATGCAAAGCATGTAACACCTTTCATTGGACATACGGGCCTCTTGTGGCCTATTTCTCCACATCCATAACAGACCACAGATCCTTCCTCTATTGTACATTCGCCCGGATGATTCTTTCCACAATTTCGACAAGCTGGCGACTGAAGAGAAAAAGATTGTGACCTGCCGCGGCCACGAAAAGCACTCTGAGATTGTACTTGCTTGCTAGGTTCAGATCGAACGGATTGAGCTGGTGGAATAGAGGAAGCAGGAGTAGTCCTTTCAGTACGTGGATGTTTCGGAACACTAAGAGTGGCACCACGTATCTCTAAGTCATGCTCACGCCTTCGAGCATACTCAACAGCTTTATCAAACGACAGAACATCCGATTGGCTACAAAATCATGGATTTCATGTCGTAGTCCCTCTAAGAATAACTGAATTTTCTCATCTTCAGTTGGAATATACTTTGCAACAAACCGTGCTTTTTGATTGAATTGAGTTTCATACTCATTCACAGTCATTCCTCCTTGTTTAAGCTCGAGGAATTCCTTCTCCAATCTCCACCTCATATCTAGAGGACAATACTTCCCTAACAAACGAGTTTTGAACATCTCCCAGGATATATTCTCCTGGTCATACTCGTTGAGAGCTTCATATGTTGCTTCCCACCAGACCAATGCTTCTCCGTTGAGCATTGCAGAAGCATAGTTAGCTTTGTCTTCATTATCCACATGAGAGATACGAAACACCTTCTCTGTGTTCTGAATCCAAGTTAGAACAACTATGGGATTAAGGACACCAGAAAACTCTGTAGCACCATTACTCTTGAAAGTTTTGAATTAGGGATGTCTCGCCTTCTCTCCCGAAGATTCTCCAGTGGCTTTCTCTTTGCCTTAATCAGTATTCTTTTTATGTTCTTCGAGAGTCTTCCGAATAACACCAGTGAGTTTATCCATAAGTCGCACCTCACGAGGAGATACCGGAGTGTTCACTTTATCAGGTTGAGAACCTACACCCACCTCAGGGGTATGACTAGCCACTTGTTCAGCCACTTGTTCAGCCATTGTTCTGCATTACGGAGTAACATTGTATTTTAGAATATATTAGGGTTTATCCTTACCTAATACTCTACTTAAGTCTTTCCTAAAGTTTGTATCCATATACTTACAATCATTCAGTTCATATATTGAACTTCCAATAGTTTAAGTCTAAAGACCAATCCGTGGAAATTAGTTCACTTAAACCACTGCTCTAATACCATGATTGGAAGAACCCCTTTCTAAACTTTCGTATTTCTGAAAGACCAAACTTTCACGCTTCACAATATTGTTACTCCAAAAACATGCTACATGCATATTCATATATAATATTTTACTTTGATAATTTGATTACAAAGGACTGCGTACAAACCGACTAAGTTTTAATATTTTACATAACTACCCAGGATATTGTAATTTTATACAAACATAAACTGAAGTACAAAAGTACTATTACAAACTATTCTAAATCTTCCAACAGTATACTATCATACTGCTTATTTATCTCCTGCAATTGTTAAACATAGAGAGGGGTAAGCGGTGACGCTTATTGAGTTTAATAATAGATACAATAGAACGTTATGCCATATATACACTTCAATATGGCAGAAGCAAGGAGGAATAAGGAACAACAAAGGCATATGCGAATAAGGCGAAAAGCTTTCCATATCAATCAATGAGACATAACAATTTCCATACTTGATATACAATCAATAAAGTTTCAGCACAAGTGGCACAGAAAATACTCAGGAATATCATTTTGCTAGAATATTCAGGCTTTCAGCCTTATCTTAGCATACTGCCGAAGCCAAAGTGATGCATATGTTATACACTTCATGGTCAACGGTACATACCAATACCTAAGTGATGCCTATGTCATACACTTCGTGGTTAGAGGTATAACCTTGCTATAAAAATAGCAGAAATAATAACACGAGATGATAACATGGAAAAGCACATAGCACATATAACACATAACATACAATTGTTCTTATATATTAAACTCAACGTGAAATAATCGGGGTTTAAAATAGTAATTTGGGCAGCACTTCGTTACTATAATTAGCTTTCTTCGTTGAAAGCCGGGAGTTTTCTTGAAAACCAGGCTCTGCGAAGGTAGAGCTTCAAAACCGAAAATATAAATTTACCGGGCTTCTCGGGAACTTCGGGGCGTGTTTCGGGCGTTGGAAATAATCTCGGGGCTTCAGGGGAAGTTGAAATAGTGGAAATATGGATTTAGGGGTGAAAATGTGTAAATTTCCTAACATTAGCAGGGAGGTTTCGCAGCTACTATTTATAGTAGCGAGGTCCGGAGCTTTGGCCGAAAGAAGAAGGACACGCGGCAGCTGGAGCGAGGCTCGGATTCGGAGGAGTCATCAGCGAGGCTCGGATGGCACGCGTCGGAACCGGATTGGTCCAGCGCTTCGGACACGGGGCGAAGTCAGAAGCGAGGCGCGTCAGAAGGCCATTGGACCACATCCTCGGTCAAATCAGCAAGCGACACGCGTCGGACTCAGTGGGTGACTCACCGAGATTGGCCTTATCCTTGCGAGATTCCTCGGAAATTGTGCCCAATTCTTCTAAAATCCATAACTTTCGCATACAGGCTCCGTTTTTGACGTTCTTTATATGCACGCGTAGGACGGAATATATTCTACAATTTTCGTTTAGACTTCGTCGGCTAATTTTGACTTTATTTTTAATATTATTATTTTTAACAGACCGGGACAGGAAAATCCGTTAAAAAATCATAACTTCTTCATCCGACGTCCGTTTTCGTCTGTCTTTTTACCGTTGTACTACTATTGACAAGACCTTCAAGTCTCGTTTAGGTTGTGTCGGCTAAAAATCACTCGATCTAAAATTCGAGTTTTTAGCTGTCTACTGCTAAGCTGAAACTTAGAAAAATCATAACTTCCTCATACGAAGTCAGATTTAAAAGTTGTTTATATGAAAGTATATTATTTTAACGAGTTCTACGACTTTCATTTAGATCACTAAGCTAAAAAAGTAGTTTATCAAAAACTCACTTTTTACGCGACATAGTGTTTGCCGGATTTGTCACGGATCTTCAATTGGTCATAACTTTTTCGTTATGACTCGGATTTCGACGAGGTTTTCGCCTAAATGTTTCTAGCGAGATCATCTACAACTTTCAATAATAAAATTTTTCTTATTTCAAATTTTATATTTTCGCTAAATTTCACTATTTGGCTTTTAATTGGAATTTCATAAGACTTCCAATATTTTATGAGTGATTCTAAATATAGTTTTACTTCATTTCTAGTAAAAACTATTCATTAGAACTCAATACTCATTATTTCATAATATTTCATAATATTATTTACTTAAAACACGATTTCAAAACGTGTATGGTACATCTAGCCTCGAAATTTGGCGTTTTGACTCCTCACGTCGTGAGAAATCATGCTCACCTCGTGAGTCTAGTCAGATTAGGGTTTCTGACACGTGTCATACTCTCAGGCAGCTACATCTTCAGAAGGCCATAACTTTTGCATACGAGCTCCGTTTTTGACGTTCTTTATACCCACGCGTAGGTGGAGACGTACTCTACAACGTTCATTTAGACCCCTAAGGCTAAAAAGTAATTTATCGTAAACTCACTTTTTACGATTCCCGGTGTGGTGCCAGTTTTGTCACGAAACTTCGACATGTCATAACTTCTTCGTTAGAACTCGGATTTCGGTGTTCTTTATCTGTACGGAAACCTTGTGACATATACTACAACTTAGTTAAGATTATTTATTCTAAATAATCCTCTATCAAAAAGTCATTTTTGATGCTGACTAGCCCGAATCTGCGGGCGCTACAATTATCTCCCCTTTAGGATGATTACGTCCCGAAATCATCAACAAAACAGGGCTTGTATAATGACTCCATGCGTTATATTTTCATCCTAGGTAATCACCGTAACTCCTACGTTCCTTCGAATGAGTATCTAACTCTTGGACTTCTTGACTACAAGCGGTACTCAATCTTGCACCCTCTCTGTATCTCGCGTTGGACTTTCAATCGTAACCTTCGAGTTACAAAATCCTTATTGAAGAATCCTTCTTCTTCTTAACAAACTTAAGATAAGTTCTTTCCTTCGATTACCATAATAGAATGATGGGTCATGTTCTAATGACCTCTCATCGTATGATGCAACGCTTAGACTCAGGTCTTTTAGAGTCAAATTCCATAACGGAATATACTTTCCTTCATGTTCTAATGTGAAATAATCACAATCTAGCATGTAGCACTTCTAGCTACAAGCTTCTTAATTTAACAATGATCGTGATAATTCTATTGATCGCTTCGATTATCTTTCACTTCTATATTCTGACTTAAGTCGGATGTTACATCGATCTTGGTTCTCTGAACCACGTAACATACTCGTCTTAGTCGGACACGATTTGATATGACCACTTAGGTCGGAATAATAATCATCCTCTTAGTCATTACCAAAGCAATGGTAACGACATACTTTGAACAAAACGGAATCAATTACTAGCTTCTTGGTAACCTTGTGAATTTCCCTGATCCAAGTGCGAGTCATGTGCTTCCGGTAGTATAGGCCTCTACTACCATTCACACCTACTCATACTCGTCCCAAGTATTGTCTCGCAGTCCCCAAGTTCTTATTTCCTAAAATCACAAAACAATTTAACACATATGAATGTGTACAAATAATCATAAAATTATCCTTAGACTCTACTAGGACTTCTTCCATGCGTATCTTCAACATAATTCTGCTTCAACTTGGTTGGTGATGGAAACGACAAACGATAGGACAACTTCAAGAATTACACCAACCGTTCTATCATCCCGCCAATCAAATGTGGACATTCGGATGTACTGTACTCCTCTATACGTACTGTTATTTTATTAGACGTATTCTAAAGGCAAGATACCATTCTTACGATATCTTCCGATATGTATCATTCACTATCGTAAGCTTCTCATTTCCTCCATTTACTCAGTTCACTATGAGTCTTCACTATGACGTTCTATACACCAAAGCAGACGTTCGGTGTATCGAGACAAGAATATAGATAGAGGAAGGTTTAGACATGTAATCCTCCTTATTACTATGAAAAATTACATGCCGGTTCTAATATCGTAATTAAACGTTTAGAAACCTGAACACATAAAGTTTCTAGATCTGGTCGGCAACAGACCGTAGATCCGATCACATAATCATATAAGGCATCTTTATAGCTATAATATAAATCATTCAGCACATAAAAGCATTTTAGGCATATTTCCTAAAATAAACTAGTGCTTGTGTCTAAAATATGGTAGATACTCATCTCACAATCATCCCTTAGCATTCTAAGTTTAAGTCTAGAAATCCTACAAATTCCTAGTTCGCTTAAACTAATGCTCTGATACCAACTGTGACATCCCCAAATTCATGGTCATTTTAAAAATCTTATTTGTGCTTATTTGAAAATCATAGTATTCATTTTAACGAATAATATTGGGGAATTTGTTCCTAGAAAAACATGATAAATATATTATCAAAGCATTTCCGAAGAAATGTATTTTGTTCATATTAAAACTTTGGGATGTCATCGTCAATACAGAAACATAAGCATAAACATACCTTATTTACACTAATGATCTACATCTCCGTTAATCTCTCTGTGTAATGTAGCTTCGTATCGACACCTGTGATACAAATAAACTGAGTGAGTCTGGTTGGGAAACCTGGTGAGCACAAAGGGTTTTCAACCCACAATAATATAATTATTTAGGTTTAATCATCAAACAATCAACCCATTTACCCATCCCCATTATCTTCTTTATTTCTTAAGGATCTACCCTAAGAATTATCTACCACTCATTCCTAAGGAATTTTCCTAAGGAATAGGCATGAAGTACATCGTCGCCAGGGTTTATACAACAAGCACTAAATCCATAGTTGCCAGGGTTCATCCAACGGGTGCTAAGTCCATTGCTCATTTATCGACAATATTATTTTCGGAAATCCACCTGAAATACATGTCAATGGGTTTTTAGAGTACACCAGGTAAACATATCGTTCACAACACCTACAGGTTGCGAGCCTGCTAGTGTTCCACTGAACTGTCTAAAATAGTCCGTGGTTGTCATCTATACTCTGCTAGATGACGGGGCCATCGCTTGGCACATCGCTTCTTACCATATTTTACCACTCATATATCATCGCTCGTCATTCATCTCATCTTTCATCGCTCATTATTTATCTCATCTTTAATCTACCCATCTTTTACCCACCATTATTATAGGTATAAAATGCATATACAATTTAAGACAAATAAAACATGTATATTTTTGTTCATCCAGCATAGATATCAAGAACACAGATAATATGCACACATAGCACGTAATTTATATAAAATACTTCATATCTATCTGTAAGATGAAAATAATATGCACTCACTTGTAGCGTGCTTTAATAGAATCTATCTAGAAACGGTCAGCGGTTCGTGATCATCGGGCACAGGAAGTGGAAACGGCCTCCACAAACAAGAGAGAGAGAGAGAGTGTGTGTGTGTGTGTGAGAGAGAGACAGAGAGAAGAAATTTAGGTCTAAGGAAGCTTAGGGTCGAAATGGCTATTTATAGGCTGATTTTTGGCCTCTAATGTCGTGAGCCATGCACGCTCACGTCGTGAGCTTGATCCTGCTCACCTCGTAGACCCGCCATTTGTGTCCCTAGCTTCGGATGGTGTCATTTGACTCCTCACGTCGTGAGAAATCCTTGCTCATGTCGTAAGCTTTTGACTTATCACTCCGTAGCCTTGCCATGCGTCTTCTAGCCTCGAAATGTGGTGTTTTGACTCCTCACGTCGCGAGAAATCATGCTCACATCGTGAGTCCAGTCAGATTAGGGTTTCTGACACGTCTCATACTCTCAGGCAGCTACATCTTCGGAAGGCCATAACTTTTGCATACGAGCTCCGTTTTTGACGTTCTTTATACTCACGCGTAGGTGGAGACGTACTCTACAAGTTTCATTTAGACCCCTAAGGCTAAAACGTAATTTATCGTAAACTCACTTTTTACGATTCCCGGTGTGGTGCCGGTTTTGTCGCGAAACTTCGACAGGTCATAACTTCTTCGTTATAAATCAGATTTCGGTGTTCTTTATGTGTACGGAAACCTTGTACATATACTACAACTTACATAAGATTATTTATTCTAAATAATCCTCTATCAAAAAGTCAGTTTTGACGCTTATCGTTTCTAAACTGACTAGCCCGAATCTGCGGGCGCTACATCTACTGTCATGATAAAGGGCACTGGAAGCGAAGCTGCCCCAAATACTTGCAGGACATGAAGGATGGGAAGATAAAGCCCAACCATGCAGGTATCTACACTATTCTATCTAATAACTCATCACTTGCTACTTCTTGGGTCCTTGATACAGGATGTGGTTTTCACATTTGTTCTGATTTGTAGGGTCTAAAAAGAAGTAGGGATGTGGAGCACGGGAAGATGAACTTGATCATGGGGAATAGGAAAGTGTTACCTCTCACCAAGATTGGAGTTTATTCTTTATTGCTTAGTAGTGAGTTAGAAGTAGATTTGGATAATTTTTGCTACTCGTCCGATATGGCGAGAAACATTATTTGTTTTCATGGTTTGTATAAACAAGGTTTTATATTTTAATTTAATAATGAAATTGGTTCTATTAATTCTTTTTATAATGGTATTTTTTATTTTGAAAAATTGCCTTGTAATGGTGTATATGAAACTGTGATGGTTGTAGACAACTTAGGAAATAATGTATTGCATATTGATTCATCCAAAGGTTTGGACAAAGCATGCTTGTGGCATTGTCGTCTTGGACATGTTAACAAGAAGCGCATAGCCCAACTCCAAAAGGATGGAGCATTGGAGTCATTTGACTTAAAGTTGGATGACACATGTGAATCTTGTTTGATTGGAAAGATGACCAAGTCACCTTTCACTGTTACTTGTGAAAGAGGTGAGGGTTTGTTGGATCTCTTACACACTGATGTGTGTGGGCCCTTCAGATCCGCTACAAAGGATGCTAACCGCTTCTATGTGACTTTTACTAATGATTATAGCAGATATGGGTATATCTACTTAATCAAGCATAAGTCAGAAACGTTTGAAAAGTTCAAAGAGTTTAAACAAGAAGTGGAGAATCAGTTGGGCAGGAAGATAAAGGTGCTCCAATCCGATCGAGGTGGTGAGTATCTTAGTATTGAGTTCCAAGACTATCTTAAGGAATGTGGAATTGTTTCACAATTGACGCCACCTAAGACACCACAGCTTAATGGTGTGGCTGAGAGGCGCAATCGAACCTTGTTGGCTATGGTTCGTTCCATGATGAGTCGAGCTTCGTTACCTATCTCATTTTGTGGGTATGCCTTAGAGACTGCCGCCTATATCCTTAATCTTGTCCCAACTAAGAAGGTTGCCAAAACACCTCACAAAATGTGGACAGGGAAAGTTCCCTCGTTGGCACATATCAAGGTTTGGGGTTGCGAGGCTTTCGTAAGACAAGAGACTCACGACAAACTCGAACCTCATAGTGAGCATTGTATTTCCATCGGCTACCCATAGAAATCTTTTGGATATCTCTTCTATAGACCGAGTGACAATGTTGTCTTCGTTGCAAGGAAAGGGGTTTTCCAAGAAAGAGAACTCATATGCCAAGAGGACAGTGGGAGGCAAATTAACCTTGAAGAGCTTCAAGAGTTAAGTGATGAAGGAACCTCAAACACTAGCGCTCAAACTGAGGATGAAACTCCATTTGAGCCAGTTGACGAGTCCTTACCTCTGAGACGTTCCGGTAGAGTTAGAATGGCACCTGAGTTTTATGGTTTCCATATTACTACAGATGGTGATACGTTTATCAGTGATGGTACACTGGTGAATTTGGATGAGCCACCTAACTACAAGGAAGCCATGGCAGGCCCCGAATCTGCGAAATGGAAAGATGCTATGGACAGCGAGATTCAGTCCATGTATGACAATATAGTTTGGAACTTGGTTGATGTCACAACTAGCAAATTAGGGTTAAGGTTTTGGTCCTTGTGCGAGACAATTCCTCCATGTAAACTTGTAATAACCCATTTAGAGAGAATTCAAACTACAATGCCATTCAAATTCATACATTCCTACATTGTGATTCAAGTCGAAACCACTTGGTATAAACCAAAAACTCGATCCAATAAGCCAAACTCAATCATTTTGGGCCTTAGCACAAGGATTTTCGACCCAAATCTCTTTTTGGGCCAAGTATTCCTTATTGGGCCCATAACCTCTTTAATTGGTCCTTGTGGGCCGAGAACCCTCTTTTGGGCTCTAGTGGGCCGAAAACCCTCTTTTGGGCTCTTTTAAAAAAAAGGAAAGAATTATGGATGCATGACACCTCACCTTTACACAACATGTATCCAAGTAATTACCTCCCATGCAACTAGGTAGAGATTATTACCCACCATGTTTCCATGCCCCATTTCTCTTCCCTCTCCCTCTTAATTCGGCCAAAGCACTTCCCATCTCTCTATAATTAATTTTCAAACATTACTCTCATTTCATTCTTCTCTCAAGACTCCCTTATCCTCTCAAGCATTTTCGAGTTCTTCATCATCAAAGGTTGATTCTTAAGCTCCTTGGTAATTCCATGATTAACTCCATTGTTTTGTTTCAAGTTTTTACAAAGATCTTTCCTCTTACAGCTCCATTTTCGTGATTATGCTCTTAGAACACCAAAACAACACAAATCTCATCAAGAACTCAAGCTAGGTTCAAAGATTCTTCTTCTTCTTCATCTACATCACAAAAACCTCAAGGTGAGCTTCATACCCCCATATCTTTCGTATTTTTCATGTTTTCGGGGGAAGGATACTAGTCAACTCTCGTTTAACCGTTGGATATTTGCATGTACCATTGTGTTATGTGTTTAACTTTTGGATCTTTACTTGAACATGAAGTTTATCACTTAGATCTTCATAAAAACCATGAGAAAATTATGTGTTGTCTTATATAATACATTTAAACTTGTAGATCTGAGATTATACACTCAAAATAGCAAAAATAAGTGTTGTGTTCAAACATCTATAACCTAAACTCAAAAATCAACTTTTTAACATAAACGTTTTGGACTAATTACGGACTGTTTTGACCACCTTGACTATAATATTTTTCAAAACTGTTTACATGAAAAAAGTTCAAGTTTATACCTTAAAAATGACTACTCTGACGCATTCATACTATTTTTCTACAATTTTTGGCGGTTTTTACAAAACTGCCTATCATTTCAGGAATGATTTCGGACCAGTCTGTGAAGATGAACATTTTCACACTGGTTTGAGGACATTAAAAATTATAATAAAAATTATGAACAACGTAGACTCATTTTCCAAACTCTCAGAGTTTACGGATCCAAATTCTGACTTACGATAATTTTTCTATAATTTTCCTAAAAACAAGGACAGAAAAGTCAAAAACAAGAAATTGTTTTTATCATGCTAAAAGCTCTTATACTTGTGTTAGATGCAAGTTTATATGACTTATACATACTTTTAAAACATCTAGACATGTTAGCTTATATGTATATATATATATATATATATATATATATATATATATATATATATATATGAATTGTCTTGAAAAACAAATGAAATAAACTATATCGAGTACAGTTGAAGGTCGCAAACCACACTTTCAAAGAACACATAATTATTTAAAATCATAATTATCTTATTTGCAAGTAAAACGGAGTCATAGTTCACATATATCTGTTAAGGCTCTTGTGAAACACTTCGTTTGACACCTATCGAGTGTACAACCGTAGCCTGTAGATATAACCAGAGTCTCCTGGAGGGAGAGCGAGAGTTTGTGTATAGATCTATACGGGGGTGACACCCCACTCCTGAGTTGTTCGCTACAGTTAGACTAGGCTAGTCTAGGGTGACAAACCTTACCTTAACAAGTCGACGTCTGTAAAACGTCATGATAGGCGGATCAGTCATTATCAAGTACGGTATAGCGACTCACATAGGGAATAACAATACGATTTTGGTTTATGGGAAGCTTACATTTTATCGGTTTTATTAAGCTATAAAACTACAAATCATTTTCCAAGTATTCAGTTTCTTACACTTCCGGTCTTAGGGTTTAAGACTACTACACTTTTACAGGCAGAAAATATCGGATTTTCTGGGAACGTTCGCTTTAGTTTTACAAACAAAAGATAACAAAGGACAGGCATGCATATATTCATAGTTTTGGAACGAGACTTACAAATCATTTTCATAGAAAATATCGGATTTTCTAAAAGAACTATGAGAACTATTCTAAACAAGTGCAAAACCATTTTTATACAAAAATGCTTATGAACTCACCAACTTTTTAGTTGACGCTTTTTCAAAACGACTTGTATTCTCAGGGAACTAGTAACAGGTAATCAGCTTTGCTATGAGATCAAGTGGTGCGGCTTTAATAAATTTTACTTCTTGTTATTTTTGTGTAATTGTTAAACAAGTACAATTTGTAAAACAATGAATGTTAGTATATTGCAAGGTATGAAGTTTGTTTGCTATGTTTCATTCATATTCAATTGTTATGATACTGTACATGAAGTCATCCGCCCCCGGACGTTTCCGACGTCCCGGTTCGGGGGTGTGACAGTTGACAATGTACCAGGTTGTAAGACGACTGGGTGCAAATGGATCTTCAAGAAGAAGACCGACATGGATGGGAAAGTACACACTTATAAGGCGTGATTGGTTGCGAAGGGCTATACTCAAACTCCAGGAGTTGACTATGACGAGACTTTCTCACCAGTAGCGAAGATAAAATCTATTAGGGTTATGCTAGCCATAGCTGCATTTCATGATTATGAAATATGGCAAATGGATGTCAAAACCACTTTCCTAAATGGGAAGTTGGCTGAAGATGTTTACATGAGTGAGCTAGAGGGTTTTGTCGATGCAAAGTACCCTAATAGAGTGTGTAAGCTTGAGAAATCCATTTATGGATTCAAAACAAGCATCTCGCAGATGGAATCTTTGTTTTAATGAGAAAGTCAAAGAGTTTGGTTTTACGAAAAGCGAGGATAAGTCATGTGCATATGTCAAGGCTAGTGGGAGTATAGTTAGCTTTCTTGTATTGTATGTAGATGACATACTGCTCATAGGAAACGACGTCTCAACTTTGCAGGATGTTAAGTCCTGGCTTGGGAAGTGTTTCGCTATGAAGGACATTGGGGAAGCTGATTGCATTCTAGGGATAAGGATATTGAGAAATAGGAGTAAAAGACTAATAGGACTTAGTCAAAGTACCTACTTGGATAAGTTGTTAAAACGTTTCAACATGGAGAACTCCAAGAAAGGAGAATTACCTATCCTGAGCAATACCAAATTGAGTAAGACTCAAAGCCCGAGTACTGATGCCGAGATAGCAGAGATGAGCCGAGTACCATATGATTATGTAGTTGGCTCGATCATGTATACTATGACATGTACTCGCCCTGATGTGGCCTTTGCTTTGAGCATGGTCAGCAGATATCCAAGGAATCCTGGTAAAGCTCACTGGATTGCGGTAAAGAACATTCTCAAGTACCTCCGAAGGACAAAGGACTGGGTCCTTACCCTCGGTGGGAGTGATGACTTGAGAGTGACAGGGTATAGTGACGCCAGCTTTCAGACCGACAGAGATAATTTCTGCTCTCAGTCGGGTTGGGTATTTACCCTAAATGGAGGAGCAGTAACTTGGAAAAGTTCCAAACAGGAGAGTGTAGCTAATTCAACGTTCGAATCAGAGTACATAGCAAAAAGTGAAGCGTCGAAGGAGGCGATATGGCTAAAGAACTTCATCGGAGACCTTGGAGTTGTACCGGATGTAAAGGAGCCTATGGATATTTTCTTTGATAGCGAGAGTGCGGTCGCCTTAACCAAGGAACCAAGGGATAATGGCAGATCCAGGCACATCGACAGAAAATATCACTTCATAAGACATCGGATTGAAGAAGGACTCCTCGTAGTAAAGATGGTATCGTCAGAGGAGAACCCAGCAGATACCCCTACGAAGGGACTGAGTAGGGTTAAGCACTTGCAGCATGCTAGGAGTATTGGGTTGAAGGACGATATTAGTTTTAGTGATTCGATAGCTATTTAGAAACTTGTAATAGATAAAATGTAATTGACATTTGATGATTGAATAAAAGGATTTTTATTTATAAGTAACGTCACTATATTGTGTCAATTGTTTACTATTGTTTCACATTTTGCATGTTTTGACTTCCAGAATAATAAGATTATTCAAACTATCCACAATCGATCATACTTTGGAAGTAGGTTATGAGACTAGACTGTCATGAATGGGTTTGTAAGATTGTCTAAGGTGTTAGACATAGAAAAAGTTTTCTACAACATTCATGAGTGCTCTTGATAGTACGAAACATCATATAGTCTTCAAACCAAGATATATGCGTTGTTGAGTACGAGTTGGTTGTGCATTCATAGTACAAAAACGCATCAGTAACTTGATGTTATAAAACGTATAGTTGTGTATCATTTAACGAGTAGTTAGTACAAGCATATAAGTCAAAGTTTATCTGTTCCTTTTATCCTAAGAAGATTAAAAGCGATATCTTGGGCCCCTCGATGATTTTTCTTGACTTATATGTCGGGCCTGGTCAGGACTCAATTGATGTGTTCAATTAAGTTCTATGTCAAACAAATCTGAAATCGGGAAACAAACTGCTGGACAATAAGTATGACTATGTTCCATGTATTTGTCCGCATGATATATTGAAGAACAGAGGATTATATGATTCCTTATCTAAAGGGTGCATGAGAATTCGACAACGGGTTTTGAAAGCTACAATTGCTAATCGGATTTTGAAGTTGCATTGGCAGTTATAGTTATTAGACTTATCCAAGTGGGAGACTGTTGGATTAGGTGTCTAAGCTCATAACTATAATTGGTATGTACTTGACCCGATAGTAGCATGGTCTATTTTGGGTTGCATTCATCATAATAATTTGATAGGATGGATATTTTAGAAAGAGGTTATTTGTGATTTATTAATATATTATAATTATAATATATTAATTGAGAAATCATATTATTTAATTAGTATTGATCAAGAATTACTTTGGAATTAATTTAGTGATCGAAAGAGACTGATTAAATTAATGGGGACTGATTATGTAAATCAGTGATACATTTGGTTTGGGCTAATGATCCATGATTGATTTGTGAGGGACTAAGCTTATGAGATAGTCCATGAAGTGTTAGTCCAAATCAATTGTTGGATCATAAGCCTAAGTGTAAGAATTAGGGTTTACAAGTAACCCTTGGAATTCTACACTATATATGTAACCCTTTGGCCCTAAAATCGGATATATAAGAGTATTCTAAGAGGATATAGCCGATTTTTTGGTGCTTAAAGCTCTCTCTCATTGTCATCCAATTTTTGGTGGTGTTTTGTGAAACATTTGAGGCATCACACTTGAGGTGCTAAACTCTTGAAAGGCCAAATTCTACAAGCTACAACAAGAGGTAATCATCTAACTAGTTTTTATGATTCAGTTATCAAAGTTGTATGCTAGTTAGGCTTCATGCTTTGGAAAAAGAATATTGCATGTATAACTAGAGAAAACTTAGATCTAAAGCATTAGGGTTATATGTGCACCATAGGGATGTTATAGTGCTGAAAACCCATCACAATAAACATACAGCCTAGCATATCCAGGTGCTGGCCTACCCCTTCGGTCTCTTTCAACCGGTAACCACCTAGCATATCAAGGTGTTGGCCTACCCCTTCGGTCTCTTTCAATCGGTAACCACCTAGCATATCAGGGTGATGGCCTACACCTTCGGTCTCTTTCAACCAGTAACCGCCTAGCATATCAGGGTGCTGGCCTACCCCTTCGGTCTCTTTCAACCGATAATCGCCTAGCATATTTGGTTGTTGGCCTATCCATTCGGTCTCTTTGAACCGGTTACAGGGACTATTTCACCCCTACCACTACCACATAATAGCATGCATAATCCTACTGCCAGACATATTTGGGTGCCCGACCTACCCCTTCGGTCTTATTGACCGGATACGGGGTCTATCTCACCCTACCACTATCACATAATATCATAGCATACTAGCACATAAATCATAACAGATAGTGGCATACCAGATAATTATGACAAAGACAATCATCTAACTACAATCTCCTACTAGTGGGTCGGCCTTGGTGCCTTAGATCCACTGCTACCGAGAAGGTAACTCACCTCGATAACTAGAAGTAGCTGCAAAAACACCGGCTCCGGATATCACCCGACTCAAGCCCCTAAACAAAGAAAATTTCCTTAATTATCCTTTCATACTCATGACCCCTTAAGGGTCAACTCTAGTCAAAGTCCAAGTCAAAGTCAACATTCTGGTCAAAGTCAACATTCTGGGTTGACTCAACTCGCCGAGTTGGGCCATCAACTCGCCGAGTTCCATAAATAATAAAACCCTGAATTCGCGATCCAACTCGTCGAGTTCTTTCACGAACTCTTCGAGTTCCTCCTATCAGCAGAATCGGGACACTTCGACCCAACTCGTCGAGTTCCTCTATGAACTCGTCGAGTTCTTTAGTCTGTTAAGCTCTTCTTAATGGATTGAGCTCATATTGTAACATACACGTTTTAAAATCATGTTTTAAGTAAATAATATTATGAAATATTATGTGATATAGATTATTGAGTTCTAACATATAGTTTTTACTACAATTGAAGTAAAACTATGTTTAGAATCATCCAGAATGTTTTGGAAATCTTATGAGATTCCGAACATTAGGCAAATATTGAAATTTAACGAAAATATAAAATTTGAAATAAGTAAAATTTTATTATTGAAAGTTGTAGATAATTTCGTTAGAAACATTTAGGCGAAAACCTCATCAAAATCTGAGTTATAACGAAGAAGTTATAACCAATCGAAGATCCATGACAAAACCGGCACGGCGCCGAATGACGTAAAAAGTGAGTTTTTGATAAACTACTTTTTAGCCTTGGTGATCTAAATGAAAGTCGTATTATTTGTTAAACCGAGAATTTTCATAAAAAGAACGCCCAAATCTGACTTCGTATGAGGAAGTTATGATTTTTCTAAGTTTCAGCTTAGGAGTAGACAGCTAAAAACTCGAATTTTCGATCGAGTGATTTTTAGACGACACAACCTAAACGAGAATTGAAGACCTCGTCAACAGTAGTACAACGGTAAAAAGTTTGACGAAAACGGATGTCGGATGAAGAAGTTATGAATTTTTAACGGATTTACCAGCCCCGGTCTGTTAAAAATAATAATATTAAAAATAAAGTCAAAATTAGCCGACCAAGTCTAAACGAAAGTTGTAGAGCATAATTTCCCTACGCGTGCATATAAAGAACGTCAAAAGCGGAGCTCGTATACGAAAGTTATGGATTTTAGAAGTTCGGGGCACAAAAATCAAGAAAAGTCCGAAATCCGAGGAATTTTGCACGGCTGGTGTTCGGCCACGTCACCCTCGTCCGGATCTCGCCCCGTGTCTGAAGCAGCTGCGTCATCCGAGGAGTTGGCCCACTCGCGAAGCGACGCGTGTCGCAGCCGTGTCCGAGCCTCGCACGAACACCTGGCCTCCCTCGCATGCGCGCCACCTGCCCTCGCTGCTGCCATGCGCTTTGCCCCCTTGCTGCCGCGTGTCCCTTCTCGGCTGAAGCTCCGGATCTCCCCTCCTATAAAAGGGACACCTGCGAGCCTTCCCGGGTATTTTGAGAATTTTGGCACTTTTTCACCCTTAATCAATATTTTTAGTATTTTTTGACTTCCCCCGAAGCCCCGATATTATTTCCAACGCCCGAAACACGCCCCAAAGTTCCCGAGAAGCCAGAAAAATTTATCTTTTCGGTTTTGAAGCTCTACCTTCGCAGAGCCCGGTTTTCAAGAAAACTCCCGGTTTTCATTGAAGAAAGTCAATTATAGTAACGAAGTGCTGCACAAATTACTATTTTAACCCCCGGTTATTTCAAGGTGAGTTTAATATATAGGAACAATTGTATGTTATGTGTTATATGTGCTATGTGCTTTTCCATGTTATCATCTCGTGTTATTATTTCTGCTATTTTTATAGCAAGGCTATACCTCTGACCACGAAGTGTATGACATAGGCATCACTTGGGTATTGGTATGTACCGTTGACCATGAAGTGTATGACATAGGCATCACTTTGGCTTCGACAGTATGCTAAGATAAGTCTGAAAGCCTGAATATTCTAGCAAAATGATATTCCTGAGTATTTTTTGTGCCACTTGTGCTGAAACTTTATTGATTGTATATCAAGTATGGAAATTGTTATGTCTCATTGATTGATATGGAAAGCTTTTCGCATTATTCACATATGCCTTTGTTGTTCCTTATTCCTCCTTGCTTCTTCCATATTGAAGTGTATATAGGGCATAACGTTATATTGTATCTATTTATTGAACTCACTAAGCATCACCGCTTACCCCTCTCTATGTTTAACAATTGCAGGAGATAAATAAGCAGTATGATAGTATACTGTTGGAAGATTTAGAATAGTTTGTAATAGTACTTTTGTACTTCAGTTTATGTTTGTATAAAATTACAATATCCTGGGTAGTTATGTAAAATATTAAAACTTAGTCGGTTTGTATCCAGTCCTATGTAATCAAATTATCAAAGTAAAATATTATATATGAATATGCATGTAGCATGTTTTTGGAGTAACAATATTGTGAAGCATGAAAGTTTGGGTCTTTCAGAAATACGAAAGTTTAGAAAGGGGTTCTTTCAATCATGCTATCAAAGCGGTGGTTTAAGTGAACTAAATTCCATGGATTGGTATTTAGACTTAAACTATTGGAAGTTCAATATATGAACCGAATCATTGTAAATATATGGATACAAACCATAGGAAATACTTAAGTGGGGTATTGGGTAGTGATAAACCCTAGTATTCTAAGATATTAGGTTACTTCAAATTTTTTAGAGAATTAGTTTATGTGAACTAGGAATTTTGAGAATTTCTAGATTTAAACATGGAATGTTAAGTAAAGATGATACGATATGTATCTAGTATACTTTAGGTTGAATACCTAATGGGGACAAGCACTAGAATATTAAGAGGAGATATGCCTTATATTCTATTAAGTGCTAAATGATAAGTAAATATAGCATGTTTTAGGTTTCATGCTTATACTGCTATTACTTGAGAGAGTTTAAGGTCTGTTGCCGACCTTGGTCTGGAAGAAGAAATTTTAAGTATTCCAGATTCTAAAATTTCCGTGTTATAACTGATAAGAAATTTTTCGAAGTGATAAAAAGACTTATGATAGTCGACATCAATAATGTTTATAGATAAACGATCGAGGGATATCGTAAAATAATATTTATGAAGTGTTATTGTAAATAGTGTATTAATACCTATAAAGTGGTATTATACATTTAAAGTATGCTTGATAATATAATAACATCTTTGGAAGAAAGATGTGCGTTTGAAACACATTCGGACGAGATAAATGTTTTGGCATAACCGATGAAGTTGTTCCACCGCTGTCCAGAATGAAGCAATGATTGCTTATAGAGTAAGAAGAACCGAAGATGGTGATCAATACTTCGGCATTATCGCAATTGATGTTGTACAAGATTTAGAAGATTTAAAGATCAAAGGAAAGGCTAATGAAGTTTTCAGACTCAATAGGCCAAGGCTTTGCCTAAACATTTTGATATAGTGTGTAGTTCAAGTAGTAATCCTATACAGGATGTTCAGACTTAGTATTTAATAATACTGAGCGACTTCTATCACATCCTTATGGAAATTCCATTGTGTGTTAAGCCGACTTTAACATACGTGATTAGGATGGTGAAATAGGTTATTTGGTTGTGAAAAGGCTGAGTGGCTTACTTGTTAGAGTAAGGTAGAGTACTTAGTTGAAGAAGATATATACTCATATTATTATATGAGAAGATATGTTGTAGTTAGGAATGATAGAGAATCAAGTTGAAGATAGTAGAACATCCTGAGATGCAGCTATAATGCGAATTTCCTAGGATAGATTCCTATGAAGTAGACTTAAAAGATACACTCATGAGAAGAAGATTTACTCATATACAGAAATGAACAAATGTACGTGGTGACTTGCATGAATTAGAAGATGATGCAGGTAGTTGAAAACCGTTTGTCTCCACGCTGCTAGACTAAATTCTGGTATACTGTATCTTGCAGAGTAGATACTACCCGAGAAAGAATTTATATGAAGAATTGGAAGTAAATTTTTATCGACCTATGGAAAAGTATTAGAATATGCTAGATCGAGCATATGCATGAGAAGAATCCTAGAAGGCGAGTATAGGTAATCCAAGATATGTTTAATAGAAACGCGAAAACCCTAGTTGAGTCTAGGAGAAATTGTTGTATGTATTTGTTTAAACACGTTCATGTGTGATAAGTTGCTTCGTGATTTTAAATTGTGACTTGGATAACTGCGAGACAATACTTGGGACGAGTATGAGTAGGTGTGAATAGTAGTAGAGGCCTATACTACTGGAAGCACAGGACTCACACTTGGATCAGGGAAAGTCACAAGGTTACCAAGAAGCTAATAATTGATTCCGTTCTTGTTCAAGTATGGCATTACCTTTGTATCGGTGATGACTAAGGAGACGATTTCCATTCGAACCTTAGTGGTCATAAAGAATCGAGTCCGATTAGTATAAATCTGCAAAAGGAGTTGATTGGTTCAGAGAACCATGTCTTGTATAGTGATGAAACTTCAATAGGAATACTGAAGAAGTAGATGGTCGAGATAGTCGATAGAAATATAACGATCTTCATTAAAGGATTGAGCAATCATTAGCTAGAGATGTGACTTGCTATGTGGTGTTATTGGCCACAAGAAATGTTTTTGCCCTACTCTTACTAGTCAAATGGCGGGGAGTCAAGTTTCCGTCCAACAATCAAAGAGTACTCCAACCAAAAAGGAGGAGGTGCCAAAAGCTAAAAGCTGTGTATTCCAGATTACCATAGAAGAGGCACGCGAGAAACTGAATATTGTGACTGGTACATTTCTCGTCAAATCTAGACTTGTTCACATCTTATTTGATTCCAATGCCTCAGATTCTTTTGTGTCTCGAGAATTCGAATATTCTTTTCAAATCGCTTGTTACGCATTTGTCCAATCATTTCATATAGATAACATAGGAAATATATCATTACTTGCTGATAAAGTGTATAGAGATAGTGTCATAGGAATTGAAGGTTATAATCTTCTTGCTAACCTAATTCTTATCTCCTTTCCCAACTTTGATATTATGGATCGGTTGTCAAACAACCGCGCAAAATTCTTGTGCTACGAAAAGATAGTACTCATCCCTATCGAAAGGGAAGATTCTATTTATGTCTATGGTGAAAGTAATAACTTCTTTCTTAAAAACTCGTAAATTTATATCGAAGGGATATTCTACCTATCTGGCCTACACAGTCGATATCTCAAAAGAAGAGAAGAAAACGGTGAATGATGTTCCCATTGCTAAAGAATATCCAGATGTTTTTCCTGAAGAATTGCCTGGACTTCCTCCGAATAGGCAAGTAGAATTCCGAATTGACCTTATGCCTGGTGCTATTCTGATTGCCAAAGACTGCTATATAGAATGATAGCATTGGGTAATTGTCGACCAACTAACTAAGAATGCATATTTTCTCACCATACGTACAACAGTTCTAATGGAGAAATACGCACAAGTTTACTTAGACGAAATTGTGGCGAGACATGGTGTGCCACTAAAAATTATTTCCGATCGTGATACTCGCTTCACTTCTCACTTTTGGGCGAGTATGAAAAGTGAATTGGGATCTCGAGTTGCTACCAACACAGCTTATCATCCACAGACATATGGTTAGACGGAGAGAACAATCCAAACAGTAGAGGATATGCTTCGTGCATGTGTCTTAGCGTTCGGTAGTAACTGTGAACACCATTATGTTGGCATAATGTAGGACAGAAAATACTTGGAGGCCCTGGATTGATTTAATATACCACTGATAAGATTCAATTGGTATGAGAAACAATGAAAGTGGCCCAGGATCGACAAAAGTTTTATGCAGAAAAGAGAAGATGATGTTGGATAAGGTGTCTAAGTCCATAACTATTTCTGGTATGTACTTGACCCGACCCGGCATGGTCCATTTGGGTTGCATGGCACCATGCAATTGGATAAACTAAAATGAGAGAAATAACACTTATGGTTTATTAATATATTATAAGTTCTAATATATTAATAATATTATTTAATTAGTTTGATCAAGAATTAATTAAGTGATCAAAAGATAACTAATTAAATATATGGGTAGATTATGTAAATCTTCAATATCTTATATAGTGGGCTAAGAGGCTCCATGGATTATCAAGTTGGGTTCCACCCATAGGATGCTCCATGGATGCTCCATGGGAGTTACAAACCCATGGGTCATGGAAATGAAGAGTCATGACACATTAGGGTTTACATGGTGTAACCCTAGATGTGTCAACACTATATAAGAAACCCATTCTCCACCAAAATCGGCTACACTAAGAAACAAGAGGGCTAGAGCCGATTTTGCAAGTGTAAGATTCTCTCAAAGTTTACTCCTTTGCATTTGGTGTTGTGTGAAGCATTTGAGGCATCACACTTGGGGTGCTAGGCTCACAAGGTTTCAAGGATCATAATCAACAACAAGGTAAGTTATTCTATCTTTCATTCAAGTTAAAAATGTTCCCCATGTATGCTAGATAGGAATATAACCTTGGAATTCAACTTTGCATGATTATTAGACAAACATAGATCCAAGGTTATTAGGGTTGCATGTACACTTAGGAAGTGTTAGAATGCTCAAAACCCATCAGTGGTATCAGAGCCAGGTTTGTTTGTTGTTTTTTTTTGTGTGCAAACAGCTTGAAAAAAAATCGTTTTTCTGTTTTATGCTCATATGAAAGTTTGCACATTTGTTGCTGGAAATGGACTAGAAACATTACCCTAAACTGTTTTGATGTTTTAAAGCTTGTTTTAGATGGTGTAATGTTTATGCTAATCCATTTACAATGGCAATTATTAAAATTACAAGTTTTTTTAAGTGTAATTTTTTATTCTTGAAAGTGTTCATATTCATGTTCTTGAACTTATGAAGATTAGATGATCATAGGAATTGTTTGTAACCTTCATGGTAGTTTAATTCATGATCATAATGTGTTTTAATGGAGTCCATAACTTGTCCTCAAGTTATGGAAAACCAAAAGTCTCACTTTTATTAAAGCCATTAAAAGAACACAAGAGTTATAAAAATGAAGAGTCTTCATTTTTATTACTCAATTAATTCATAAGTTATAAGAAATGAAAAGTTTTGGAAGTTTACAAAACTTGCCCTCAAGTTTTGGAACATGTAAAGTCTTGATTAAAACTTTAGTTCCAACCCTTAGAATTTTAAAAGTTAAAATTCAACCCTTATACTTTATAATATTATAAGTTACTAATATATATATGTATAACAACAAGTCGTATTACCGCTAGTACGCCTCATTCATGAAGCCGGTCTATAAGGGGGGTATATGGTTGTTGCCTATAAAATGGCAACTTAATGGGTGTCCACTCTCACCCACCGGTTCCTTGATCGGTGGAGGGTCGTTAGCCGAACGGGTAAGACAAGGACTTATAAATTCTCATTAAAAGTATGATGAATATTATAAAGTAACTAAATGCTTTTATTAAATTCCCAATCTTAGTTACTTTAGGGAAAATGTGAATAAGGTGCTAATCCATGAAATTACACTTTACACTTTGTTTAAGTCGTTGGTGGAGCGTGTGTGGTTAACCGGCACACTAACTTGGACTTAACAAGGTAGGTAAAGGGTGACTTAAGGTTTACCATAGCATCGGTGGAGCGTGTGTGGTTTACCGGCACATCGATTGAGTGATAAACCTTGAGGGTACCAAGTGATTTGCATGGTTACTTCACACCTCGTTTTGTGATCCTCGGTATCCCAGTCACAAAACTTGGAGGGCACACTCGAGATTGAAACATGCCTTTGAAAAGTTCACTGAATCTCAAAAGAATCTAGGAATTTCTAAGAACCAATTAAAAACCTAATATTTATATTTCGTTTTTCATGGTGGAAATTGGTGAATCGTCATTCACCTACCTTTCAAATATGTTATAGCTTGGATTACGGCATACCTCTTCTAAGTTATAATATATTGTGATTGGATCCTAGCCTTAATATTACATTTGGGTGTTTTATTAAGGACTCTCTTAATATCTAAACTAATCTTGTTCTCTTCTTTCAGATGTCTTCAAACAATGCTGCTTCTGGCTCTAATCCTAATGGCTCCTTTACCCTTATGAACTTGTGTGGGAAAGTCACTTTTGATGGATCCAACTTCAATGAATGGATCAGAAACATCAGGATGATTACCCACTACGAGGACAAAGAATATGTCCTTGACAAGGAGCTTAAGGAGATTGATGGGACCACTGCAACTCCCTAGGAGATCGCTGACTTCCGGGCACATGAAAGGGATGCTACAAAAGTGGCATGCATCATGTTGGCCACCATGACAGCGGAACTCCAAAAGTCCTATGAGGACTTCTACCCTTTTGAAATGCACCAAGATCTGATGGAAAGATACCATCAAAGTGCACGACAAGAGAGGTATGAAATCATATGCTCTATCATAACAACCATGACGAAGGACGGGGAATCCGTCACGAGCCACATGCAGAAAATGCAAAGGTATGTGGATCGGTTGCTGAAGCTTAATGTGAACTTCCCTGAGGAGCTTGCAATAGATATCATTTTGCACTCCTTACCATCGTGCTATGATCAATTCCGCATGACATATCACATGAATAAGGAAGAGGTCACACTCAGCAAACTTCAGGGACTCCTCAAGACCGCAGAAACAGGTCTTAAGGGTAAGTCGGTTGTTAACACTCCTACTCCAAACTCCGCCCCGGTTTTGGCAATCGGGAAAGGTAGAGGGAAGAAGAGGAAGAGCTCTTCGAAGGGTACCAAGGCTAGGACCCTTGATGGCTCTTCTTCAAGTGGAACCAAGAAAGGTTTTGTCACTCCTTCTTCTGACCCTAAAGAGGCTGAATGCTTCTATTGCCATGAAAAGTCACATTGGAAGCGGAACTGCCCAAAATACCAGCAAGATGTGAAGGATGGGAAAGTTAAACCCAACCATGCAGGTATTTACACTATCTTATCTAATAACTCACCCCATTCTAACTCTTGGGTCCTTGATACCGGTTGTGGTATTCATATATGTTCTGATTTGCAGGGACTAAGAAGAAGTGAGAATGTGGAGCATCGAAGAATAAACTTAATCATGGGAATAGGAAAGCTTTACTTGTCACAAAGATTGGAGTTTATACTTTATCGCTAAGTAGTGGGTTTAGTTTAGATTTGAATAAATGTTGTTATTCGCCAGAAATGGCAAGAAATATTATTTCCTTTCATGCATTGTATAAACAAGGTTTCACCTTTTCATTTGATAATGAAGTTGGTTCGATTAATGCTTTCTTTAATAATGTTCTTTATTTTAAAGCATTACCTTGTGATGGTGTGTATGAAACTGTATCTGTGGTTGATAACTTAGGAAATAATGTATTGTGTATTGATTCTATTAATGATAATAACTTGGATAAAGCATCATTATGGCATTGTCGTCTTGGACATATAAGCAAGAAGCGCATAGGCCAACTCCAAAAGGATGGAGTATTGGAGTCATTTGACCTAAAGGCAGATGATAGTTGCGAATCATGCTTACTTGGAAAAATGACAAAGTCACCCTTCACAGGTTCTTGTGAGAGGGGTGAAGGTTTGTTGGATCTTATACACACGGATGTGTGTGGGCCCTTCAAACATGCCACAAGGGATGCTAATCGTTATTATTTGACTTTTACTGATGATTACAGTAGATATGGATATGTCTACTTAATCAAGCATAAGTCAGAGACTTTTGAGAGGTTTAAAGAGTTTAAACAGGAATTCGAGAATCAATTGGGCAGGAACATTAAGATGCTTCGATCCGATCGAGGTGGTGAGTATCTTAGTTCAGAGTTCCTCGACTATCTTAGGGAATGTGGGATTGTCTCACAATTGACACCTCCCAGGACACCGCAGTTGAATGGTGTAGCTGAGAGGCGTAATCGAACCTTGTTGGATATGGTTCGTTCCATGATGAGTCGAGCTTCGCTACCAATCTCATTTTGGGGGTATGCCTTAGAGACTGCCGCCCATATCCTTAATCTAGTTCCCACAAAGAAAGTTGCCAAAACTCCTCATGAGATGTGGACTGGTTAAAGTACCCAAACTAGACCACATTAAGATTTGGGGTTGCGAGGCTTCCGTGAGACGCGAGACTCATGATAAGCTCGAACCTCGAAGTGAGAGGTGTATTTTCATCGGCTACCGACAGAAATCCTTTGGTTACCTCTTCTACAGACCTAGTGAGAATGTGGTCTTTGTAGCTAGGAGGGCTTTCTTTCGAGAGAGAGAGTTCATAAGCCAAGGAGACAGTGGGAGGCAAGTTGACCTTGAAGAAATTCAAGAGTCAAGTGGTGAAGGAACTTCAAACCCTAGCACTCAACTTGAGGAGGAAACTTCTGTTGAGCCAATTGACAAGTCTGTACCTCTGAGGCGTTCTACAAGGGTTAGGAATGCACCTGAGCATTACTATGGATTCCATATTACTGCGGAAGGTGATACACTTATCAGTGATGAGACGCTGATAGGTCTGGATGAACCTAACAGTTACGCGGAAGCCATGGCATGCCCTGAGTCAGCCAAGTGGAAAGAGGCGATGGACAGCGAGATACAGTCCATGTATGACAATCAAGTTTGGAACTTGGTTGAGAATGTACCAGGTCGTAAGACTGTAGGGTGCAAATGGATCTTCAAGAAGAAGACCGACATGGATGGTAATGTACACACTTATAAGACACGACTGGTTGCAAAGGGTTTCTCACAAACTCCGGGAGTTGATTATGATGAGACCTTTTCTCCAGTGGCCAAGATTAAGTCTATTAGGGTTCTGTTAGCCATAGCCGCATTTCATGACTATGAAATATGGCAAATGGATGTCAAAACCGCTTTCCTTAATGGAAAGTTGGCTGAGGATGTTTACATGAGTCAGCCAGAGGGTTTTGTCAACACAGAGTACCCTAATAGAGTGTGTAAGCTTGAGAAATCCATTTATGGGTTAAAGCAAGCACCTCGCAGATGGAATCTTTGCTTTGATGAGAAAGTCAAGGAATTTGGCTTTTCTAGGAGTGAAGATGAATCTTGTATATATGTCAAGGCTAGTGGGAGTATAGTTAGCTTTTTGGTATTGTATGTGGATGACATACTACTCATAGGAAATGACATCCCAACTCTGCAGGAAGTTAAGTCCTGGCTTGGGAAGTGTTTCTCTATGAAGGACCTAAGAGAAGCTGCCTATATTCTAGGGATAAGGATCTTGAGAGACCAGAGTAAAAGACTAATTGGACTTAGTCAGAGTACTTACTTGGATAAGGTGTTGAAGAGATTCGGCATGCAGGACTCCAAGAAAGGAGAGTTACCCATCCAGAGTAATGCCAGATTGAGTAAGACACAAAGCCCTAGTACTGAGGCTGAGATAGCAGAAATGAGTCGAATACCTTATGCTTCGGCTGTAGGATCGATCATGTATGCTATGACGTGTACTCGACCTGATGTAGCCTTTGCTTTGAGCATGGTTAGCAGGTATCAGGGGAACCCTGGCAAGACACACTGGACTACGGTAAAGAATATCCTCAAGTACCTACGGAGGACTAAGGACTGGGTCCTTACCCTTGGTGGGAGTGAAGACTTGAGAGTTGTAGGGTATAGTGATGCTAGCTTTCAGACTGATAGGGATAATTTCCGCTCTCAGTCAGGCTGGGTCTTTACCTTAAATGGAGGAGCAATTTCTTGGAAGAGTTCTGAGCAACAGACAGTGGCTGATTCAACTTGCGAATCAGAGTATATAGCAGCTAGCGAGGCAGCAAAGGAGGCGATATGGCTGAAGAACTTCATTGGAGACCTTGGAGTTGTACCAGCTATTAAAGAGCCAATGGAAATTTTCTGTGATAGTGAAAGTGCAGTTGCCTTAGCCAAGGAACCAAGGGATCACGGGAGATCCAGACACATCGACAGAAAATATCATTTCATCAAACATCGAATAGAAGAAGGACTCCTCGTGGCAAAGAGGGTATCATCGGATGAGAATCCAGCAGATCCCCTCACGAAGGGACTGACTCGGGTTAAGCATCTCCAGCATGCTCGGAGCATAGGGCTGAAGGATGATATTAGATTTACTAGTTAGATAACCTTGAAATTTGTAAAGTGTAATTGACATTAGATGATGAATAAAAGGTGTTTTATTTATGAGTAAAGTGTTGCTATTGATGGGTTTTTGAGCATTCTAACACTTCCTAAGTGTACATGCAACCCTAATAACCTTGAATCTATGTTTTCTCTATATACATGCAAATTTCTTCTTCAAGGTTATTTCCTAACTAGCATGGCATGGGGATTACATAAAACATAAAAACTAGTAGAAATACATACATTGTTGTTGCTTGGATTCCTTCAAGACTTTCTGAGCCTAGCACCCCAAATGTTGTGCCTCAAATGCTTCACACAACACCACAAGACTTGGAATAACTTGAGAGAATACTTCTAGCACTCAAAATCGGTTATGCCCTCTCTAGTAACACTATGTCCACTAGGTCATGATTTTGCTAGCCATAGGGTTCCTTTTATAGTGTTGTCACAATTAGGGTTTACACATGAATGCCCTTAATTGTCATGACTCTTGATTTCCCATGACCCATGGATTTGTAACTCCCATGGACTATCCATGGAGCTCCATATGGTTATAACCAAACCCATAAACCATGGATCATTAATCCACCATAAAAGAATTGATGATTGTCATAATCAACCCTATATATTTAATTAGTCTCACTTTGATAACCAAATTAATCCTAGATTAATACTTGATCAATACTAATTAAATAATACTATTATTAATATATTAGAACTTATAATATATTAATAATCATGAGTGCCTTATTCTCTCATTTAGTCTATCCAAGTATTGGAATGCCATGCAACCCAAATGGACCATGCCGGGTCGGGTCAAGTACATACCAAATAAAGTTATGGACTTAGACACTATATCCAACAGCTATCTCTTGTCGATCGTTTACTATATTTTTTTTGCATGTTTTGACTTCCAGAATAATTATGTTTGGTATATCATATTATTCGAACCTCCACAGTCGGTCATATGTCGGAAGTAGGTATGAATCAAGACTGTCATGATTGGTTGCAGAGGTCTAAGTTGTTGGACATGGCTACAACACTCATGAGTGCTCATAAGTTCTGAGCATTTGACTCAACCCACGCTCACTGGAATCACTTCATGGAATTTATCTCGAGTGATCGTGAGATGGTAATATCATATAAGTCTTCAAACCTAGACATATGATTTGTTACTTATGAGTTGGTTATGCATTGATTGTACGTTAACGCATTGGTAACTCGATGTTATAAAACGTGCTTTTGTGTATAATTCAATGAGTGGTAGAACAAACATATGAGTCGAAGTTTATCTGTTCCTTCTTGGATTAGAAGCTGATATCTGGGCCCCTCGATGATTTTGTTTTGACCTATGTACCGGGCCCGGTCAGAACTAAGTTGATGTGTTCAATTAAGTTCTTTGTCAAACAAATCGGAAATCGGGAAACAAACTGCTGGACAATAAGTAAGACATTGTTCCATGTATTTGTCCGGTTGATATCTAGAACAAAAGATTATATGATTACTTATCTTAAATGGCGTATCATCATCTTCTCAGTTCCGAGAGACCTTGAAAGAGCTACGATTGCCGATCGGTTCCTGAAGTATTGCAGTTATAGTTATTAGACTTATCCAAGTGGGAGACTGTTGGATAAGGTGTCTAAGTCCATAACTATTTCTGGTATGTACTTGACCCGACCCGACATGGTCCATTTGGGTTGCATGGCACCATGCAATTGGATAAACTAAAATGAGAGAAATAACACTTATGGTTTATTAATATATTATAAGTTCTAATATATTAATAATATTATTTAATTAGTTTGATCAAGAATTAATTAAGTGATCAAAAGATAACTAATTAAATATATGGGTAGATTATGTAAATCTTCCATATCTTATATAGTGGGCTAAGAGGCTCCATGGATTATCAAGTTGGGTTCCACCCATAGGATGCTCCATGGATGCTCCATGGGAGTTACAAACCCATGGGTCATGGAAATGAAGAGTCATGACACATTAGGGTTTACATGGTGTAACCCTAGATGTGTCAACACTATATAAGAAACCCATTCTCCACCAAAATCGGCTACACTAAGAAACAAGAGGGCTAGAGCCGATTTTGCAAGTGTAAGATTCTCTCAAAGTTTACTCCTTTGCATTTGGTGTTGTGTGAAGCATTTGAGGCATCACACTTGGGGTGCTAGGCTCACAAGGTTTCAAGGATCATAATCAACAACAAGGTAAGTTATTCTATCTTTCATTCAAGTTAAAAATGTTCCCCATGTATGCTATATAGGAATATAACCTTGGAATTCAACTTTGCATGATTATTAGACAAACATAGATCCAAGGTTATTAGGGTTGCATGTACACTTAGGAAGTGTTAGAATGCTCAAAACCCATCAGATGACCCACAGAATTCTAAGTGGGTGATACTGAAGGTATCCCCGTGGAAAGGTATTATGAAATTTGAGAAGAAAAGGAGATTGAGTCCTAGATTTGTTGGACTTTTCAAAATTATCTAGAGAATTGGTCAACAAGCATACCGCTTGGAATTGTTTGAAGATTTGGCAGGTATTCATGATGTATTTCATGTAAGATATCTACGTAAATGCTTGAGCGTATATGATGAAACGGTTCCATTATCCGAGGTGAAACAGGATAATAAATTAAGTAGAAGAGATCGTAAATGAAAGAACGACTAATCTACGTAATAAAGAAGTGAAGTTGGTGCTTGTCAAGTGGAAACACCATCGAGGCCCAAATTATACTTAGGGAAAATAAGAATGAGATAAGAGCGAAATATCCTCTTTTGTCTAAATCATTGTGATTTCGGGGACGAAATCCTCAAAAGGAGGAGATATTTGTAACATACACGTTTAGAAATCGTGTTTTAAGTAAATAATATTATGAAATATTATGTGATATTGAGTATTGAGTTCTAACAGATAGTTTTTACTAGAAATGAAGTAAAACTATGTTTAGAATCATCCAAAATGTTTTGGAAGTCTTATGAGATTCCGAACAGTAGGCAAATATTGAAATTTAACGAAAATATAAAATTTGAAATAAGTAAAATTTTATTATTGAAAGTTGTAGATAATTTTGTTAGAAACATTTAGGCGAAAACCTCATCAAAATCTGAGTTATAACGAAGAAGTTATGACCAATCGAAGATCCGCGACAAAACCGACACGGCGCCGAATGACGTAAAAAATGAGTTTTTGATAAACTACTTTTTAGCCTTAGTGATCTAAATGAAAGTCATAGAATTCGTTAAAATAATAAACTTTCATATAAAGAACTTTTAAATCTAACTTCGTATGAGAAAGTTATGATTTTTCTAAGTTTCAGCTTAGCAGTAGACAACTAAAAACTCGAATTTTAGATCGAATGATTTTTAGCCGACACAACCTAAACGAGAATTGAAGGTCTCGTCAATAGTAGTACAACGGTAAAAAGACAGACGAAAACGGACGTCGGATGAAGAAGTTATGAATTTTTAACGGATTTTCCTGTCCCGGTCTGTTAAAAATAATAATATTAAAAATAAAGTCAAAATTAGCCGACGAAGTCTAAACGAAAGTTGTAGAGCATAATTTTCCCTACACGTGCATATAAAGAACGTTAATACCAGAGCTCATATGCGGAAGTTATGGATTTTAGAATTTCGGGGCACAAAAATCAAGAAAAATCTGAAATCTGAGGAATTTCGCATGGCTGGTGTTCGGCCACGTCACCCTCGTCCGGATCTCGCCCCGTGTCTGAAGCAGCTGCGTCATCCGAGGAGTTGATCCACTCGCGAAGCGACGCGTGTCGCAGCCGTGTACGAGCCTCACACGAACACCTGGCTTCCCTCGCATGCGTGCCACCTGCCCTCGCTGCTGCCACGCGCTTCACCCCCTCGCTGCCGCGTGTCCCTTCTCGGCCGAAGCTCCGGATCTCCCCTCCTATAAAAGGGACGCCTGCGAGCCTTCCCGGGTATTTTGAGAATTTTGGCACTTTTTCACCCTTAATCAATATTTTTAGTACTTTGACTGCCCCCGAAGCCCCGATATTATTTCCAACGCCCGAAACACGCCCCGAAGTTCCCGAGAAGCCCGAAAAATTTATCTTTTCGGTTTTGAAGCTCTACCTTCGCAGAGCCCGGTTTTCAAGAAAACTCCCGATTTTCATTGAAGAAAGTCAATTATAGTAACGAAGTGCTGCACAAATTACTATTTTAACCCCCGGTTATTTCAAGGTGAGTTTAATATATAGGAACAATTGTATGTTATGTGTTATATGTGCTATGTGCTTTTCCATGTTATCATCTCGTGTTATTATTTCTGCTATTTTTATAGCAAGGCTATACCTCTGACCACGAAGTGTATGACATAGGCATCACTTGGGTATTGGTATGTACCGTTGACCATGAAGTGTATGACATAGGCATCACTTTGGCTTCGACAGTATGCTAAGATAAGTCTGAAAGCCTGAATATTCTAGCAAAATGATATTCTTGAGTATTTTTTGTGCCACTTGTGCTGAAACTTTATTGATTGTACATCAAGTATGGAAATTGTTATGTCTCATTGATTGATATGGAAAGCTTTTCGCATTATTCACATATGCCTTTGTTGTTCCTTATTCCTCCTTGCTTCTTCCATATTGCAGTGTATATATGGCATAACGTTATATTGTATCTATTTATTGAACTCGCTAAGCGTCACCGCTTACCCCTCTCTATGTTTAACAATTGCAGGAGACAAATAAGCAGTATGATAGTATACTGTTGGAAGATTTAGAATAGTTTGTAATAGTACTTTTGTACTTCAGTTTATGTTTGTATAAAATTACAATATCCTAGGTAGTTATGTAAAATATTAAAACTTAGTCGGTTTGTATCCAGTCCTTTGTAATCAAATTATCAAATTAAAATATTATATATGAATATGCATGTAGCATGTTTTTGGAGTAACAATATTGTGAAGCATGAAAGTTTGGGTCTTTCAGAAATACGAAAGTTTAGAAAGGGGTTCTCTCACATATCCTTCAGATCTAAGCTCCATACTTTGTATACATACTGAAAATGTCCTTTTAAGGGTAAAGTTTCCAACTTTACCCGTTAATACCCTTCCTTAAAGGATTTAGCTCAAACCCTAACTCTTTAAGACCTAGATCTTGATCCAAAAGCCATTAATACTTCTAGCTACGACATACAAACTGAGATCTAGACCCTAGACACTACATGAACACGTAAAGTCTGACTTTCTCTCGATGCATGGCCTTTTGGAGCTTAAAAGGCCAAAATGGCATCCTAAAGTTTGCATGGGTTTTCAATGGCCATAAAGTTTGCACCTTTATACCATGAAATCTCTTCAAGGTCCTAGATCTGGAAGTATACTCACTTGGGACGTCCATTTCCCAAGGACCATGCTACTGGGACCAAAATCCAATAAAAGTGAAAATGAAGAGATCTAAGTAATCATTAAGCAAGTTTGAGACTTGCTTACTAGAAAATGTTGCAAATGGAGTGAATTTTCTGGATCTATAATCTCCTTCTTGAGTCCTCAAGCTTCTCCTTCTTCCACAAGCTTCACATACACAAGATTTCTCTAAAAAATGACACAAAACTCTCAAAAGTGAATTAGGGTTTCGTGGCTAGGGTTTGGGACAATGGAGGCTGTAAATGAGGCTAGCATGAGGGGATTAAGATGCTTAAATAGGGTGCAAAACCCTGAAATTAGGGTTTCACCTTTGCCAGCCTACTCGTCGAGTTGAGGGCTCTCAACTCGTAGAGTAGGTTACTTAAAACGCACGTCTCATCTGATCTCTACTCGACGAGTTTGGGGCTTCCAACTCATCGAGTTGCTCTGTAAAAATGAATAAATTATAATTAAATACGTACCAGGAACCAGGCGTTATAATTCTCCCCCACTTATCTCAAACTTAGTCCTCGAAGTCTTTTGTCTCGAATAATCCTGGATAATGCTCCCCCATCTCCTCCTCGGGCTCCCACGTCCACTCTAAACCATTACGGTGCAATCATTGCACCTTCACTAACTGCATGACCTTGTTCCTCAAGGTTTTTGCCTTGCGATCCAGAATCACCACTGGTCTTTTGTCACACCCCAAAACCGGAACGGCGGAAACGTTCGGGGGTGGAGGACGTCATGTACAGTATCACAACAATGCAAAGTAGTAAACAAGCAACAACATCATCCATTGCATTAATAATATAATTTAATACAGGTGTGTTCTGTCAAGTTTTATAGACACCAAAAATATACATCACAATAAAAGATGAGTCTTGAACGAGCTCCATCTTCTCAAAAACCTGGCTCCGGTACCTGTCTACTGGCGACCTGAGAATACAAGTTATTTTGAAAGAGTTTATCAACTTTAAAGCTGGTGAGTTCATAAGTATATTAGTGTCTGTATTTGTTATGAAAGTGTTTGTAAGTCTTGTAATGTATAAGTTTTGTAAAAGTTTGTAATTGTTTGAACTCTCCTAGAAAACCCTATGTTTCCTACTAAAAGTAGCCTTCTACCAAGGCATCTAGTATCTGTGTGTATGTCTCTTGTAAGAGTGTGTATTTTCCCAAATCTGACTATCATTAACCAAAAATATAGTTTTTACATTATTGTTTATTGTGTGAATATCACAAAGTAAATGTAAAGGGAAAATGAAATAGTATTGTAGTGTTGTATTAAGTAACTACTGTTGTACTAATTACTTTAAACCAATTGTTATTTAAAGTACCATGTGATCGGCCTGTATCCTGCTACCGACTCTATAGAAAAACGACGATGTAAGACGTCGTAAGAAGTGACGTTTGGCACCCGTAGACTTGCAAGTCCCACTGTAGCGAGCAGCAAGGTGTAGGATAGTCAATCCAGTATAGATCTATACACAAACTCATACGCTCCCCATTTAAGGAGATTCTGGATACAAAACAGGTCATGACAGGTAGTGCCATGCCCCCGTTAAGTGGCTCACATAACTGTAAGTAATGTATATGTATGTGCTAGCTGTATTGTGTGTTCTTTCTCTCTCTAGCTTGTATGTTTTGTTTCTCATCACTCTGTATTATGTTTGTTTCTCATCACTATGTATTACTCATGAATGAACTGACTCATTGTATGTTTCATTGTTCTAGTAATAGTATCTTCCTAAACTATACCTATTACAGTTTACTAGTAATGTTGTTTGTGTATATGAACATGTTTGTATACCTTTGCTACCCAAAGGCATTGAACTGAACGAAAGAACTAACGATTTATATCTATACACATATACATGATATATAACTAGGATTCAAACGACCTTCGTGTTGGATAAGGTGTCTAAGTCCATAACTATTTCTGGTATGTACTTGACCCGACCTGGCATGGTCCATTTGGGTTGCATGGCACCATGCAATTGGATAAACTAAAATGAGAGAAATAACACTTATGGTTTATTAATATATTATAAGTTCTAATATATTAATAATATTATTTAATTAGTTTGATCAAGAATTAATTTAGAATTAATTAAGTGATCAAAAGATAACTAATTAAATATATGGGTAGATTATGTAAATCTTCCATATCTTATATAGTGGGCTAAGAGGCTCCATGGATTATCAAGTTGGGTTCCACCCATAGGATGCTCCATGGATGCTCCATGGGAGTTACAAACCCATGGGTCATGGAAATGAAGAGTCATGACACATTAGGGTTTACATGGTGTAACCCTAGATGTGTCAACACTATATAAGAAACCCATTCTCCACCAAAATCGGCGACACATAAGAAACAAGAGGGCTAGAGCCGATTTTGCAAGTGTAAGATTCTCTCAAAGTTTACTCCTTTGAATTTGGTCTTGTGTGAAGCATTTGAGGCATCACACTTGGGGTGCTAGGCTCACAAGGTTTCAAGGATCATAATCAACAACAAGGTAAGTTATTCTATCTTTCATTCAAGTTAAAAATGTTCCCCATGTATGCTAGATAGGAATATAACCTTGGAATTCAACTTTGCATGATTATTAGAAAAACATAGATCCAAGGTTATTAGGGTTGTATGTACACTTAGGAAGTGTTAGAATGCTCAAAACCCATCAGTGGTATCAGAGACTAGGTTTGTTTGTTGTTTTTTTTTTGTGCAAACAGCTTGAAAAAAATAATCGTTTTTTTTTGTTTTCTGCTCGTATGAAAGTTTGCACATTTGTTGCTGGAAATGGACTAGAAACATTACCCTAAACTGTTTTGATGTTTTAAAGCTTGTTTTAGATGGTGTAATGTTTATGCTAATCCATTTACAATGGCAATTATTAAAATTACAAGTTTTTTTAAGTGTAATTTTTTGATTCTTGAAAGTGTTCATATTCATGTTCTTGAACTTATGAAGATTAGATGATCATAGGAATTGTTTGTAACCTTCATGGTAGTTTAATTCATGATCATAATGTGTTTTAATGGAGTCCATAACTTGTCCTCAAGTTATGGAAAACCAAAAGTCTCCCTTTTATTAAAGCCATTAAAAGAACACAAGAGTTATAAAAATGAAGAGTCTTCATTTTTATTACTCAATTAATTCATAAGTTATAAGAAATGAAAAGTTTTGGAAGTTTACAAAACTTGCCCTCAAGTTTTGGAACATGTAAAGTCTTGATTAAAACTTTAGTTCCAACCCTTAGAATTTTAAAAGTTAAAATTCAACCCTTATACTTTATAATATTATAAGTTACTAATATATATATGTATAACGTCAAGTCGTCTTACCGCTAGTACGCCTCATTCACGAAGCCGGTCTATAAGGGGGGTATAAGGTTGTTGCCTATAAAATGACAACTTAATGGGTGTCCACTCTCACCCACCGCTTCCTTGATCGGTGGAGGGTTGTTAGCCGAACGGGTAGGACAAGGACTTATAAATTCTCATTAAAAGTATGATGAATATTATAAAGTAACTAAATGCTTTTATTAAATTCCCAATCTTAGTTACTTTAGGAAAATGTGAATAAGGTGCTAATCCATGAAATTACACTTTACACTTTGTTTAAGTCGTTAGTGGAGCTCGTGTGGTTAACCGGCACACTAAGTTGGACTTAACAAGGTACGTAAAGGGTGACTTAAAGTTTATTATAGGTCGGTGGATCTCGTGTGGTTAACCGGCACATCGATTGAGTAATAAAGATTGAGTGTACCAAGTGATTTGCATGGTTACTTCACACCTCGTTTTGTGATCCTCTGTATCCCAGTCACAAAACTTGGAGGGCACACTCGAGATTGAAACATGCCTTTGAAAAGTTCATTGAATCTCAAAAGAATCTAGGAATTTCTAAGAACCAATTAAAAACCTAATATTTATATTTCGTTTTTCATGGTGGAAATTGGTGAATCGTCATTCACCTACCTTTCAAATATGTTATAGCTTGGATTACGGCATACCTCTTCTAAGTTATAATATATTGTGATTGGATCCTAGCCTTAGTATTACATTTGGGTGTTTTATTAAGGACTCTCTTAATATCTAAACTAATCTTGTTCTCTTCTTTCAGATGTCTTCAAACAATGCTGCTTCTGGCTCTAATCCTAATGGCTCCTTTACCCTTATGCACTTGTGTGGGAAAGTCACTTTTGATGGATCCAACTTCAATGAATGGATCAGAAACATCAGGATGATTACCCGCTACGAGGACAAAGAATATGTCCTTGACAAGGAGCTTAAGGAGATTGATGAGACCACTGCAACTCCCCAGGAGATCGCTGACTTCCGGGCACATGAAAGGGATGCTACAAAAGTGGCATGCATCATGTTGGCCACCATGACAGCGGAACTCCAAAAGTCCTATGAGGGCTTCTACCCTTTTGAAATGCACCAAGATCTGATGGAAAGATACCATCAAAGTGCACGACAAGAGAGATATGAAATCATATGCTCTATCATAACAACCATGATGAAGGACGGGGAATCCGTCACGAGCCACATGCAGAAAATGCAAAGGTATGAGGATCGGTTGCTGAAGCTTAATGTGAACTTCCCTGAGGAGCTTGCAATAGATATCATTTTGCACTCCTTACCATCGTGCTATGATCAATTCCGCATGACATATCACATGAATAAGGAAGAGGTCACACTCAGCAAACTTCAGGGACTCCTCAAGACCGCAGAAACAGGTCTTAAGGGTAAGTCGGTTGTTAACACTCCTACTCCAAACTCCGCCCCAGTTTTGGCAATCGGGAAAGGTAGAGGGAAGAAGAAGAAGAGCTCTTCGAAGGGTACCAAGGCTAGGACCCTTGATGGCTCTTCTTCAAGTGGAACCAAGAAAGGTTTTGTCACTCCTTCTTCTGACCCGAAAGAGGCTGAATGGTTCTATTGCCATGAAAAGTCACATTGGAAGCGGAACTGCCCAAAGTACGAGCAAGATGTGAAGGATGGGAAAGTTAAACCCAACTATGCAGGGACTAAGAAGAAGTGAGAATGTGAAGCATGGGAGAATAAACTTAATCATGGGGAATAGGAAAACTTTACCTGTCACCAAGATTGGAGTTTATACTTTATCGCTAAGTAGTGGGTTTAGTTTAGATTTGAATAAATGTTGTTATTTGCCAGAAATGGCAAGAAATATTATTTCCTTTCATGCATTGTATAAACAAGGTTTCACCTTTTCATTTGATAATGAAGTTGGTTCGATTAATGCTTTCTTTAATAATGTTCTTTATTTTAAAGAATTACCTTGTGATGGTGTGTATGAAACTGTATATGTGGTTGATAACTTAGGAAATAATGTATTGTGTATTGATTCTGTTAGTGATAATAACTTGGATAAAGCATCATTATGGCATTGTCGTCTTGGACATATAAGCAAGAAACGCATAGGCCAACTCCAAAAGGATGGAGTATTGGAGTCATTTGACCTAAAGTCAGATGATAGTTGCGAATCATGCTTACTTGGAAAAATGACAAAGTCACCCTTCACAGGTTCTTGTGAGAGGGGTGAAGGTTTGTTGGATCTTATACACACGGATGTGTGTGGGCCCTTCAAACATGCCACAAGGGATGCTAATCGTTATTATTTGACTTTTACTGATGATTACAGTAGATATGGATATGTCTACTTAATCAAGCATAAGTCAGAGACTTTTGAGAGGTTTAAAGAGTTTAAACAGGAAGTCGAGAATCAATTGGGCAGGAACATTAAGATGCTTCGATCCGATCGAGGTGGTGAGTATCTTAGTTCAGAGTTCCTCGACTATCTTAGGGAATGTGGGATTGTCTCACAATTGACACCTCCCAGGACACCGCAGTTGAATGGTGTAGCTGAGAGGCGTAATCGAACCTTGTTGGATATGGTTCGTTCCATGATGAGTCGAGCTTCGCTACCAATCTCATTTTGGGGGTATGCCTTAGAGACTGCCGCCCATATCCTTAATCTAGTCCCCACAAAGAAAGTTGCCAAAACTCCTCATGAGATGTGGACTGGTTAAAGTACCCAAACTAGACCACATTAAGATTTGGGGTTGCGAGGCTTCCGTGAGACGCGAGACTCATGATAAGCTCGAACCTCGAAGTGAGAGGTGTATTTTCATCGGCTACCCACATAAATCCTTTGGTTACCTCTTCTACAGACCTAGTGAGAATGTGGTCTTTGTATCTAGGAGGGCTTTCTTTCGAGAGAGAGAGTTCATAAGCCAAGGAGACAGTGGGAGGCAAGTTGACCTTGAAGAAATTCAAGAGTCAAGTGGTGAAGGAACTTCAAACCCTAGCACTCAACTTGAGGAGGAAACTTCTGTTGAGCCAATTGACAAGTCTGTACCTCTGAGGCGTTCTACAAGGGTTAGGAATGCACCTGAGCATTACTATGGATTCCATATTACTGCGGAAGGTGATACACTTATCAGTGATGAGACGCTGATAGGTCTGGATGAACCTAACAGTTACGCGGAAGCCATGGCATGCCCTGAGTCAGCCAAGTGAAAAGAGGCAATGGACAGCGAGATACAGTCCATGTATGACAATCAAGTTTGGAACTTGGTTGAGAATGTACCAGGTCATAAGACTGTAGGGTGCAAATGGATCTTCAAGAAGAAGACCGACATGGATGGTAATGTACACACTTATAAGGCACGACTGGTTGCAAAGGGTTTCTCACAAACTCCGGGAGTTGATTATGATGAGACCTTTTCTCCAGTGGCCAAGATTAAGTCTATTAGGGTTCTGTTAGCCATAGCCGCATTTCATGACTATGAAATATGGCAAATGGATGTCAAAACCGCTTTCCTTAATGGAAAGTTGGCTGAGGATGTTTACATGAGTCAGCCAGAGGGTTTTGTCAACACAGAGTACCCTAATAGAGTGTGTAATCTTGAGAAATCCATTTATGGGTTAAAGCAAGCACCTCGCAGATGGAATCTTTGCTTTGATGAGAAAGTCAAGGAATTTGGCTTTTCTAGGAGTGAAGATGAATCTTGTGTATATGTCAAGGCTAGTGGGAGTATAGTTAACTTTTTGGTATTGTATGTGGATGACATACTACTCATAGGAAATGACATCCCAACTCTGCAGGAAGTTAAGTCCTGGCTTGGGAAGTGTTTCTCTATGAAGGACCTAAGAGAAGCTGCCTATATTCTAGGGATAAGGATCTTGAGAGACCGGAGTAAAAGACTAATTGGACTTAGTCAGAGTACTTACTTGGATAAGGTGTTGAAGAGATTCGGCATGCAGGACTCCAAGAAAGGAGAGTTACCCATCCAGAGTAATGCCAGATTGAGTAAGACACAAAGCCCTAGTACTGAGGCTGAGATAGCAGAAATGAGTCGAATACCTTATGCTTCGGCTGTAGGATCGATCATGTATGCTATGACGTGTACTCGACCTGATGTAGCCTTTGCTTTGAGCATGGTTAGCAGGTATCAGGGGAACCCTGGCAAGGCACACTGGACTGCGGTAAAGAATATCCTCAAGTACCTACGGAGGACTAAGGATTGGGTCCTTACCCTCGGTGGGAGTGAAGACTTGAGAGTTGTAGGGTATTGTGATGCTAGCTTTCAGACTGATAGGGATAATTTCCGCTCTCAGTCAGGCTGGGTCTTTACCTTAAATGGAGGAGCAATTTCTTGGAAGAGTTCCAAGCAAGAGACAGTGGCTGATTCAACTTGCGAATCATAGTATATAGCAGCTAGCGAGGCAGCAAAGGAGGCGATATGGCTGAAGAACTTCATTGGAGACCTTGGATTTGTACCAGCTATTAAAGAGCCAATGGAAATTTTCTGTGATAGTGAAAGTGCAGTTGCCTTAGCCAAGGAACCAAGGGATCACGGGAGATCCAGACACATCGACAAAAAATACCATTTCATCATACATCGAATATAAGAAGGACTTCTCGTGGCAAAGAGGGTATCATCGGATGAGAATCCAGCAGATCCCCTCACGAAGGGACTGACTCGGGTTAAGCATCTCCAACATGCTCGGAGCATAGGGCTGAAGGATGATATTAGATTTAGTAGTTAGATAACCTTGAAATTTGTAAAGTGTAATTGACATTAGATGATGAATAAAAGGTGTTTTATTTATGAGTAAAGTGTTGCTATCTCTTGTCGATCGTTTACTATATTTCTTTTGCATGTTTTGACTTCCAGAATAATTATGTTTGGTATATCATATTATTTGAACCTCCACAGTCGGTCATATGTCGGAAGTAGGTATGAATAAAGACTGTCATGATTGGTTGCAGAGGTCTAAGCTGTTGGACATGGCTACAACACTCATGAGTGCTCATAAGTTCTGAGCATTGGACTCAACCCACGCTCACTGGAATCACTTCATGGAATTTATCTCGAGTGATCGTGAGACGGTAATATCATATAAGTCTTCAAACCTAGAGATATGATTTGTTAGTTATGAGTTGGTTATGCATTGATTGTACGTTAACGCATTGGTAACTCGATGTTATAAAACGTGCTTTTGTGTATAATTCAATGAGTGGTAGAACAAACATATGAGTCGAAGTTTATCTGTTCCTTCTTGGATTAGAAGCTGATATCTGGGCCCCTCGATGATTTTGTTTTGACCTATGTACCGGGCCCGGTCAGAACTAAGTTGATGTGTTCAATTGAGTTCTATGTCAAACAAATCGGAAATCGGGAAACAAACTGCTGGACACAAAGTAAGACACTGTTCCATGTATTTGTCCGGCTGATATCTAGAACAGAGGATTATATGATCACTTATCTTAAATGGCGTATCATCATCTTCTCAGTTCCGAGAGACCTTGAAAGAGCTACGATTGCCGATCGGTTCCTGAACTATTGCAGTTATAGTTATTAGACTTATCCAAGTGGGAGACTGTTGGATAAGGTGTCTAAGTCCATAACTATTTCTGGTATGTACTTGACCCGACCCGGCATGGTCCATTTGGGTTGCATGGCACCATGCAATTGGATAAACTAAAATGAGAGAAATAACACTTATGGTTTATTAATATATTATAAGTTCTAATATATTAATAATATTATTTAATTAGTTTGATCAAGAATTAATTTAGAATTAATTAAGTGATCAAAAGATAACTAATTAAATATATGGGTAGATTATGTAAATCTTCCATATCTTATATAGTGGGCTAAGAGGCTCCATGGATTATCAAGTTGGGTTCCACCCATAGGATGCTCCATGGATGCTCCATGGGAGTTACAAACCCATGGGTCATGGAAATGAAGAGTCATGACACATTAGGGTTTACATGGTGTAACCCTAGATGTGTCAACACTATATAAGAAACCCATTCTCCACCAAAATCGGCGACACATAAGAAACAAGAGGGCTAGAGCCGATTTTGCAAGTGTAAGATTCTCTCAAAGTTTACTCCTTTGAATTTGGTGTTGTGTGAAGCATTTAAGGCATCACACTTGGGGTGCTAGGCTCACAAGGTTTCAAGGATCATAATCAACAACAAGGTAAGTTATTCTATCTTTCATTCAAGTTAAAAATGTTCCCCATGTATGCTAGATAGGAATATAACCTTGGAATTCAACTTTGCATGATTATTAGACAAACATAGATCCAAGGTTATTAGGGTTGTATGTACACTTAGGAAGTGTTAGAATGCTTAAAACCCATCACTTCGGACAAATAACCCGAATACCCTAAGTCCATAACCAAACAAGGAACCAGAAGTAAGGTGAGCTATCAGTCCTAAGTCCTTTCAATCCTACTTATATAATTATATCCATATAGATACACAGAATATAAGTTAAAAGAGTTTAATATAAGTATTTGATATGTAAAAGAGTTTGTAAAACAGTTTGAAGTAAAACAGTTTGATAACACAGTTTGAAAAGTAAGAAATCCACTTGTTTGGTAGTTATTAATCACATGTGATTGATATAATAACTATAATATTTCAACTTGTATTCCCCCCACCCCATAAAAGCATTTAAAAACATTTAAAAGGTTAATTAAGGGGTATGAACTCACCTGTAGTGAGTGGTTTGGATGAACGGAATGTATAAGATGCTAGGTGTCAAGTGAAGACTTGTACACACACAATGATCCTAGTTAACATATAATAACACATATATGTATCCAATTAGTCTTTAAACAACTAATTAACAAAGTTAAGACATCCTAGGACATGTAAAACACCTTATATAAGTGCTATAAGTCCTAAGGATTGCATCTAAGTGTTGTAGGACATTGCTATTGAGTTTAGGGTTCAAGGGGACCCTTTATTGGAGTTTACGGTTTTGCAACCATAACTCATTGAGTTTACGGCCGTAAAAGCATGTTTCTGTGACCATTTTGTGTTTTGAAGCCTTAAAGATCACAAGAAGCATTCCTACTTCATGTTTAAGCCTTAGGAAGAGATTAGGGCACCATTTCACTCCTTTTAGGAGTTTACGGTCCTTGGACCATTTCCCTTTGGGTTTACGGCCGTAAACCCAAATGGTTTATGGTCTTTTGATGTTTTCAAGTACTAAGCACATCAAGGAAGGGATCTAGGCTAGTTTCCAAGGCTTAGAAGGGACTAGGGCACACTTTGGCACCCTTTTTGGGGTTTACGGTCCAAGAACATCTTGGACCGTAAACACCTTTGATCCTTGGTTTCTTGGGTGTTTTCTTGATGTTTAGAAGTGTAACAAGCTCTATAATACTCTAGGATAGAAGTACTTACTAGGTAGAAGCTTGAAAAGGTGCTAAAAGTCCAAGAACACTAGTGTGTGTTCTTGGTGTTCTTGGTGAAACTTGAAGATCTACACTTTTGGAATGATTTCACAGATGGAATCATGTTAGATCACTAGATTAAGGTATATATCAACTTATTAGGGTAAGAAACACTTACAAGTTGAAGATCTTGAAGAAATGTTGGATGATACTTGAGAGAGAATTGAGATTTGGATCTTGAAAATGTGAAAAATGGTAAAATATGACTAAGTGTCATATTTATACCCCCTTTTAGGGTTTACGGCCGTAAACACCTTTGTTTAGGCCGTAAAATCCAAACTCTTGGAGTTTTGGAATAATATTGTTGCACAATAAACCCTAGGGCATCCTCTTTCCTGATATCTCCTGAAGTACTAACTTAAAAACACTCAAACTTATTCCAAAAAGCTTGAAAGTTAGCAGAAACTGTTCTGACTTCTATTGAATTGAATGGTTGTACAGAATAGAAATTTCGGGTTGTCACATCATCCACCCATTAGAAGGAATTTCGTCCCGAAATTAGAGTTTAAGCAAATAAGTAGTTACAAATAACTAAGCAAAAAGACGAGGATATTTCAGTTTCATCTGATCCTCTCGTTCCCAAGTGAATTCAGGTCCTCGCTTGGCGTTCCAGCGAACCTTCACTATTGGGATACGGCTTTGTTTCGTTTGCTTGACCTCCCGGTCCATGATCTCTACTGGTTCTTCCACGAAGTTGAGGCTCTCGTTGATTTCGATCTCGTCGAGTGGGATTACAAGAGTCTCGTCGGACAGACACTTTTTCAAGTTCGAGACGTGGAAAGTAGAATGTACGTTACTGAGTTCGCGCGGTAAGTTAAGTTTGTAAGCTACAGGGCCGATTGTTGCGAGAATCTCGAAAGGCCCTATGTACCTTGGATTTAGCTTTCCTAAGCGTATCAAGCCCTTCCAGGGTGAGACCTTCAATAGAACACGGTCGCCCACCTGGAATTCCAATAGTTTCCTTCGTTTATCAGCGTAGCTTTTCTGTCGGTCTCTAGAGGCTTTCAATCGTTCACGAATCTGAACGATCTGCTCTGTCGTTTCCCGTATGATCTCCGGGCCCGTGAGAGTGCTTTTAGGAACTCGTCCTTTAGCTAACTGGGTATCACCCACCTCAGCCCAGCACAGAGGGGATCTGCACTTTCGGCCATAGAGGGCCTCGAATGGAGCAGCCTTTATTCTACAAGGGGTAAATGAGTATCCCATGCTTTCCCAAAGTCAATCACACAGGCTCGCAACATATCTTCCAAGGTTTGGATAGTCCTCTCACTTTGCCCGTCTGTCTGTGGATGGTAGGCCGTACTCATGTCCAGCCTAGTTCCTAGGGAACTTTGTAACGACTGCCAGAACCTCGAAGTGAATCTACTATCTCTATCTGAGATAATGGATATGGGAACACCGTGCAGTCGTACAATCTCCCTAATGTAAGTTCTTGTAAGCTTCTCCATCTTGTCTGTTTCCTTGATAGGCAGGAAGTGTGCGGACTTGGTCAATCTGTCGACGATGACCCATATGGTATCAAGTCCACCCGTTGTCTTGGGCAACTTGGTTATGAAATCCATAGTGATCCGCTCCCACTTCCATTCCGGTATCTCTAGCTGTTGTAGTAGACCGGAGGGTTTCTGGTATTCAACCTTGACCTTGGCGCAAGTAAGGCATTTGCTCACGAAGGTAGCAATCTCTGCTTTCATGTTAGGCCACCAGTATAACTTTTTAAGATTCAGATACATCTTATCTGAACCCGGGTGGACGGAATAACGAGTGTTGTGCGCCTCGTTCATGACCAAGTCTCTAAAACCTACGCGTTTCGGGGTCCAGATCCGATCCATGAGAAAATAAGCTCTGCCACCCTTAACCTCCAAGTTCTTATCCATCCCTCTCAGGGATTCACCCGCCACATTTTCAGGTTTCAAAGCGTCGAGCTGAGCCTCCTTAATTTGCGTGGACAAGTGTGAATGGATAGTCATAGTCAATGATTTGACTCTACGACCAGAATATTCTTTCCGACTTAGGGCGTCAGCTACTACGTTGGCTTTACCCGGATGATAACGAATTTCACATTCGTAATCACTGAGTAGTTCGACCCACCATCGTTGTCTCATGTTGAGCTCCTTCTGGTCGAATATGTGTTGTAGGCTTTTGTGGTCTGTAAAGATACTACTTTTTGTACCGTACAGGTAGTGTCTCCAGATCTTCAGAGCAAACACAACTGCTCCTAGTTCAAGATCGTGTATGGTGTAGTTGACCTCATGTGTCTTCAGCTGTCTCGAGGCATAGGCGATGACCTTACCTCGTTGCATCAGAACACATGCGAGTCCTTGATTTGACGCATCGCAATAGACAACGAAGTCTTCTATCCCTTCGGGGAGGGATAGTATTGGCGCGGTGCACAAGGCCCGTTTGAGCGTTTGGAACGCTCTCTCCTGCTTCTCTTCCCAGTCAAAGGTCACGCCCTTCTGGGTCAGTGTTGTAAGAGGTTTCGCAATGCGGGAGAAGTTCTGAATGAACTTGCGATAGTAGCCAGCAAGGCCTAGAAATTGACGAATTTCTGTAGGCGTCTTCGGTGCTGACCAGCTCTCAATGGCTTTAATTTTGGAAGGGTCCACGTGTATTCCCTCTTCGCTAACCACGTGCCCTAAGAATTCGACTCGTCGGATCCAAAATTCACATTTCGAGAACTTCGCATAGAGCTTCTCCGAACGAAGTGTTTCTAAGACCTGTCGCAGAAGTTGACTATGTTCTTCCTTACTACGAGAGTAGATAAGTATGTCATCGATGAAGATGATGACGAACTGATCCAAGTAAGGACGACACACCCTATTCATTAAGTCCATGAATACTGCAGGCATGTTTGTTAATCCGAACGGCATCACTACGAATTCGTAGTGCCCATAACGAGTTCGGAAGGCTATCTTCGGAACATCCTCCCCTAGCACTCGTAGTTGGTGATATCCGGATCTTAAGTCGATCTTTGAAAAGAAATTCGCCCCTTGAAGTTGGTCAAATAAATCGTCAATACGAGGCAAAGGATACCGATTTTTGACGGTCAGTTTGTTGAGCTCCCTGTAGTCGATGCACATACGAAACGATCCGTCTTTCTTCTTGACGAACAAGACTGGAGCTCCCCAGGGTGAGAAGCTTGGTCTTATAAAGCCCTTGCTGAGCAGTTCGTTAAGTTGACAGAACAGTTCTTTCATCTCTGCAGGTGCTAGACGATAGGGCGATTTGGCTACGGGGGTAGCCCCTGGAACTAAGTCGATTCGAAACTCGACTTGACGTTGCGGAGGTAATCCTGGGAGTTCTTCTGGAAAGATGTCGGGAAAGTCGCATACTACTGGAATGTTCTGAATGTCTTTCGTTTCTTGGCTCACATCGACCACATGAGCAAGGAATGTACGACATTCCTTTCGCAAGAATTTCTGAGCTTGAATGCTCGAGATGATACGAAGGTTCGTGTCGGGTTTATCGCCATATACTACTAGAGTTTCGCCAGACGACAGATTAAGGCGTACAGCCTTTTCGTAACACATGATGTCGGCACGATGAAGAGTCAACCAATCCATGCCAATAATGACGTTGAAACTTTTAATTGAGACCGGCATGAGATCGATTGCAAACGAATGGCCATCTAAAGTTAGGGTACACCCTATGTTTATACTGCTAGTGCTCTCTGTCTTTCCATTAGCCATTTCTACAGTGAACGGTTCTTTAAGTGCTCGTCATTTTTGCTTAAGTAAATGAGCAAATTTTTGGTTCACGAAACTCCTCTCCGCTCCACTATCAAACAGTATGCATGCATAAGAGTTATCGAGGAGAAACGTACCAGTGACCACTGTGGGGTCGGCAACTGCTTCCTCGTGGCCTATGGCCAGAACTCTTGCCACTCCACCGGCATTCCCTGACTTTGGGCAGTTTCTTTTGTAGTGGCCTACCTCGCCACAACCGTAGCAAGCCTGGCCCACTCCTGTGTCGGGGACTTGGTTGATTTGCCTCGTCGGAGCTTTACAGAAACGGGATGTGTGCCCCTTCCTGTTGCAGTTCATACACTGCATTTCCCGGCAGGCACCGACGTGGTGGAAGTTGCATTTGTTGCACTTAGGCAAACTTCCAGCGTACTGCTTTACCGGAGCAGCAGCGGCAGGTGCTATCGCAGCATGAACTGCCACGACCTGCTGCTTTTTGGCAGCCTTTGTCTTTCTCTTGTCATCCCAAAACTTCCGCTTGGAATCAGCGGTTCTGGCGGGTTCTGAGATGGCCAAGGTTGTTGTTGCGGCCGGGGTACGAACCCCATGGTCTATGAGTCGATTTGCCAATCGCTTGGCACTATCAAATGTAGTGGGGTTTGAAGCCAAAACATTTCCCTGGAATGGAGGCACCAACCCCCATATGTATCTTTCAATCTTCTTCCCCTCTGTATGAACCATGTTGGGACAGAGGGCCACCAGTTCACAGAACCTGGCGGTGTAGGAGACTATGTTGGAGCCCTTTATGGTTAGGCTCCATAGTTCTTCCTCCAGTTTTTGGATATCGCCCCTCGGGCAGTACTCTTCAACCATTAGTTCTCTCAGGGCTTCCCAGCCCATAGCATTTGCCACTATTAGGGATAGTGACTTGACATGGCTATTCCACTTTGCCACTATTAGGGATGGTGACTTGACATGGCTATTCCACCATGTTAGGGCTTTGTCTTCAAAGGTGCAAGCAGCGAACTTGACCTTGCTCCCCTCTGGACAGGAGCAGATTTTGAAAACCGATTCGGTTTTCTCGAACCATTACGAAAGGGCAATGACTCCACCAGTCCCTCTAAAGGACTTGGGCTTGCAGTTTGTGAAGTCCTTGTAGGAGCACTCTCTCAAGCGCACAGGGATTTCACCATGAGTAGATAGAACAGGAGTTCCTTCCCCAGTGGAACCCGAAGAATGATATTGTGCCATAGATGTAGCCACAGCCGCAGCTACAGCAGCATTCAGGGCTGCCGTGTCGAATTGAGGAGTAAGTGGTGTCGGTGCGGGAGGATCGCGTCTTGTTGATTTACGAGGAGGCATTTTTCAACTATAAGATTAGAAAAATGAAGATATTGATAAGAATTTGATAGGGAAATTGATGAAAATGACTCATGGACTAACTCTCCATAGCCCAACAGCACAATTGAATAGCACGATTGAATAGTATGATTGAATGAGGATCTAGTACTAATAGATGATAGCAATTGGATATTGATTTCCATAAGATTAGATATCTGTCAATAATACTGGAATTACAGATGTAATGAGTTCGGGAAAAATGACCTAGAAGTAGGTCTTACATCAACCAAGATGGGAAAATTTTGACAGAACTGCGACCTAATCAAGACCTATCAGGTCTAAGATTTACAAAGATAGGAAATTAGACCAGAGTTTTTACAAAACTAGGTTATATCCAAAAGAGAAGTCGATGAGGCTCTATCGGCGACGAGAACTACTAGAGTGAGTTCTTGAATCCGACAGAAGACGTTCTATGTCTCTCACACGCCTATCAGATCTTGCTTGCTGAGCTCGAAGTTCCCTGGCTTCAGCTTGGGTTTCAGCAAGTTCCCTCTGTAGAATTGCATTGCGGACCTGAGTCCTTTCATGAGCAGACTCTAGTTGGCGAATACGGACTGTGTTAACGCCAGAGTTGGCGTCAATCTCCACTACTCGGTCAATAGCTGCTCGACCTTGCTCGGTCTTCCGAGCAATCCTACGAACCATGATGGGTAGGACCCTGTCAGCTTAACCTCCCTCAGTGAGGTTGTAGAAACTTCTGTCTCCATTATAGGGAAAAGGTTGACCCTGTTCCTGACTCCATCTGCTCAAGTTTGTGGCCCACAGAGGTGTGGGTCCTTGAAATGCTGGACGAGGGTTCAGGTTTGGGTCTTGAGCAGCTGGGGGTAGGTTGTTGACTTCAGGCTCTGAGTCAGAACCATCAGAAAAGCCTTCAGCTTCGTGATCATCCAAAGGAATTGGGTGATCATCTTCTGGCTCTTCTCCCAGCCATCCTGCATTGTCATTGTTAGGGTAGTACGGGTCTCCAGGGATATGGAATCCAGCCATGATATCTATGCGAGAAAAGGGATAAAGAAATAACTAAATAGACGTACTAATTAGATAATTATAAGATGATCTTTATCAGTTACCTCAACATTTGCGTAGTGCATACCAGTCATATGTAACCAAGACAGGATAGACCTTCGAATAAGTGACCCTAACTCTAAGCCCAAAACCAAACAAAGAACAGGAAGTAAATCAAAGATCACAGATTCTAAGTCTATGATATCCTAGATACATATAACCTTAGCGTATCCACTCAGCAACTATTGATATACAAATAAAGGCCTTTAGTTCTCAGATAAGTAATTAAAGTAACACAAAATACTCCTATAGTATTTTAAGTTTATGTTCTGTTCTACTGTTCTCATTGTAGTAGTGTTGGTAAGTTTTTAAACTTGTTGCAACCTCACAACCATACTTAGGCACATGCTAATCACTCCTCGGATAATGTAGTTGATCAGGCTACATCTTCCCACGGTTGACCATATGTCTCTAAGTCTACTTGTGCTGTCCAACAATCGTAATACTTTTGTTCTGTCCTAGTGACACTGATTTTAGTATGAATGCAGGTATGTATACTTAGTTAAATATTTTATTATTTAAAAGTATAAACTCTTTATCAGAGTATTTTAATCCCGCTGTGTTTATAGTTCGTATATCTTTTATGGGTTGATACACTCGATTCACTATAAACAATGCTCTGATACCAATCTGTCACACCCGAAAACCGGAACGGTGGAAACGTTCGGGGGTGGAGGACGTCATGTACAGTATCACAACAATGCAAAGTAGTAAACAAGCAACAACATCATCCATTGCATTAATAATATAATTTAATACAGGTGTGTTCTGTCAAGTTTTATAGACACCAAAAATATACATCAAAATAAAAGATGAGTCTTGAACGAGCTCCATCTTCTCAAAAACCTGGCTCCGGTACCTATCTACTGGCGACCTGAGAATACAGGTTATTTTGAAAGAGTTTATCAGCTTTAAAGCTGGTGAGTTCATAAGTATATTAGTGTCTGTATTTGTTATGAAAGTGTTTGTAAGTCTTGTAATGTATAAGTTTTGTAAAAGTTTGTAATTGTTTGAACTCTCCTAGAAAACCCTATGTTTCCTACTAAATGTAGCCTTCTACCAAGGCAACTAGTATCTATGTGTGTGTCTCTTGTAAGAGTGTGTATTTTCCCAAATCTTACTATCATTAACCAAAAATATAGTTTTTACATTATTGTTTATTGTGTGAATATCACAAAGTAAATGTAAAGGGAAAATGAAATAGTACTGTAGTGTTGTATTAAGTAACTACTGCTGTACTAATTACTTTAAACCAATTGTTATTTAAAGTACCATGTGATCGGCCTGTATCCTGCTACCGACTCTATAGAAAAACGACGATGTAAGACGTCGTAAGAAATGACGTTTGGCACCCGTAGACTTGCAAGTCCCACTGTAGCGAGCAGCAAGGTGTAGGATAGTCAATCCAGTATAGATCTATACACAAACTCATACGCTCCCCATTTAAGGAGATTCTGGATACAAAACGGGTCATGACAGGTAGTGCCATGCCCCCATTAAGTGGCTCACATAGCTGTAAGTAATGTATATGTATATGTATATGTATGTGCTAGCTGTATTGTGTGTTCTTTCTCTGTCTAGCATGTATGTTTTGTTTCTCATCACTGTGTATTATGTTTGTTTCTCATCACTATGTATTATGTTTGTTTCTCATCACTATGTATTATGTTTGTTTCTCATCACTATGTATTATGTTTGTTTCTCATCACTATGTACTATGTTTGTTTCTCATCACTATGTATTATGTTTGTTTCTCATCACTATGTATTACTCATGAATGAACTGACTCATTGTATGTTTCATTGTTCTAGTAATAGTATCTTCCTAAACTATACCTATTATAGTTTACTAGTAATGTTGTTTGTGTATATGAACATGTTTGTATACCTTTGCTACCCAAAGGCATTGAACTGAACGAAAGAAGTAACCTTTTATATCTATACACATATACATGATATATAACTAGGATTCAAACGACCTTCGGACAAATAACCCGAATACCCTAAGTCCACAACCAAACAAGGAACAGGAAGTAAGGTGAGCTATCAGTCCTAAGTCCTTTCAATCCTACTTATATAATTATATCCATATAGATACACAGAATATAAGTTAAAAGAGTTTAATAAAAGTATTTGATATGTAAAAGAGTTTGTAAAACAGTTTGAAGTAAAACAGTTTGATAACACAGTTTGAAAAGTAAGAAATCCACTTGTTTGGTAGTTATTAATCACATGTGATTGATATAATAACTATAATAGTTCAACCTGTCCCCCCCCCCATAAAAGCATTTAAAAACATTTAAAAGGTTAATTAAGGGGTATGAACTCACCTGTAGTGAGTGGTTTGGATGAACGGAATGTATAGGATGCTAGGTGTCAAGTGAAGACTTGTACACACATAATGATCCTAGTTAACATATAATAACACATATATGTATCCAATTAGTCTTTAAAAAACTAATTAACAAAGTTAAGACATCCTAGGACATGTAAAACACCTTATATAAGTGCTATAAGTCCTAAGGATTGCATCTAAGTGTTGTAGGACATTGCTATTGAGTTTAGGGTTCAAGGGGACCCTTTATTGGAGTTTACGGTTTTGCAACCATAACTCATTGAGTTTACGGCCGTAAACTCATGTTTCTGTGACCATTTTGTGTTTTGAAGCCTTAAAGATCACAAGAAGCATTCCTACTTCATGTTTAAGCCTTAGGAAGAGATTAGGGCACCATTTCACTCCTTTTAGGAGTTTACGGTCCTTGGACCATTTCCCTTTGGGTTTACGGCCGTAAACCCAAATGGTTTATGGTCTTTTGATGTTTTCAAGTACTAAGCACATCAAGGAAGGGATCTAGGCTAGTTTCCAAGGCTTAGAAGGGACTAGGGCACACTTTGGCACCCTTTTTGGGGTTTACGGTCCAAGAACATCTTGGACCGTAAACACCTTTGATCCTTGGTTTCTTGGGTGTTTTCTTGATGTTTAGAAGTGTAACAAGCTCTATAATACTCTAGGATAGAAGTACTTACTAGGTAGAAGCTTGAAAAGGTGCTAAAAGTCCAAGAACACTAGTGTGTGTTCTTGGTGTTCTTGGTGAAACTTGAAGATCTACACTTTTGGAATGATTTCACAGATGGAATCATGTTAGATCACTAGATTAAGGTATATATCAACTTATTAGGGTAAGAAACACTTACAAGTTGAAGATCTTGAAGAAATGTTGGATGATACTTGAGAGAGAATTGAGATTTGGATCTTGAAAATGTGAAAAATGGTAAAATATGACTAAGTGTCATATTTATACCCCCTTTTAGGGTTTACGGCCGTAAACACCTTTGTTTAGGCCGTAAACTCCAAATTCTTGGAGTTTTGGAATAATATTGTTGCACAATAAACCCTAGGGCATCCTCTGTCCTGATATCTCATGAAGTACTAACTTAAAAACACTCAAACTTATTCCAAAAAGCTTGAAAGTTAGCAGAAACTGTTCTGACTTCTATTGAATTAAATGGTTGTACAGAATAGAAATTTTGGGTTGTCACATCTTTCCACATAGTTCAGGCGGTCGTCCACCTAGATATCCTCTAAAGGAACAATGGCAGAATTGTCCACTAAGCACTTCCTCAGCTGGGAGACATGGAAAGTGTTGTGGATTTGACTAAGCTCGGTTGGCAGATCCAATCGATACGCAACCTGGCCCACCCGGGCCAAAACCCTGAACAACCCAATGTACATGGGGCCCAGCTTGCCCCGCTTCCTAAATCGGATGACACCTTTCCAAGGTGACACCTTCAGCAGAACCATATCTCCCACCTGGAACTCTAAGTCCGACCGACACTTGTCGGCATAGCTCTTTTGCCAACTCGGTGCTGTCTGGAGCCTGTTCCAGACCTGTAGTATCATCTCGGTACTCTTGAATACCACCTCGGTACTCCCCATGACCCTCTGACCGACCTCGCCCCAACAGATTGGAGTCCTACATTTCCTCCCGTAGAGCATCTCGAAGGGAGGCCGGTCAATACCGGCGTGGTAGCTATTATTATAAGAGAACTATACCAATGGAAGGTAGGTATCCCAGCTAACACCGAAGTCCAAAACGCATGCCTGCAGCATATCCTCCAAGGTCTAGATGGTCCGCTCGCTCTGACCGTCCGTCTGCAGGTGGAAAGTCGTGCTGAAGTGCAGACGAGTACCCAACTCGTCATGAAATTTCTTCCAGAATTTGGAAGTGAACCGTACATCCCTGTCGAAGATCACAGAAACCGACACCCCGTACCGAGATACCACCTCTCTGATGTAGATGTCTGCTAGCTTCTCGACTGAAATACTCTCCTGAATCGGTATGAGATGGGCGCTCTTGGTCACTCGATCCATGATGATCCATATCGAGTCGACTCCGTGTGTCATCCGAGGTAACTTCATAATGAAGTCCATAGTGATCTCCTCCCACTTCCAAACAGGAATATCCAACGGCTACATTTTGCATACGATCTCTGGTGCTCTGACTTGACCTTCCTGCAAGTCAGGCATCTCTCAAAATACCAGGCTACATCCCACTTCATTCAGAGCCACCAATAATCAGGACGAAGATCTCTATACATCTTCATCGCCCCGGGATGGATAGAAAATCAGGATTTATGCGCCTCCTCTATCAGGACTTGGCGTACGGAACCTACACTCACGATGGAGTGTCAATAACCCGCGACTATCATACTCGAAGGAGGAAATCTGACCCACAATACGCTCACTCTTCCGATGTTCCTCCTTCATAGCCTCCTGTTGAGCCTCCCGGATCTGCTCCAAAAGTAGATTAATCACTGTCATCCTCAGACAGATGTCTCTGATCAGGGCCGCGAATTCCGTGCGGCTAAGAGCATCGGCCACCACATTGGCCTTCACTGGGTGATAAAGGATCTCACAGTCGTAATCCTTCACCACGTGCAACCAACGCCTTTGCCTCATCTTCAGATTTGGCTGATCCATCACGTACCTCAGGCTCTTGTGGTCCGTGTAAATGGTACAACGAACCCCATAGAGGTAGTGTCACCAAATCTTGAGGGCAAAAACAACTTCCCCCAGCTCTAGATCATGTGTCGGGTAGTTCGCCTCGTGAGGCTTCAACTGCCTCGAGGCGTAAGCGATGACATGCCCTCTCTGCATCAACACTGCGCCCAAACCCGAGATGGACGCATCACAGTACACTACAAAATCCTCCATGCCCTCTGGCAGGGCTGAGATCGGTGCCTCGCACAACCTCCATCTCAAAGTCTTGAAGGACGCCTGCTGCTTAGGCCCCCAGCAGAAATTCACCGACTTCTTGGTCAGCCGGGTCAATGGTACCGCTATCTTGGAGAAATCCTAAATGAATCTCCGATAATAGCCTGCTAAACCAAGGAAACTCCGAATCTCGGATGGAGACCTCATAACCTCCCATCTCATCACGACCTCTACCTTGGCCGAGTCAACCAACATACCGTTCTGGTTGACGAGGTGCCCCAGAACTGCACCTCACGCAACCAAAACTCGCACTTGGAGAACCTTTCCAAAATTCTTTCCCTCCTTAGCGTCTACAGCACCTCTCTCAAGTGCTCGTCATGTTGCTCCTTCATCTTGGAATAAACCAAGATGTCATCGATAAAGACTATCAGAGACCGATCCAACATCGGTCTGAATATGCGGTTCATGAGGTTCATGAACGCGGCATGAGCATTGGTGAGCCCAAACGGAATCACCACGAACTCATAATGACCATAGCGAGTCCGAAAGGCTGTCTTCTGCACATCATCATCCCTGACTCGCATCTGGTGATAACCTGATCGTAGATCAAACTTGGAGAACCAAGATGCACACTGTAGCTGGTCAAACAAATCATCAATCCTAGGGAGGGGATAACGGTTCTTCACCGTTACCTTATTCAACTCCTGGTAGTCTATACACATCCGGTGGGATCCGTCCTTCTTCTTCACGAATAGAATCGGGGCTCCCCAGGGTGAACTGCTCGGTTTAATGAATCCCTTGTCTAACAACTCCTTCAGCTGTGTAGACAACTCCTGCATCTCGGGAGGAGCCAACGGATATGGTGCCTTGGCTATCGGAGCCACACCCGGAACTATGTCAATCCTAAACTCCACCAGTCGCTCCGGTGGTATCCCAGGCAAATCCTTCGGGAATACATCCGCATACTCTCTCACCACTGACACATCATCCACAGTTGCCTTACCCTTCTCTCGGGTATCCATAACGTAGGCGACAAATCCTCTACATCCCTGATGAAGGTAGTGTCTAGCGCTCATTACAGTATACATGACCGGTCCATGTTGTGGTCTCTCACCCTGAATCACTAGCTCTCCCCCACTTGGGGTCCTAATTCGAATGGTGGGGGTAGGGAGGTACAATCCCTGCCAAGGTGACCAAGCTTGCTGCACGTATAGTAGCCCGATCCCTATAATCTGCAAACTCCCTCGTGTGTCTTGCTACATTTCCCACAGCGGCTCCGACCATGCTGGCCCTTCGACCTTGAGTCGAATCCCTTGGGTTTCTTCACCGAAACCCCATTCGTCTGCCCAGCCTCTGCCTTCCTCTTCCTTACATGCTCTATTTCAATCTCCCTCTCTCTTTCCCTAGCTATCATGTCATCCAAGGTCGGGCATGCCGAATAACTGACATGTTTTCGAATGTCATCTCTCAGCATATCATGGTACCAGGTTTTCTTCATCTCCTCATCACCCGCATACTGAGGCATAAACAAGGCCCTCTCCATGAACTTGACGGTAATATCCACCACTGTCGCAAAAGTCTGTCTCATATCCAATAACTCTCTGGCTAGCTGCTGAACCTCCAAAACTGGCGTAAACAAGGCCCTCTCCATGAACTTGACGGTAATATCCACCACTGTCGCAGAATTCTGTCTCATATCCAATAACTCTCTGGCTAGCTGCTGAACCTCCACAACTGGCGTAAACTCGGCTCGGAATCTGGTCACAAAGTTCGACCAGGTCATAGCCTCAATGGATGGGGCTCCCAACGTATTACTGACTTCCTCCCACCAGCCTCTAGCTCTCTCTCTCTAAAACAACCAACAACATACCTGACCTTCGACCCCTTAGGACAGAAGCTCGTCAACTGTGTAGACTCGATGTCTACAATCCATCTCCTAGCCACAATGGGGTCTTTCATCCTGCTGAAGTCTGGTACATTACATCCCCTGAAATCCTTGAAGGAGAGTGTGCGAGTCCTTGACTGGCTAGGTTCCATGTCACTCCTGAATGCCCTAAGGCGATCCTCCATCAGCTCAATGATACTTCCCTTGATCGACTCGAAAATCACCGGGGTCGACTCAAGGATGCCTCTCGTAATCTCGAATGCAATGAACTCGCGTAATCCATCATCAACCGTATCGGAACCCGTGCTTGAACCTGACCCAAACCCTGAACCTCCTGCTCCGTGACGTTTCACCACCATTCTGAAACAAAATACATAATCGTCAGGGTCATACATAACCTCAAGAGGCCTCATACGCACTACAAGTTTCCTGGTTCTATCTCAGTTCTCCTTGACTCGAGTACGGATCCTCTGCTTTCAGTAGTATGGGCCCATACTACCTTCCACATCTATCCGTACTTTCCTCAAGGATTGCCTTGACTTCACCAAGTCCCTTCCACTACTATTGCTCTTCGTGCTAATCTCATCCTAGGCTTACCCTAGGGTAACTTCCGACCTACTCTCCACCATCTGCTGCATAAAAAGTCCCTGCTATCTCTCCATAACTAGCTCGCAAATACCATTACATATTCTAATACCAGATAATTCTTCGAATGAGAGGTTCTACCCTACAATGGTTGGACTCAGACAAGAGCTTTGCAATAGGGCTAAACCTATCCTTTTGAAATTATTTAGTCCTCGTAATATTTAACTTAGCGTATTTGTTTACTAGTTAGTTAAAGATAACTAGAACTCCTAAAAGCACAAAGCAAGCAGCATTCGAGAATTGAGTAACCAAAACCAAGCATATCCTAATCAGGCCATCATATCCCTGACTAGTTAGTACTAGCATGCAGTTCTATAAGCTCATACAATAGGCATACAAGGCATCCTTCCTAGATCCTTAGCCCTAATCTAGCATGCAATTCTCATAATCGTACAGTAGGCATATAAGGCATCCTTCCTAGATCCTTCGCCCTAATCTAGCATACAATGCTCATAATCATATCATATATCATAACAACATGTATAGGTATCTTGGGGGAAAACGTCCTTGAGCTTGGTCGATTGCACGCATCACACTCCTTGTTCTTTCTCAAAACCCTTAATTTTAAATTTTAGGAAAATTATTTTTTGTAAAAACCTTTCAAGCCCTCAATTTGAGTCCAGACACCCCCGATGGTGTGCCGAATCCCTTAAACCAAGACTCTTATACCAACTTGTAACATCCCAAAATTCAAGACCAAAAATTTCATTTTTAATTTAATAATTCATAAAACAGATTACTGAAAATCCACTCTCATGAATGGGTCTGTACTATGTCTAGACATAGTTGCAGTATTCATGAGTGCTCCTGGAATAAGATTCGAGTATTCGATTAAATCCACTCTCATTTGAATCACTTCATAGATTTTATCACAAGTGATCATGAGACGATAATATCTTATATTCTTCAAACGGAGAGATATGAGTTGCAGTCTACAAGTCGGTTACACATTGATAATGTGAAAACGCACCAGTAACTTGGTGTTATAAAAACACATTGTTGTGTGTGATTTGATAAGTAAATAGAGCAAGCATATGAGTCGAAGTTTATCCATTCCTTTTACCCCATGTGGATAAAAGCGATATTTGTGGGCCCCTCGATGATTTAGTGATGACAACCCTAAGTACTCGGCCGGGCCTGGACTGATTTGATTTATTCAATTAGTCGGTTGTCATAAATCAGAAATCGAGAAACAACAGATAGACAGAGAGAATGATCATAATCCATGTCTTAGTCCATATGATATCTAGAATGGAGGAATATATGATCCCTTATCTAATGGACACGTCATTGACTAGGTCAGAGTTCGACAGCGGCTTTTAAGAGCTACGATTGCTAGTCGGGATTTTGGAGTCGTATTTGCAATAATAGTTTTAGACTTATCTAAGTGGGAGACTGTTGGATTAGATGTCTAAGCCCATAACTATTATTGGTATGTACTCGACCCGAGAGTAGCATGGTCCATTTGGGTTGCATAACATCAGGACAATTTGTTTGGATGGACTTTTGAGAAGAGGTTATATATGATTTATTAATATATTATAAGTTCTAATATATTAATATGAAATCATATGATTTAATTGGTATTGATCAAGAATTAGTTTGGAATTAATTTAGTGATTAAAAGAGACTAATTAAATCTATGGGGACTAAATATCGTAATTAGTTATATTTATATATGTTGGGCTTATGATCCATATTGGACTAAGTTTATGTATGGATACATAAAGAGTTGGGCCACATGAACCATGGATCATGTAACATCCATAAAATTTGAGCAAATTTAAAACTTTTTAAAACGTTTCAAACCACATGATCATTACAAACTTGTTTTTCAAAATAGTATATTGTCTGAGTATCCCATAATCAAATCATAAAAACATAGTGTGAGGAGCGGTATGATCACGCCTTTGCCTTCCCGCGATCATCAGAAGTATCTGAAACAATAATCGATAAATGTAAGCTCAAAGGCTTAGTGAGTTACCCCCAAAATACCAACGCCATACAGTCATAATCGTAACACATAAGTAAACAGATACAGCATGCATAATGAGCCATTAGTCTGACTGGACCGCTCTCCGAGCCCTCGGAATGTCTGGACTGCCCTCCTCGGGGCCTTCAGCCTATCCAGAACGCTCGTTGGGCCTTCGGCATGACTAGATTTGCCCGGCCCGGGCCTGTAGTCTACCGGTCCGCCCAGGGTGTCTTGGCCTACTGCACACAGCAGGACCTGCCTCAACCCTTTCACCAAACCAACCAACATGTGCACATACAAATAAACAAATAAACATGCAGATATAACAGAACACTAACATGGAAACCATTCTTTGACCAGGATACCGACCTAACCGATCTCTAGCATAGCAACCATCCTAAACCAGGATGAAATCTAACATAGCAATATCATAACGACCATCCTAACCCAAGATGTAAATCAAAAAGAGTCGGCCTTGGTGCCGTAGACCCTGTTGATATAGTGAGGATAACTCACCTCGCAACTGTCGAATGGAACTAGAAAGCTCAACCCTCGGATCACCAACACGAACTCCACCACCTATAATTGCCACAAAGCCCCTTTTTCATAAATTCCCAAATTACCAAAATACCCTCAGAAGTCAACTGGTCAGCTCTTGGTCAAAGTCAAAGTCCACAGTCAAATTCAACAGTCCATGTTGACTCGACTCGTCGAGTGCAGTTCACCGACTCGTCGAGTCCTTCCTGAACTCGAGAAGTCGTAAAATCCTTGGTTGGCTCGTCGGGTTCCCCTTTAACTCGCCGAGTTCATACGTGTCCAAGAATTGGGAGAAACCCTAGCCGACTCACCGAGTCTTCGAACGACTCGCCGCGTTCAAGGCAGTCTTCAACGGACTCGCCGAGTTTGTTCATCAACTCGATGAGTTCATGACCATCTTCATATGACTCGCCGAGTTGACTATGCAACTCGCCGAGTCCTTGCTGACCTTCATCCATGCAGACACCTATTAAGCCATGCCAAGGTTCCAGATTACAGATCCAATCTTCTAAGGCATGTTTATCACGTAAAGTTGCAAACTTTACATGCATGCAAGGCCCTAAAGGCTCTAAATGACCAATCTAAGCTTCTAATAGAGCTTTATACCTTAGGAGAGTCTCATCCTTGCAAGAGCTGGAAACTTAATGGACTTAGGACTCAAAAGAGGTTCAGATATGAAGTTTCAACTTCAGATCTAGCTCCCATACCAAAATCCCTTCATGAATAACTAAAGAAAGCCCTAGTTTTCACATATGAATGATTCTAGAAGAAAAGAGATTAAGGTAACAACTTAGTACCTTCAAGACGTGCCCAAACTGAAGTAGACTATGGATCCACACAAAATCCTTGATGCTATCCTCTTGATCTACAAGTTTCCTTCACAAAAGTCACCTCTCAAAACTCCAAAACACTCTCCAAGCTCTCACTCATGGAAATTAGGGTTTCTGGCTCTCAAGGGGTGATAGAGGATAGTGAGAGGCGCTAATGGTCCAATATATAGGGTGCAAAGACCCTGAAACCTAGGGTTTCCACTGCCAGCTCCTACTCGTCGAGTCCCCCATGCCGACTCGACGAGTCACTCATTAAATGACATGTCCTGGCCCGCTGCTACTCGACGAGTCACAGCGTCAACTCGTCGAGTAGACCTTAAAACAAGAGATATAATTGGAATAAAAATGATACTTGACGGTTGGGATGTTACAATTCTCCCCCACTTAACTTAGACTTCGTCCTTGAAGTCTGATGTAGTGAATAATTCCGGGTAATGCTCCCGCATCTCCGCCTCCGACTCCCATGTCCACTCGGATCCCCTCCGATGCTCCCACTGTATCTTCACCAACGGAACCTCCTTGTTGCACAGGACTTTCACTTTCTTTTCCAAAACGGCAATCGGCCTCTCAATATAATTCAGGCGCTCATCAACCTGAATATCATCCAGTGACACCACTGCCTCCGAGTCCACAATGCACTTTCGCAACTGCGAAACGTGGAAAGTGTTGTGGATCCGACTAAGCTCCTCTGGCAGCTCTAGTCTGTAAGCCACCTTGCCAACCCTGGCAATGATCCTGAATGGCCTAATGTATCGGGGACCCAATTTTCCCCTCTTCCTGAAGCGGATCACACCCTTCCAGGGCGAGACCTTCAGGAGTACCATGTCACCGACCTGAAACTGTAACTCGGATCGGCGCCGGTCGGTGTAACTCTTCTGCCGAATCTGAGCGGTCTGCAGCCGCTGCCTAATCTGCTGAATCTTCTCGGTAGTCTGCAAGACCACCTCCATCCAACCCATCACCTTGTGACCAACCTCACCCCAACAAACCGGGGTGCCACATCTCCGCCCGTACAACAGCTCGAATGGAGGGGCGCCAATGCTGGAATGATAGTTGCTGTTGTAGGCGAACTCTGCAAGCGGCAGGTGGGAATTCCAGCTCCCACCGAAGTCAATGACACACGCCCTCAACATGTCCTCAAGATTCTGAATGGTCCGCTCGCTCTGAACATCCGTCTGCGGATGGAATGCTGTGCTGAAGTGCAACCGCGTGCCCAGCTCCTCGTGAAACTTCTGCCAGAAACGGGAGGTAAACCTGACATCCCGATCAGAGACAATGGAAACGGGAACCCCATGGTGGGACACGATCTCGAGAACGTACATGTCGGCCAATTTCTTGGCCGACAAGCTCTCCCGTATGGCCAAGAAATGGCCACTCTTGGTCAAGCGATCCACGATGACCCATATAGCATCAAACCCCTTCTCCGTCCTCGGCAACTTGGTAATAAAATCCATCGTGATTTGTTCCCATTTCCACATAGGGATCTCCAGGGGCTGCAGCTTGCCATGCGGCCTCTGATGCTCAACTTTGACCATCCTACAGGTCAAGCACCTCTCGACGTACCAAGCGATTTCGCGCTTCATGCACGGCCACCAATAGCTCAAACTCAAATCACGGTACATCTTGGTGGCCCCCGGGTGAATAGAGAAATGAGACTTATGATCCTCCTCCATAATCGTCTGCCTCACCTCACCAGACATCGGAACCCAAACCCGACCGCATCGGGTCAATAGTCCCCGACTATCCTGCTCAAACCGGGTATTCTCACCCTTGATCGTCTCCAGCTTCCAATTCTCCAGTCGTATGCTCTCAACCTGGGCATCTCTGATCAAACTCACAAGCGGAGAGTCTACTGCTATCCTCATACATACCGCGGGGGTGGAAGACCCAGCTGATTTGTGGCTCAAAGCATCCGCAACCACATTCGCTTTACCAGGGTGGTAAAGGATCTCGCAGTTTTAGTCCTTGACTACATCCAGCCACCAGCGCTACCTCATGTTCAGGTTCGGCTGATCCATGATATGTCTCAAGCTCTTGTGATCCGTGTAAATGGTACAGCGGACCCCATAAAGGTAATGTCTCCATATCTTGAGGGCGAACACCACCGCCCCCAGCTCCAAGTCATGCGTAGGGTATCTCGTCTCATGCGGCTTCAATTGTCGTGACGCATAAGCTATCACTCATCCTCTCTGCATGAGGACCGCCCCTAACCCTGTGATAGATGCATCACATAATACCACAAAATCCTCAACTCCCTCCGGGAGTGTCAAGACTGGGGCCTCGCACAACCGCTGCCGTAGGGTCTCAAACGCCCCTTGCTACTTAGGGCCCCACCGAAAATCCACCCCCTTCCTCGTCAGACGAGTGAGGGGTACCGTAATCTTGGAGAAGTCCCGTATGAATCTCCGGTAGTACCCTGCCAATCCCAAAAAGCTCTTGATGTCTGAGGGAGATTTCGGAACCTCCCACAGCATAACCGCCTCGATTTTGGCCAGATCGACCAAAATCCCCTCCTGGTTAACGAGATGTCCGAGGAACTGGACCTCTCGTAGCCAAAACTCACAATTCGAGAACTTGGCGTACAGCCGTTCTCGTCTCAGAACTCCCAGTAACTCCCGTAGATGCTCCTCATGCTGCTCTCGGGTCTTGGAATACACCAAGATATCGTCTATAAACACTATGACCGAGCGGTTGAGCATCGGTCTGCAGACCCGATTCATCAGGTCCATGAACACTGCTGGGGCATTGGTGAGCCCAAACGGCATCACCACGAACTTGTAATTCCCATAATGTGTCCAAAACGCGGTCTTCTCCACGTCCTCCTCCCTCACTCTGACCTGGTGATATCCGGATCTCAAATCGATCTTGGAAAACCAAGATGCGCCCTACAACTGATCGAAGAGGTCATCTATCCTCGGGAGTGGATAACGGTTCTTCACCGTTAACTTCTTCAGCTCCCTATAATCAATGCACATCCGGTGCGAACCGTCCTTCTTCCGGACGAAGAGGATCGGGGCTCCCCATGGAGAACTGCTAGGTCGAATGAACTGCTTTCCCAGCAGCTCCTGTAACTGTGATGATAGCTCCTGCATCTCCGGTGGCGCCAATCGGTACGAGGCCTTGGCAATAGGGGCCGCACCTGGCACCATGTCGATCCGAAACTCGACATGCCTCTCCGGCGGTATCCCCGGTAACTCCTCCGGGAACACATCAGCAAACTCTCTAACCACTGGTACCTCCGAAACTAGAGTCTGATCCCTGACCCGCGTATCCACCACATACGCTAGATAACCTGCACACCCGTGCTGAATACACTGTCGAGCTCTGGCGGCTGAACAAAATCTTGCTCCCACTCTGGTGCCCTCGCCAAAAACAATCAGTTCTCCCCCACTTGGGGTTCGAACTACTACCTGCTGACCCTCGCAATCAATCAGGGCACCGAATCGACTAATCCAGTCCATCCCCACAATCACGCATACATCCCTCATGGGGATCGGAATCAAGTCTATCGGGAAGGACACCCCGAAGATCTCTAACTCACACCCTCGGTAAACCGAAGAAGCAGAAACCCCGTGTTCATTGGCGATATAGATTCGCAACGGACACTCTAGCTCGCCTACTGACATACTGAACCCTCTACTAAATGTCTGTGATACGAATGACCGACTCGCCCCCGAGTCAAATAAAACCAATGTAGGTAAGGAGTTCACTAGAAACGTACCTAACCATAGGTACAACAGATAAGCATACTACAGATATAATACAATGAGACAAAGGATAGAAACATACCAGCAACCACATCTGGTGCTGCCCTGGCCTCCTCCACCGTAAACTGGAAAGCACGCCCCTGGGCCCTCGGGGGCACTGCTCGACCCTGACTCCCATCAGTAATCCTCAATGTAGCTGGCGCTGGAGCTTGTGCCGGCCTGGCTGCAAGCTGCGGACAGTTGGTCTTCACGTGACCAACCTGATGACAGTGGTAGTAGATCCTCATCTCCTGAACTGGGGCCGTCTGACGACAATCCCTCGCATAATGCCCCTCCTGGCAGCATTTGCGGCATCCGCCACCAGACCTACAAACCCCCGTGTGCCCCTTTCCACACTTTCCACAAGTGCGGCCCTGATGTCCCCCTGTCCTGGAATCAGCGGTCTTAGACCGCTTTGGCACCGGCTGTGCCTGTGTCGGGGCCCGACCCTGCTCTCTCAGCTGTAACTCAATCTCAAGCTCTCGCCGCCTGGCGGCCTCCTGTAACTCCAGAAGCGTATCACAACGCTGAGTCGCCACGAACTGTCGGATATCAGTCTTGAGCATGCTCAGATAATGACTCATCTGAGCTTACTCAGAAGCAAACTCCGGGCAGAACATCGCCCTCTCAGTGAACATATGGGTGATCTTCGTCACCGTCTCCCGATCATGTCTCAACTCCAAAAACTCCTGAGCTAACCGTTCCCGCTCAACTCGAGGGATGTAGCGAGCGTGGAACATATCCTTGAACTGCTCCTAAGTAACAACAGCTCTCTGCTCATCTGAATACGACCCAGTCATCAATTTCCACCAGTCCTTCGCCCCGGACCTTAGCAAGTTCAGGGCATATCTGACCTTCTGGTCGATAGGACATAAGCATGTGAAGAAACATCCTTCCACGTCAAAGAGCCACCTCATGGCTTTGATGGGGTCCTGAGTCCCATCAAAAGTAGGGGGCTTCGTGTTGTCGAAGTCCCGATACTGGAAAACCCGGCCGACTCCCAACCCCGTCGCCGATACAGCTGATGTAGCTGTTGCGGCAGCCGCCTCAGTGAGGGCTGCATAACGATCATCGAAATACTCCACCATAGCGGTCTTAATAGACCCGAACATCTCCGGCAACTCGGCCCGGAACAGAGCAGCAACCTCATCATGCAGGATCTCCCGGATCCTGTCATCCATCCCATCTGGCCTAATTTGGCCGATAGTCTCGGGCGCCGTCGGTGCCCCCTGTCCGCCCTCTCCCTCTCCACATCCTGATCCTGAACCGGATCCCGTCACAAAGCGCCTGGTCATCACCATTCTGAAACATAACACCAGGTATCAGGTAAAGCATACAAAGAACTGGGAACCAACTCCCGACAAAACCCTAGGAGTTGTGACTTCCTTGCTACGCGTATGGGTCCTGTGCTTTCAGTAGTACGGGCCCATACTACCTTCCACACCTACCCATATTTGTCTCAAGTATCATCACAACGCCCCAACAATATATATATATATATATATATATATATATATATATATATATATAATCATAGCGACCACTCAAGCCTCACTCCTAGAGGAAGGCTAAATATCTCGTAATCGGCGGACTCACCCCAAACAACCTACCCATCCATGAAACTTCCACCAACCCTGCAGCACGCGTGTATGCTGACCATACATAACGCTGGACCCTATAGACTTTCGAATACTCGGTCCTACTCTAAGACCACAACCAGACAAGGAACAGGAAATAAAGTAAACCAAACATTCTCAGGCTATAAGATCTTAATTATGTACAGTCGTGATGCATACACTAAGCAACTACAGTAATGATGTCAATTTCATATAAGGAAAACCCTAGGCTATCAGGCATCATATAATCAAGAAATTCTATCATGCAATCCCTGAAGATCCCTAGCCTAGTACTAGCATGCTGTTCTAATCATATCTCATAACTCAAATAACCCGTAAGGTATTTTAGGGTCTATCCGTGAGCTCCGGCTGATAGTACACTTGCATCCTCCTTTTATTATTTTGACAACATTTTAAGAAAATCGTTTTATAACCTTGTCCTCAGTTTGAGACTGGAGACACCTGAGTGTTTCCTCCAATTCACTCAAACCAAGGATCTGATACCAACTTGTAACATCCATAATATTTGAGCAAATTTAAAACTTTGTAAAACGTTTCAAACCACATGATCATTACAAACTTGTTTTTCAAAATAGTATATTGTCAGAGTATCCCAGAATCAAATCATAAAAACATACAATGTGAAGAGCGGTACGATCACGCCTTTTCCTTCCCGCGATCATCAGAAGTACCTGAAACAATAATCGATAAATGTAAGCTCAAAGGCTTAGTGAGTTACCCCCAAAATACCAACGCCATACAGTCATAATCGTAACACATAAGCAAACAGATGCAACATGCATAATGAGCCATCAGTCTGACTGGACCGACTCCCGGTCCTCAGTCTATCTGGACAGCTCTCCGAGCCCTCGGCATGTCCGGACCGCTCGCTAGGCCTTCAGCCTGACTAGATTTGCCCGGCCTGGGATTGCAGTCTACCCGGTCCGCCCAGGGTGTCTTGGCCTACTGCACACAGCAGGACCTGCCTCAACTCTTTCACCAAACCAACCAACATGTGCACATACAAATAAACAACTAAACATGCAGATATAACAGAACACTAACATGGCAACCATCCTTTGACCAGGATACCGACCTAACCGATCTCTAGCATAACAACCATCTTAAACCAGGATGAAATCTAACATAGCAATATCATAACGACCATCCTAACCCAGGATGTAAATCAAAAAGGGTCGGCCTTGGTGCCGTAGACCCTGTTGATATAGTGAGGATAAATCACCTCGCAACTGCCGAATGGAACTAGAAAACTCAACCCTCGGATCACCAACACGAACTCCACCACCTATAATTGCCACAAAGCCCCTTTTTCATAAATTCCCAAATTACCAAAATACCCTCAAAAGTCAACTGGTCAGCTCTTGGTCAAAGTCAAAGTCCACAGTCAAAGTCAAGAGTCCATGTTGACTCGACTCATCGAGTGCCGTTCACCGACTCGTCGAGTCCTTCCTAAACTCGAGAAGTCGTGAAATCCTTGGTTGGCTCGTCGAGTTCCCCTTTAACTCGCCGAGTTCGTACGTGTCCAAGAATTGGGAGAAACCCTAGCCGACTCGCCGAGTCTTTGAACGACTCGCCGCGTTCAAGGCAGTCTTCAACGGACTCGCCGAGTTTGTTCATCAACTCGACGAGTTCATGACCATCTTCATATGACTCGCCGAGTTGACTATGCAACTCGCCGAGTCCTTGCAGACCTTCATCCATGTAGACACCTTTTAAGCCATGCCAAGGTTCCAGATTACAGATCCAAGCTTCTAAGGCATGTTTATCACGTAACGTTGTAAACTTTACTCACATGCAAGGCCCTAAAGGCTCTAAATGACCAATCTAAGCTTCTAATGGAGCTTTACACCTTAGGAGAGTCTCATCCTTGCAAGAGCTGGAAACTTTATGGACTTAGGACTCAAAAGATGTTTAGAACTGAAGTTTCAACTTCAGATCTAGCTCCCATACCAAAATCCCTTCATGAATAATTAAAGTAAGCCCTAACTTTCACATATGAATGATTCTAGAAGAAAAGAGATTAAGGTAACAGCTTATTACCTTCAAGACATGCCCAAACTGAAGTAGACTCTGGATCTAGACAAAATCCTTGATGCTAGCCTCTTGATCTACAAGTTTCCTTCACAAAAGTCACCTCTCAAAACTCCAAAACACTCTCCAAGCTCTCACTCATGGAAATTAGGGTTTCTGGCTCTCAAGGGGTGACAGAGGACAGTGGGAGGCACTAACGGTCCAATATATAGGGTGGAAAAACCCTGAAACCTAGGGTTCCCACTGACAACTTCTACTCGTCGAGTCCCCCATGCCGACTCGACGAGTCACTCATTAAATGACGTGTCATGGCCCGCTGCTACTCGACGAGTCACAGCGTGTAACATACACGTTTTGAAATCGTGTTTTAAGTAAATAATATTATGAAATATTATGTGATATTGAGTATTGAGTTCTAACAGATAGTTTTTACTAGAAATAAGGTAAAACTATGTTTAGAATCACTCGGAAAATATTGGAAGTCTTATGAGATTCCAATTAAAAGTTAAAATATCGAAATTTAAAGAAAATATAAAATTTGAAATAAGTAAAATTTTATTATTGAAATTTGTAGATAATCTCGTTAGAAACATTTAGGCGAAAACCTCATCGAAATCCGAGTTATAACGAAGAAGTTATGACCAATCGAAGATCCGCGACAAAACCGGCACGGTGCCGAATGACGTAAAAAGTGAGTTTTTGATAAACTACTTTTTAGCCTTAGTGATCTAAATGAAAGTCGTAGTATTCGTTAAACCAAGAATTTTGATAAAAAGAACGCCAAAATCTGACTTCGTATGAGGAAGTTATGATTTTTCTAAGTTTCAGCTTAGCAGTAGAGAGCAAAAAACTCGAATTTTAGATCGAGTGATTTTTAGCCGACACAACCTAAACGAGAATCAAAGGTCTCGTCAATAGTAGTACAACGGTAAAAAGTCTGACGAAAACGGACGTCGGATAAAGAATTTAGGAATTTTTAACGGATTTTCCTGTGCCGGTCTTTTAAAAATAATAATATTAAAAATAAATTCAAAATTAGCCTACACGTGCATATAAAGAACGTCAAAAACGGAGCATGTATGCGAAAGTTATGGATTTTAGAAGGATTGGGTTCAATTTTCGAGAAATTTGCATGGATTGGAGCCGGTCACGTGATCCTCGCATGCATACCTCGTGCCCGACTCGCGTGTCGCTTGTTGATTCGGCCGAGGGTGTGGTCCAATGACCTTCCGACGGGCATCGCTTCTGACTTGCCCCGTGTCCAAAGTGATGGACCAATCCGAAGCCAGCACGCAGCCATCTCGCATCCGAGCCTCGCCCAAGCTGCCATCTGTTCCGAGCCTCGCAGCCACCTGCCCTCTCCCCCTCGCTTCGGATCTGGACCTCGCTACTATAAATAGTAGCTGCGAACCCTCCCAGCTAAAGTTAGGAAATTTGCCCTTTTTCACCCTTTTTCCATATTTTCACTACTTTGACATCCCCCGAAGCCCCGAGATTATTTCCAACGCCCGAAACACGCCCCGAAGTTGCCGAGAAGCCCGAAAAATTTATCTTTTCGGTTTTGAAGCTCTACCTTCGCAGAGCCCGGTTTTCAACGAAGAAAGCTAATTATAGTAACGAAGTGCTGCCCAAATTACTATTTTAATCCCCGGTCATTTCACAGTGAGTTTAATATATAGGAACAATTGTATGTTATGTGTTATACGTGCTACGTGCTTTTCAATGTTATTATTCCGGTTTATTTTCCAGTGTTATTTTTATTCGTCATCTTTAATAGCAAAAGAAATACCTTTGACCATGTGATAAGTGAAAGGACTTAGATTCATATTGGTACTGGTATGTAGCCTCTGTCCATGTAGAACATGTCTCCGTAAGAGAATGATTTCTATTCTATGGTATTGGCAGAAGGTTAGACAGGGCTATAAGCCTGAAATCTACCAAATGGTTAATCCAAAGTTGTATGTCTTCTGTGCCATTTGGGCCAAAGCTTTATTGATGTATATCAAGTATGGAAATTGTTATGTCTCATTGATTGTATATTTTTTAATCGAATCAATGATTGATATGGAAAGTTTGTCACATGATTCACATATGCCTTTGTTGTTCCTTGATCCTCTTTGCCTCTGCCATATTGAAGTATATATATGGCATAACGTTATAGTGTATCTATTGTTGAACTCACTAAGCGTCACCGCTTACCCCTCTCAATGTTTAACTAATTTGCAGGAGATAAGCATCCAGTATAGTTATATACTGATAGAAGATTTTGGAATAGTTTGAAACTATTGTATTGATAGAAGATTTTCGAATAGTTTGAAACTATTGTATTTTGCACTCCCATATGTATAAAACTATAGAATCCTGGGAAGTTATGTAATATATAACACTTTGAAATAGTTGGTTTGTATCCAGTAGTTTGTAACCACTTTATCAATATAAAATATTGTTTTTATGAATATGCATGTAGCATGTTTCGGAGTAACAATTGTCATGTATGAAAGTGTGGGTCTTTCAATCATGGTATCAGAGCAGTAGTTTAAGTGAACTAAATTCCACGGATTGGTATTTAGACTTAAACTATTGGAAGTTCAATATATGGACGGATTCATTGTAAGTATATGGATACAAGCCATAGGAAATATTTAAGTAAAAGTATTAGGTAAGGATAAACCCTAATATATTCTAAAATACAATGTTACTCCATATTGCAGAGCAATGGCTGAACAGGTTAGTAGCCATACCCCTGAGGTTGGTGGAGGTCCTCAACCTGAGGAAGTGAATACTCCAGTATCTCCTCGTGAGGAGCGACTCTTGGGTAAACTTACAGGTGTTATTCGACAGACTCTCGAAGAACAAAAAAAGAATGGTGATAAAGGAAAAGAGAAAGCCACTGGAGAATCTTCAAAAGGGGAGGTGAAGCGTCCCTCGTTCAAATATTTCAAGAGTAGTGGTGCTACAGAGTTTTCTGGTGTTCTTAATCCCATTGTTGTTCTTACCTGGATCCAGAACACAGAGAAAGTGTTTCAGATTTCTCATGTAGATAATGAAGGCAAGGCTAATAATGCTTCCGCAATGCTCATAGGAGAAGCCTTGGTCTGGTGGGAAGCAACATATGAAGCTCTAAACGGGTTTGACCAGGAGAATTTAGCCTGGGAAATGTTCAAAACTCGTTTTCTAGAGATGTATTTGTTGGATAAGATGTCTAAGTCCATAACTTATTTGGTATATACTTGACCCGACCCGGCATGGTCCATTTGGGTTGCACTTCACCCAAACTAGTTATGGATAATTTTATGAGAGTTGTATACTTACGATTTATTAATATATTATAAGTTATAATATATTAATATAAAGTCATGTTACCTAATTAGTTTTAATCTTGAATTAATTATGAATTAATTTAGTGATTAAAAGGAAGACTAATTAAATCATGGGCTATATTTATATGGTGTGGGCTAACACTCATTTGGGAATGGGCTAAGCTTATATAGAAGTCCATGGATGATCCATGGAGCTTTTACCCATGGATCCTTGGAAGAGGAAAAGACATGGGTTATTAGGGTTTCACCCTAACCATGTACACTATATAAACAAGCTTATGTTGCATGAAAAAGACACTAATGTGTGTGTAAGTGTGGTGGCCAAAATCAAGAGTTAGTATACTCTCTCATACATTTTCCAAGTTTGTGGAGATTTGTGATTTCCATTTGAGGCATTCACATTATTGGTGCTTGCCTCTCAAACTCCAAGGAATCAACAATCAACAAAAGGTATGTAATTCATCTAGTTCTTTTATGGTTAAAAGTACCCCATGCCATGCTAGATAGGTTATAAACCTTGGAAAATAATATTTTGCATGTATCTTAGACAAACATAGATCCAAGGTTTAATAGGGTTGCATGTACACTTAGGAAGTGTTAGAATGCTCAAAACCCAACAGTGGTATCAAAGCCTAGGCTTGTTTGTTTGATACTTGATGCAAAATAGTGAAAAAAGTCGAATTTTTTGCTGTCTGCCTGATGAACTCGCCGAGTCCATGGGGGGACTCGCCGAGTTCATGAGTAAACTCATCATACTCGGCGAGTAGGTTCGTGCACTCGGCGAGTAGGAGCCTCAGAATGCAGATTTTCGACTTTTGCTGCTGGAAATGGACTAGAAACATTACCCTAAACTCTTTTGGTGTTTTAAAACTTGTTTTAGTTGGTGTAATGGTTGTTCTAATCCATTTACAATAGCTTATATCAAAATTTCATGCTTTGTATGTGTTCATATAATTCTTGAAACTTTGATGATCATGTTCATGTTCTTATGAATTTAGAAGATGATAGGAATTATTTGCTGAATTGTTTAGGATTAATTCTTGATCATTTACGTGTTTTAATGGAGTCCATAATTTGTCCTCAAGTTATGGATATCCAAAGGTCACTTCTTTTAAACACACACTTAAAACACATAAGTTACATGGAAATGAAGAGTCTTCATTTTTATGAACCTTTAATTCATAAGTTATGAAATGAAAAGTTTTGAATAGTTTCAAAACTTGTCCTCAAGTTTTGGAATTTGTAAAGTTACACACACTTTAATATACTTTAATTCCAAACCCTTAGAGTTTTAAAAGTTAAAATTCAACCCTTATACTATTTATAACATTAATGGTTAATTATTATATATATGTATAAGATCAAAATCGTCTTACCGCTAGTACGCCTCATTCACGAAGCCAGTCTATAAGGTGGGTATAAGGTTGTTGCCTATAAAATGGCAACTTAATGGGTGTCCACTCTCACCCACCGCTTGCTTGACTGGTGGAGGGTCGTTAGCCGAACGGGTAGGACAAGGACTTATAAATTCTCATTAAAAGTATGATGAATATTATAAAGTAACTAAACCTTTTATAAATTCCCAATCTTAGTTACTTTAGGAAAATGTGAATATGATGCTAACCCATGAAATTCACACTTTGTACCTTACCAAGTCGTTGGTGGAGCGTGTGTGGTTAACCGGCACACTAACTTGGACTAGTAAGGATCACGAAGGGTGACTTAATGTTTATCATAGATCGGTGGAGCGTGTGTGGTTAACCGGCACATTGATTAGGTGATAATATTAAGGGTACCAAGTGAATTTGCATGGTTATTCACACCTTGTTTTGTGATCCTCGGCATCCCAGTCACAAAACTTGAAGGGAACAATCGAGATTGAAACATGCCATTGAAAAGTTCAATGAATCTCAAAAGAATCTAGGAATTTCAAAAACCAATTAAACCTAATAATTCATTTCGTTTTCATGGTGGAAATTGGTGAATTGTCATTCACCTACCTTCAAATATATTATAGCTTAGATTACGGCATCCCTCTTCTAAGTTATAATATATTGTGTTGGATCCTAGCCTTAATATTACATTTGGGTGTATTATTAAGGATTCGATATATCTAATCTAAACTTGTTTTCTTCTTTTCAGATGTCTTCCAACAACAAAGCTTCGGGCTCTAACCCTACTGGCTCCTTTTCCCTCTTGAACCTTTGTGGGAGGGTCATCTTTGATGGTTCCAACTTCATGGATTGGATCCGGAACATCAGGATGGTTACTCGTTACGAGGACAAGGAATATGTCCTCGACAAGGAGCTAAAGGAGCTTGATGAGTCCACTGCTACTCCTGAGGAGGTCGCTGAGTATCAGGCATATGAAAGAGATGCCACCAAGGTGGCATGCATCATGATGGCCACCATGACAGCTGAACTCCAAAAGTCCTATGAGGACTATTACCCTTTTGAGATGCATCAGGATCTGATGGAAAGGTACCATCAGAGTGCTCGTCAAGAGCGGTATGAAATAATCCCCTCCATGATCACTACCCGTATGAAGGATAGCGAACCAATCACGAGCCACATGCAGAAAATGCAAAGGTATGTGGACCGTCTAATGAAACTGAATGTGAACTTCCCTGAGGAGTTGGCAATTGATATCATTTTGCACTCCTTTCCATCGTGTTATGATCAATTTCGTATGACATACCACATGAACAAGGAGGAAGTCACACTCAGTATGCTTCAAGGACTTCTGAAGACTGCCGAAAGTGGTCTTAAGAGTAAGTCGGTTGCTACTCCTACTCCTACTACTACCCCTGTTTTGGCTATCGGGCAAGGCAAAGGGAAGAAGAGGAAGCACCCTTCGAAGGGTACCGAGGGAAAGTCCCTTGAAGGCTCCTCATCTGGAACCAAAGGTGGTTCTATCACTCCTTCTGCCATCCCTAAGGATGTTAAATGCTTCTACTGTCAAAATAAGGGGCACTGGAAGCGAAACTGCCCAAAGTACTTGCAGGATGTCAAGGATGGGAAAGTGAAACCATCCCATGCAGGTATTTACACTATATTGTCTAATAACTCACCATATTCTAATTCTTGGGTTCTTGATACAGGTTGTGGTATTCACATCTGTTGTGACTTGCAGGGCCTAAGAAGAAGTGACAATGTGGAGTACGGAAAGATAAACTTAATCATGGGGAACAAGAAGGTTGCACCTGTTACCAAGATTGGAGTTTATACTTTGTTGCTAGATAGTGGGTTAAAGTTAGATTTGAATCAATGTGTGTACTCGTTTGAAATGGAGAGGAATATTATTTCCTTTCATGCTTTGTGGCATTGTCGTCTTGGACATGTAAGCAAGAAAAGCATAGGCCAGCTCCAAAAGGATGGAGTCTTGGCGTCGTTCGACCTCAAGTCGGATGATAGTTGTGAGTCTTGTCTACTTGGAAAAATGAAAAAATCACCCTTCACTGGTACTTGTGCAAGGGGTGAGGGTTTGTTGGACCTTATACATACTGATGTATGTGGACCATTCAAAACCGCCACAAGGGATGTTAATCGCTATTATGTGACTTTTATTGATGATTTTAGTAGATATGGTTATGTCTACTTAATCAAACATAAGTTAGAAACTTTTGAAAGGTTTAAAGAGTTTAAACAGGAAGTAGAAAATCAATTAGGCAGGAACATTAAGATGCTTCGATCCGATCGAGGTGGTGAGTATCTTAGTACTGAGTTCCTCGACTATCTTAAGGAGTGTGGGATTGTCTCACAATTGACACCTCCCAGGACACCACAGCTGAATGGTGTAGCTGAGAGGCGCAATCGAACTTTGTTGGACATGGTTCGCTCTATGATGAGTCGAGCTTCGCTACCAATCTCTTTTTGGGGGTATGCCTTAGAGACTGCCGCCCACATCCTTAATCTAGTCCCTACAAAGAAGGTTGCCAAAACACCTCATGAAATGTGGACTGGGAAAGTTCCCAATTTGGACCATATCAAGATTTGGGGTTGCGAGGCTTTTGTGAGGCGCGAAACTCATGACAAGCTCGAACCTCAAAGTGAAAGGTGTATTTTCATCGGCTACCCACAAAAATCCTTTGGTTACCTCTTCTACAGACCCAGTGAGAATGTGGTCTTTGTGGCTAGGAGAGGGGTCTTTCTAGAGAGAGAATTTATAAACCAAGGAGACAGTGGGAGGCAAATTGACCTTGAAGAAATTCAAGACTCAATTGGTGAAGGAACATCAGACACAAGCAATCAACTTGAGGAGGAAATTCCTGTTGATCCAGCTGACGAGTCTATACTTCCGAGGCGTTCCACAAGGGTTAGGAACTGTGACACCCAAATTTTTGCAAAAATTTTAAACTTTTAAACCCATCTTAAATTAAATTAAAACAACTGAAATAGTCATAACATAATCCATCAACTTAATAATCATATAAAATAAGTGCGGAAGTAATAATAATAATAAGGTCCCAACAAAAATAACTAGTAGCGATGTCCCGGTGCTCCATGTCAAGCCTTAGCCTCTTTAATCTTAACACCTGAAAAGTTATAAGGGAAAGCGTAAGCATAAAGCTTAGTGAATTCAAACACAGACATTGTACTAACATTCATATTTACTAACCCTAATCCATTTTCCAATTATAGTTGTATAATAAGGGCAAAGATCGAATCAATGCCAATAATACAAGAAGGACTTGTAGGTTTGAACCGCACCGGGAAGATCCCGTATCATTTGGCCCTAATCACCGCACCTCACGATGAGTATAACGTTGGTGATCTTACCTACCCACCGCACCGGTAAATCCGTATCCTTTGGTGGTGTCCCCATATCCATAATTAGTTACATACAGTGCACATGTACGAATTAAAACAATGGTTATATAGCATGCCTTTATAATAAATTCAATAATCACACACGAGCTAACTAGCAAACGCAAACATCAATACAACGGTGTGAGAGAACTCACCTGAGTGAGTAGTAAGGATATCTAACAATCTAATAATGCTACCAAGCTTGAGCAAACTTCAAAACCTCACCTAAGAAGGACTAAAGGTTAGAAAGGAGAAGTAATGAAGCTATGAGTTGAGAAAAGAGTAATCACAACAAGGTCTCTAAAACAGACCTGCTGTTCAAAATGGATTTACTCCAAAAGCTAAAACAAAAACATAGCTTTAACTAAATTTTATAGGAAACTATGATTGCTCAGGATTCCACAACTATAAAGAACTCATTCTAACTCCAAAAGATGAATTAAATATGAATTTTACAAAATGGTGTATCACTTCTGTCTCCAACAATACAGTCAAGTGATGTTGGCCAATTATACCCAACTTGTGAGTAGAATGCGTCCAAACCAAAATTAAGAGAAGTAAAGGACATACAAATGAAAGTCTCAGAGTTGGAATTTAATGAAAAGCATCTCCCAAACTCCAGATATAAAATTCACATTGTGGACAATCACAGCACTAGCAAAAGCTGGTGACTGCCCACTGATCTGGAGTGTGGATCCATTCTAACCAATTTATAATTGGAAATAACACCCCATCTGCTCCAGATCTTAAATTCATAATATAAGGAACATATAGAAACTTGGAATCACTCTGGATCCTTTTCCAAGCCTTAGAAATGATGAAAACAAAATGACATATCAGAACAGACCCGGATCAGACCTAACAGCAAAGATGCCATTCTTTCCCATAGATAAAGTCCTTATCAGTGAGGTTGGCCTGCTTAAGAAAGTTAGCCAACTCAATTTGAGAACTTTTGGAACTGATTTGGGGTCCGTTTGAGTTCTAGAGCTCAAGATATGAATTTTACAAAATGACTACAGATCTGATGGAAAACAGAATCGTAGCCATCCGTGATTCCTTTTTGGCTTATCCATCCTTCTCCCTTTGAAACACATTTTAAGATGTGTTCATCATCCCAATTTAGTCCCCATGATCATGGTGGTACTAAAAAGGGTTAGGTATCATTAGGATTTCATTTTGCCACAAGATTGTAATAATAATCAACATGAAAATGAACATAAAGCAAATAAAATCACCATTCTCCCTTTTAGGGTTTCCATGATCTTTTGCCACGTGTAATCCCCTAGATCCATCATCCACCATATATGGGGTGAAGATAGGATCTTGAGATGATGTATAACATACAATTACAAATGAAATAGGAAGGAGAAGAAGTGAAGATGAAATCATAAAACTAGAACAAGGTTATGAATCAAATTGTAAGAAATAATAAGGAGGTTCATACCAATACGAATCAAGGCTGGATATGAACAAGAATTAAGCTCCAAACAACAGCCCCTTGGCTGCTCTTGATCCCAAAGAGAGAGAGGACGATTTGAGAGAGAGATGGAGGGTTTAGAGTGTTTTTCTTGTGTGTGTTCCAAATGACTCAATTAACACATTAAGTACTATTTACTAGATGGACTTGCAAATAGGCCCATAGCCCATGGACTTCAATAAAAGGAGTTTACAAGATGATCAAAAGAGTCCAATAACATAAGAAATCAGACATTGGTTAAATAAATTAACCCAAGGTTACAAGGATAATTAAATTAAAATAACCAAACGTACCGAGAAAAACCGGGGCGTTACAACTCTCCCCCACTAAGAACGGACTTCGTCCTCCAAGTCAACGCCTAGAAACAGATCCGGGTAATGAGCCCGCATCTCGCATTCTGGTTCCCATGTCCACTCCGAACCCTTCCTATGTTTCCACTGCACCTTAACCAGGTTTATAGTCTTGTTGCGGAGAGCTTTCGTCTTTCGTTCCAAAATAGCGATTGGTTTTTCAACATAATTGAGACGCTCGTCAATCTGTATGTCCTCCAGTGGTATCACAGCGGTCTCGTCAACCACGCATTTTCGTAACTGAGACACGTGGAACGTATTATGAATTAGACTAAGCTCGTCAGGCAGCTCTAAACGGTAAGCCACCTTTCCCACACGGGCAATGACCTTGTAGGGTCCAATGAATCGGGGTCCGAGCTTTCCCCGCTTTCGAAATCGAATCACACCTTTCCAGGGGGAGACTTTAAGCAAAACATAATCTCCCACCTGGAACTCAAGATTGGAGCGTCTTTTGTCAGCATAACTTTTCTGACGACTGCTCGCTGTGACCAAATGATCCCGAATCACTTGGATTTTCTCCGTAGTCCGTAGCACGATGTCGGTACTCCCAAGTACCCTCTGCCCAACCTCTCCCCAACAAACGGGCGGCCTGCACTTCCTCCCGTACAAGGCTTCATACGGAGGCATTTTAATGCTAGAGTGATAGCTGTTGTTATAAGAAAACTCAGCTAGATGTAGATGGTCATCCCAACTACCCCTAAAATCAATCGCACATGCCCTAAGCATGTCCTCCAAGGTCTGAATCGTCCGCTCACTCTGCCCGTCTGTCTGCGGATGGAAGGCGGTGCTAAAATGTAATCGTGTACCCAACTCCTCTTGAAACTTCCTCCAGAACCGAGAAGTAAATCGGGTGTCCCGATCGGAGACGATAGAAACGGGCACCCCATGTAATGAGACAATCTCCCGAACAAAGATCTCGGCTAATTTCTCTGCCGATGAGCGCTCCTTTATAGCCAGAAAGTGAGCACTCTTAGTCAAACGATCAACAATCACCCATATCGTATCGGCTCCTCGGGCAGTTCTAGGAAGTTTTGTAATGAAGTCCATGGTTAGATGCTCCCATTTCCATTCAGAAATCTCCAATGGTTGCAACTTCCCATGCGGTTTCTGGTGTTCCGCCTTGACCTTCCGACAGGTCATACATTCTTCCACAAATCGAGCCACATCATTCTTCATTCCATGCCACCAGTAAGCCTCCTGAAGGTCCTGGTACATTTTAGTAGCGCCAGGATGGATAGAAAATTTTGACTTATGAGACTCATCCATTAGGGTTTTCCGATTTCCCCCGGTATATGGAACCCAAACCCTACCGTAGCGAGTCAGCAAACCCCGCCCGTCTCGTTCCATCTTAGGCAACTCTTTCCCAATCTTCTCACGCCTGATGTTTTCCTCCAGTATTGCCGTCTTTTGGGCGTCCCGGATTAGATCTAACAAAGACGACACCATCGTGATCCGGAGACACTTAGCTCGAATCGGTTCGGCAGATTGTTTACGACTGAGAGCATCAGCTACCACATTAGCTTTACCGGGGTGGTAGTGAATTTCACAATCATAATCTTTTACCACATCCAACCATCTGATCTGCCTCATGTTCAAATCCCGCTGCTCGAATAAATATTTCAGACTCTTATGGTCAATGTATATGATAAACTTCACTCCATAGAGATAGTGTCTCCAAATCTTAAGAGCGAAAACAACAGCCCCAAGCTCCAAATCATGAGTGGGGTAGTTTCGTTCGTGGGGTTTCAGCTGTCGGGAGGCATAGGCTATCACCCTATCTCGTTGCATTAACACGGCACCAAGACCCTGAAGCGATGCATCACAGTAAACCACCATATCCTCAACCCCATCAGGTAAGGCCAAAATCGGAGCATCACACAATCGTTTCCTTAACTCATCAAACGCCAGCTGCTGCTCCGGGCCCCAAACGAATTTCACTGATTTCTTGGTCAATCGGGTGAGCGGTAAGGCGATTTTAGAGAAATTTTCAATGAACCTCCGGTAATAACCGGCTAAACCCAAGAAACTGTGAATTTCAGAAGGTGATTTCGGAATCTTCCATTGTTTAACCGCATCAACCTTGGCTTGATCGACCTTAATACCGTGTTTGTTTACCACATGCCCCAAGAACTGAACTTCTTCCAACCAAAATTCACATTTTGAGAATTTAGCATAAAGCCTTTCTCTTGCCAGAGTTTCCAGAATCTCCCGAAGGCGTTGCTCATGCTCCTCTTTGCTCTTAGAATAGACCAGGATATCATCTATGAACACTATGACCGAACGGTCAAGCATCGGGCTACACACCCGGTTCATGAGATCCATAAACGCTGCGGGTGCATTGGTGAGCCCAAAAGGCATCACCACGAACTCAAAGTGCCCATAACGAGTACGGAATGCTGTTTTCTTAATGTCTTCTTCACGAACCCGCATCTAATGGTAACCGGAACGTAAATCAATCTTGGAAAACCAAGACGCTCCCTGAAGCTGATCGAAAAGATCGTCAATACGTGGCAACGGGTACCTATTCTTTATCGTGCGCTTGTTTAGCTCCCTATAATCAATACACATTCGCTGGGATCCATCTTTCTTCTTCACAAAGAGAATAGGAGCACCCCAAGGCGAGCAGCTTGGCCGTATAAACCCTTTATCACTTAGTTCTTGAAGTTGATCTTGGAGCTCTTTCATTTCAGGTGGTGCCAAGCGGTAAGGAGATTTCGCTACCGGAGTCGCACCTGGCACCAAATCAATGCGAAACTCCACTTGCCGAATAGGTGGCAAGCCAGGGAGTTCCTCCGGAAATACATCGCTGAAGTCGGAAACGATAGGAACGTCGTCTAGTGCTATAGCAGAAGAGCAAGAAGCCATAGCCAGGCGGGGAATGTCCCCCTGAATAATAAGTTCTCCACCTCTAGGGTTTCGAACACGAACTTGCTTCTTACAACAATGGATTTCCGCATCAAACGCATCAAGCCAATCCATGCCTACGATAACGCAGAGCTCTCGCATCGCAATAGGGATAAGATCAATAGGGAATTCAACTCCAGAAAACTCGAGAGTGCAACCCCGATAAACATCGGTGACATAAATAGTGCGGTTGTTGGCAACTTCGACAACCATTGGGCGAGCCAATTTTCCGATACTACGCCCCAAACGATTAATAAACGCGCGAGATACGAAAGAATGGGTAGCACCGCTATCAAACATAACAACAGCGGGCTCGGAATCTAGCAAATAAGTGCCTGATTCACCACATATAATCATGTAAACAATTCTAACTACCATTTATTAAATAATGTCAGGAGAGAAAGGAGAAAAAAAAATTTACCTGCCACTGTCGTGGTAATCACCGGCTCATCCGCAGTCATCTGGTGAGCACGACCTCGTGTCACCATAGTGGGTCCCTTAGAAGACAATGCAATTGCAGGATTTGTACCCCCGCCTCCTTTACCAGCCTTCAACTTCGGGCATTCGGTCTTCTTGTGTCCCGTCTCGTTGCAGTGATAGCAGACGGGAGCAGCAGAAGTAATCTGAGGAACTGCACTCGCTGGGGGAGCCCTACAATTCTTCCAATGATGCCCTGTCTTTTTGCAGTTGTAGCATATCAACGGATTTTTCTCGCCCTGACCTGAAGACGGCCTGTACTCATACCTTGAATTACCACCCTGCTTTTGCTTCTTCTGGGCATCTCCGGATGTCTTGGAGGAGGTGTCATTGGCCTTCCTCTTGGACTGGGTCTGCAACTCGATTTCCCTCCTCCTTGCTGCATCCATGATCGCGGATAAAGTCGGGAACTCCTGCATGCTAACGAATTCCTGAATCTCGGTACGTAGAATGGCAGTGTATCGGCTGACCAACCAGGCCTCGTTCCCAGCAAACGAGGGACAAAAAGATAGCATCTCCAAGAACTTGGCGTTCAGGTCGCTAACGGACTCGGTAGTCTGCTGTAAGGCCATGAACTCTTGCTGCATCCGTTGCTGCTCCACCTTAGGCACATATTGTGCCTCGAACCTCTCCACAAATTGGGCCCAAGACATGGCCCTCACTTCTTCTTCGTTTAATAGAGCGGTGATGGTGTTCCACCATGTCTTTCCCCTTTTCCGCAGCTGATTCATGGCGATTACAACTTTGTACTGGTCCGGACACCCAACAGTCATGAAGGCGCCCTCAACATCTGACACCCAGTGCTTAGCAGCAACTGGGTCGGATTCACCGTTCCAAAGAGGAGGGCTACACTTGCTGAACTTCTCGAAGTAGTATGCCGAATCCCGAACGGGCGGAGCCGGTAACGCTCCCCCGGGAATAGCTGCGAGGCGCTCATCCAGAAGAGCACCGACTTGGTTGATTATGTCATTGGTCACACCCGGGATTAGTTCGTTGAAAGCGTTATTGAATTCCTCAGCGACAATCTCCCTAACTTGCTCCATTTGGAGCTGATTAAGTCGAGCAGGCGGAGCCATCTGTATCCGCAGAAGGAGGAAAATATTTAGAAATAATTCAGCCTAGATATTTCTAGGAAGACGAAACACTCAGCTTGCCGAAAATTTCTCAACCTTGCTCCGACCCGAAACCGGCACCGACGTTTCAAATAGTAGGGGCCCTTCTACTACCTTCCACACAAGTTCCAATTTCTCATTCGCGTCTAGTTTCAAAATTTCCAGCTCGCTCTAGCCGTTAATTTTACAACTCTCTCACATGTTAACCTTAAATAAGTGTGTAATCTAACATTTTAAGACTAGTAGAATCCAATTCATAGTCAACAATTTAACATAAACATTTAACATAAGAAATAAGGCTTACTTGGCTGGCCGACTGGCACACCGCGACATCTTCCACTACTAGTCTTCAGAAAGTTTGAAAAATATTTTAAAAAGAAAATAAACTCTTATAGAGCCTCAAATTTGAGTCTAGAACATCCACAAGAATGCCTAGTTCCCTCAAACTGTGGCTCTGATACCAACTTGTGACACCCAAATTTTTGCAAAAATTTTAAACTTTTAAACCCATCTTAAATTAAATTAAAACAACTGAAATAGTCATAACATAATCCATCAACTTAATAATCATATAAAATAAGTGCGGAAGTAATAATAATAATAAGGTCCCAACAAAAATAACTAGTAGCGATGTCCCGGTGCTCCATGTCAAGCCTTAGCCTCTTTAATCTTAACACCTGAAAAGTTATAAGGGAAAGCGTAAGCATAAAGCTTAGTGAATTCAAACACAGACATTGTACTAACATTCATATTTACTAACCCTAATCCATTTTCCAATTATAGTTGTATAATAAGGGCAAAGATCGAATCAATGCCAATAATACAAGAAGGACTTGTAGGTTTGAACCGCACCGGGAAGATCCCGTATCATTTGGCCCTAATCACCGCACCTCACGATGAGTATAACGTTGGTGATCTTACCTACCCACCGCACCGGTAAATCCGTATCCTTTGGTGGTGTCCCCATATCCATAATTAGTTACATACAGTGCACATGTACGAATTAAAACAATGGTTATATAGCATGCCTTTATAATAAATTCAATAATCACACACGAGCTAACTAGCAAACGCAAACATCAATACAACGGTGTGAGAGAACTCACCTTGAGTGAGTAGTAAGGATATCTAACAATCAAATAATGCTACCAAGCTTGAGCAAACTTCAAAACCTCACCTAAGAAGGACTAAAGGTTAGAAAGGAGAAGTAATGAAGCTATGAGTTGAGAAAAGAGTAATCACAGCAAGGTCTCTAAAACAGACCTGCTGTTCAAAATGGATTTACTCCAAAATCTAAAACAGAAACATAGCTTTAACTAAATTTTATAGGAAACTATGATTTCTCAGGATTCCACAACTATAAAGAACTCATTCTAACTCCAAAATATGAATTAAATATGAATTTTATAAAATGGTGTATCACTTCTGTCTCCAACAATACAGTCAAGTGATGTTCGCCAATTCTACCCAACTTGTGAGTAGAATTCGTCCAAACCAAAATTAAGAGAAGTAAAGGACATACAAATGAAAGTCTCAGAGTTGGAATTTAATGAAAAGCATCTCCCAAACTCCAGATATAAAATTCACATTGTGGACAATCACAGCACTAGCAAAAGCTGGTGACTGCCCACTGATCTGGAGTGTGGATCCATTCTAACCAATTTATAATTGGAAATAACACCCCATCTGCTCCAGATCTTAAATTCATAATATAAGGAACATATAGAAACTTGGAATCACTCTGGATCCTTTTCCAAGCCTTAGAAATGATGAAAACAAAATGACATATCAGAACAGACCCGGATCAGACCTAGCAGCAAAGATGCCATTCTTTCCCATAGATAAAGTCCTTATCAGTGAGGTTGGCCTGATTAAGAAAGTTAGACAACTCAATTTATGAACTTTTGGAACTGATTTGGGGTCCGTTTGAGTTCTAGAGCTCAAGATATGAATTTTACAAAATGACTACATATCTGATGGAAAACAGAATCGTAGCCATCCGTGATTTCTTTTTGGCTTATCCATCCTTCTCCCTTTGAAACACATTTTAAGATGTGTTCATCATCCCAATTTAGTCCCCATGATCATGGTGGTACTAAAAAGGGTTAGGTATCATTAGGATTTCATTTTGCCACAAGATTGTAATAATAATCAACATGAAAATGAACATAAAGCAAATAAAATCACCATTCTCCCTTTTAGGGTTTCCATGATCTTTTGCCACGTGTAATCCCCTAGATCCATCATCCACCATATATGGGGTGAAGATAGGATCTTGAGATGATGTATAACATACAATTACAAATCAAATAGGAAGGAGAAGAAGTGAAGATGAAATCATAAAACTAGAACAAGGTTATGAATCAAGTTGTAAGAAATAATAAGGAGGTTCATACCAATACGAATCAAGGCTGGAAATGAACAAGAATTAAGCTCCAAACAACAGCCCCTTGGCTGCTCTTGATCCCAAAGAGAGAGAGGAAGATTTGAGAGAGAGATGGAGGGTTTAGAGTGTTTTTCTTGTGTGTGTTCCAAATGACTCAATTAACACATTAAGTACTATTTACTAGATGGACTTGCAAATAGGCCCATAGCCCATGGACTTCAATAAAAGGAGTTTACAAGATGATCAAAAGAGTCCAATAACATAAGAAATCAGACATTGGTTAAATAAATTAACCCAAGGTTACAAGGATAATTAAATTAAAATAACCAAACGTACCGAGAAAAACCGGGGCGTTACAGGAACACAACTGAGTTTTATTATGGATTTCATATTACTACGGAAGGTGATACATTTATCAGTGACAGTACACTGGTAAATCTGGATGAACCTAACAGTGTTAACGAAGCCATGGCAGGCCCAGAGTCTGCTAAATGGAAGGAGGCTATGGACAGCGAGATACAGTCCATGTATGACAATCAAGTTTGGAACTTGGTTGACAATGTACCAGGCCGTAAGACAGTCGGGTGCAAATGGATCTTCAAGAAGAAGACCGACATGGATGGGAAGGTGCACACTTATAAGGCTCGACTGGTTGCGAAGGGGTTTACTCAGACTTAGGGTATTGATTATGATGAAACCTTTTCACCAGTAGCAAAGATTAAGTCTATTAGGGTTATGCTAGCCATTGCTGCATTTCATGATTATGAAATATGGAAAATGGATGTCAAAACCGCTTTCCTTAACGGAAAGTTGGCTGAGGATGTTTACATGAATCAGCCAGAAGGTTTTGTCAGTGCAGAGTACCCCAATAGAGTGTGCAAGCTTGAGAAATCCATTTATGGATTGAAACAAGCATCTCGAAGTTGGAATCTTTGTTTCGATGAGAAGGTCAAAGAGTTTGGTTTCTCAAGAAGTGACGATGAGTCTTGCGTGTATGTCACAGATAGTGGGAGTATAGTTAGCTTTTTGGTACTGTATGTGGATGACATACTACTCATAGGAAATGACATCCCAACCTTGCAGGAGGTTAAGTCCTGGCTTGGGAAGTGCTTTGCTATGAAGGACCTTGGAGAAGCTACCTATATCCTAGGGATAAGGATATTAAGAGAAAGGAGTAAAAGACTAATTGGACTTAGTCAGAGTATCTACTTGGATAAGGTGTTGAAAAGGTTTAACATGCAGAATTCCAAGAAAGGAGAATTACCGATCCAAAGCAATGCCAAACTGAGCAAGGCTCAGAGCCCGAGTACAGAAGATAAGATAGCTGAGATGAGTCGATTACCTTATGCTTCCGCTGTTGGTTCGACCATGTATGCTATGACTTGTACCCGTCCTGATGTGGCCTTCGCTTTGAGTATGGTCAGCAGATATCAGGGGAACCCTAACAAGGCTCATTGGACTGCGGTAAAGAATATTCTCAAGTACCTGCGGAGGACTAAGGATTGGATCCTTACCCTTGGTGGGAGTGATAACTTGAGAGTAGTAGGGTATAGTGATGCTAGCTTTCATACTGATAGAGATAACTTCCGCTCTCAGTCGGGCTGGGTCTTTATCTTAAACGGAGGGGCAATCACTTGGAAGAGTTCCAAACAGGAGACTGTAGCTGATTCGACTTGTGAATCAGAGTACATAGCAGCGAGTGAAGCGGCAAAGGAGGCGATATGGCTGAGGAACTTCATCGGAGACCTTGGAGTTGTACCAGCTATTAAGGAGCCTATGGAGATTTTCTGTGACAGCAATAGTGCGGTTGCCTTAGCTAAGGAACCAAGAGATCATGGCAGATCCCGACACATTGACAGAAAATATCACTTCATAAGACACAAGATAGAAGAGGGACTCCTCGTGGCAAAGAGGGTATCGTCAGATGAGAACCCTACGGATCCCCTTACGAAGGGACTGACGAGGGTGAAGCATTTGCAGCATGCGAGGCGCATCGGGCTGAGGGACGATATTAGTTTTACAAATTAGATAGCCTTTTCTGAAACTTGTAAAATGTAATCGACGTTTGATGATGAATAAAATTAGTGATTTATTTATGAGTAAAGTGTTGCTATCATTGTCAATTATTTACTATTGTTTCAGTTTTGCATGTTTTGACTTCCAGAATAATTAATTTATTCAAACTCTCCACAGTCGGTCATATGTCGGAAGTAGGTATGAATCAAGACTGTCATGAATTGGGATTGTAGATGACTAAAGGTGTTTAGCCATAGCAATGGTTGCTACAACATTCATGAGTACTCATAAGTTATGAGTATTGGAATAAACCCACGCTCACTTGTATCACTTCATGGAATTTATCTCGAGTGATCGTGAGACGGTAATATCATATAAGTCTTCAAACCTAGAGATATGAGTTGTTACCTATGAGTTGGTTGTGCATTGATTGCACGTAAACGCATCAGTAACTTTATGTTATAAAACATGCCTTTGTGTGCAATTCAATAAGTAGTAGAACAAGCATATGAGTCGAAGTTTATCTGTTCCTTCTAGAAATAGAAGCGATATCTGGGCCCCTCGATGATTTTGTGTTGACCCATGTACGGGGCCCGGTCAAAACTAAATTGATGTGTTCAGTTAAGTTCTTTGTCAAACAAATCGGAAATCGAGAAACAACTGCTAGACAATAAGTAAGACATTGTTCCATGTATTTGTCCGGCTGATATCATGAGAGTAGAGGATTATATGATCACTTATCTAAAATGGCGCTTCATAGTTCACAAGAGTTTTCAAGAGCTACGATTGTCGGTTGGTTCCTGAAGTAATATACGCAAATACAGTTATTAGACTTATCCAAGTGGGAGTCTGTTGGATAAGATGTCTAAGTCCATAACTTATTTGGTATATACTTGACCCGACCCGGCATGGTCCATTTGGGTTGCACTTCACCCAAACTAGTTATGGATAATTTTATGAGAGTTGTATACTTACGATTTATTAATATATTATAAGTTATAATATATTAATATAAAGTCATGTTACCTAATTAGTTTTAATCTTGAATTAATTATGAATTAATTTAGTGATTAAAAGGAAGACTAATTAAATCATGGGCTATTATATTTATATGGTGTGGGCTAACACTCATTTGGGAATGGGCTAAGCTTATATGGAAGTCCATGGATGATCCATGGAGCTTTTACCCATGGATCATTGGAAGAGGAAAAGACATGGGTTATTAGGGTTTCACCCTAACCATGTACACTATATAAACAAGCTTATGTTGCATGAAAAAGACACTAATGTGTGTGTAAGTGTGGTGGCCAAAATGAAGAGTTAGTATACTCTCTCATACATTTTCCAAGTTTGTGGTGAGTTGTGATTTCCATTTGAGGCATTCACATTATTGGTGCTTGGCTCTCAAACTCCAAGGAATCAATAATCAAAAAAAGGTATGTAATTCATCTAGTTCTTTTATGGTTAAAAGTACCCCATGCCATGCTAGATAGGTTATAAACCTTGGAAAATAATATTTTGCATGTATCTTAGACAAACATAGATCCAAGGTTTAATAGGGTTGCATGTACACTTAGGAAGTGTTAGAATGCTCAAAACCCAACAGTATTGTCCTCTAGACATGAGGAGGAGATTGGAGAAGGAATTCCTCAAACTTAGACAGGGAGGAATGACTGTGAATGAGTATGAAACTCATTTTAATCAAAGAGCAAGGTTTGCTACAAACTATATTCCAACTGAAGACGAGAAGATTCAGTTATTCATGGAGGGACTACGGCACGAAATTAACGATTTCGTTGCCAATCGGGAAGTACTGTCATTCGATAAATCCGTTGAGTATGCTCGAAGACGTGAGCATGACTTAGAACTGCGTGGTGCCACTCTTACTGTTCCGAAGCATCCACGTACTGAAAGAACTGTTCATGTTCCTTCTTTTCTACCAGCTCAATCCGTTCGGACTGAGCCTGGTAATCAAGTAAAAACTCAAAATGCCTCTCGTGGACGCGGTAGATCACAATCTTTTTCTATTCGATCGCCTTCATATCGTGTTTGTGGAAGGAATCACCTGGGCCAATGCAAAATAGACAAGGAATCCATTGTATGTTATGGATGTGGAGAAAAGGGTCATATAAAGCCAGCTTGCCCTAGAAAGGATGTTACTTGTTATGTATGTGGTATTACTGGCGACAAGAAGCGTTTTTGCCCCACTCTTACTAGTCAGATGACGGGAAGTCAAGCTTCTGTCCAACAACCGACGAGAAGTCAAGCCACTATTCAACAATCAAAGGGTACTCCAACTAAAAAGGAGGAGGTGCCAAAAGCTAAGGGTCGTGCATTCCAAATTACCTCAGAGGAGGCACGCGAGGACCTGAATGTTGTGACGGGTACATTTCTTGTCAACTCTAGACCTGCTCACATCTTATTTGATTCTGGTGCCTCAGATTCTTTTGTGTCTTATGACTTTGCGCATTCCTTTCAAATTTCTTGCTATGTACTCGCGCAAGCATTTCACGTAGATACTGCAGGAAGTATATATCATTACTTACTGATAAATTCTATAGGGATTGTATTATAGAAATTGAAAGCTATAATTTTCTTGCTAACCTGATCCCTATCTAGTTGCCCAACTTTGATATTATTCTTGGCATGGATTGGTTGTCAAAGAACCACGCAGAACTCTTGTGCTATGAAAAGATAGTACGTATTCCCATTGAAGGGGAGAATCCTATTTATGTCTATGGTGAACAAGGAACCTTAAAAATAATATCTTTCCTCAAAGCTCGTAAATTCATATCGAAAGGGTGTTCTATCTATCTGGCCTACACAGTCGATGTCTCAAAAGAGGAAAAGAAAACGGTGAATGATGTTCCCATTGCTAAAGAATATCCAGATGTTTTCCCCGAAGAATTTCCTGGACTCCCTCCGGACAGGCAAGTAGAATTCCGAATTGACCTTGTGCCTGGTGCTGCTCCGATTGCAAAGACTCCTTATCGTCTTGCGCCAGCTGAGATGAATGAAATGATGATCCAACTGCAGGAACTACTTGACAAAGGTTTCATTCGACCGAGTACCTCTCCCTGGGGTGCTCCGGTACTGTTTGTCAAGAAGAAAGATGGATCGATGTGGATATGCATTGATTATCGTGAGCTGAATAAGGTGACTATCAAGAACAAGTACCCACTACCTCGCATCGACGATTTGTTCGATCAACTTCAGGGTGTTAGCTATTTCTCAAAGACTGATCTAAGATCTGGCTATCATCAGTTGAAAGTTCACGAGCAGGATGTACCGAAGACTGCTTTTCGTACTCGATATGGGCATTATGAATTCCTTGTCATGCCGTTTGGTTTAACAAATGCTCCTGATGTATTCATGGATATGATGAATCGGGTATGCCGCCCAATGCTCGATAAATCTGTCATCGTATTCATTGGCGATATTCTTATATATTTCAAGTCTGAAGCTGATCATGTCATTCATATTCGTGCGGTATTAGAACTTCTTCGAAAGGAGAAACTATATGCTAAATTCTCGAAATGTGAATTTTGGCTTCGTCAAGTTCAATTTCTCGGCCATGTGATTTCTAGTGACGGTGTATCCGTAGATCCTACCAAAATCGAAGCCATTCAAAATTGGAAAGTACCCCGTAATGCTTCCGAAATTCGTAGTTTCTTGGGTCTCGCAGGTTATTACCGGAGATTCATTAAAGACTTTTCTCATATAGGCGTACCTCTCACGATTATTACACGAAAGGAAGTGAAGTTCGAATGGGGTGAAGCCCAAGAAAATTTTTTCTCGACTTTAAAAGATCTTTTGACTCATGCTCCAATCTTATCACTTCCAGAAGGTGATGATGATTTGTCCGTATATAGCGATGCTTCAAGATTGGGACTCGGTTGTCTGTTGATGCAACGTGGTAAAGTGATAGCCTATGCCTCAAGACAACTGAAAGATTATGAGAAGAATTATCCCACCCATGATCTCGAACTCTCTGCGGTGGTATTTGCCCTAAAACTTTGGAGACATTACCTTTTTGGTACAAAATGTCAATAGTATACCGACCATAAGAGTCTCAAGTACATATTCAGTCAGCAAACTTTGAATATGAGATAACAACGAGCCATGGAGTTGATCAAAGACTATGACTGTGAAATCATGTATCATCCTGGAAAGGCTAATGTAGTTGTCGATGCACTTAGTAGAAAGGTTTATCGTAATAGTATGTGTTATGCTATTACTCACACTACAGTAAAGTTCACTGTTCTAGATGAACTAGAGAATTGGCAAAGTAGAGGCCCTAAAGCCAGAAAATGCGTAGAAATATGGGATGGTACATTATACTGATGTTTTGCTTGATGATCCAAGAGGATTGCAGGTATTCAAGAATCGGCTATGGATTCCAAAGATTGGTGGATTAAGAAAGAAGATTTTAGATGACGCCCATAAGTCTAAATTGTCAATACATCCTGGTACAAGTAAAATGTACTATGATGTAAGAGCTGATTATTGGTGGCCTGGATTAAAGAGAGACATTGGAAGATATGTACAGGAATGCTTAGTATGCTTACAAGTCAAAGCAGAACACCAAAAGCCTTACGGAACCCCAGAAAGTCTTAGTGTTCCTGTATGGAAATGGGAAGAAGTGTCCATGGATTTTATTACCAAATTGCCAAAGACTGCTAGACAACATGATAGCATTTGGGTAATCGTCGACCGCCTGACTAAAAGCGCTCATTTTCTTGCCATGCGTGAAACGGCTCCAATGGAGAAATACGCACAAGTATAGTTGGATGAAATTGTTGCAAGACATGGTGTGCCACTAAAGATCATTTCTGATCGTGATACTCGCTTCACTTCACACTTTTGGGCGAGTATGCAACGTGAATTGGGATCTCGAGTTGCCCTCAACACAACTTATCATCCCCAGACAGATGGTCAGACGGAGAGAACAATCCAAACAGTAGAAGATATGCTTCGTGCATGTGTCTTGGAGTTCGGTGGTAACTGGGATAAATACTTACCTCTTGTCGAATTTTCGTACAATAACAGTTACCACGCTTAAATTAAAATGCCACCATATGAAGCATTATATGGTCGTAAATGCCGTACGCCATTATGTTGGCGAGACATAGGACAGAAGATCCTTGGAGGCCCTGAAATGATTCAAGACACCACCGACAAGATTCAAATTGTACGAGAAAGAATGAAAGCCGCCCAGGATCGACAAAAGTCCTATACGGAAAAGAGGAGGCGACCAATAGAATTCCAGGTGGGTGATTTCTTAATGTTGAAGTTATTCCCATGGAAAGGTCTTATGCGATTTGGAAAGAAAGGAAAACTAAGTCCTAGATTTGTTGGTCCTTTCAAAATCCTCCAGAGGATTGGTAAACAAGCATACCGCTTGGAATTGCCTGAAGATTTGGCACGTATTCATGATGTCTTTCATGTGATTTATCTGTGCAAATGCTTAAGCATGTATGATGAAGCAGTTCCATTATCCGAGGTGAAACTGGATAATAAGTTAACTTATGTAGAAGAGCCTGAAGAAATTGTAAACGAAAGAACGACTAAGCTACGTAATAAAGAAGTAGAGTTGGTGCTTGTCAAGTGGAAACACCATCGAGGCCCGAACTATACTTGGGAGAATAATAATGAGATAAGAGTGAAATATCCCCATTTATTTTAATCGATGTAATTTCGGGGACGAAATTCTCAAAAGGAGGAGGTATTTGTAACATACACGTTTTGAAATCGTGTTTTAAGTAAATAATATTATGAAATATTATGTGATATTGAGTATTGAGTTCTAACAGATAGTTTTTACTAGAAATAAGGTAAAACTATGTTTAGAATCACTCGGAAAATATTTGAAGTCTTATGAGATTCCAATTAAAAGTTAAAATATCGAAATTTAAAGAAAATATAAAATTTGAAATAAGTAAAATTTTATTATTGAAAGTTGTAGATAATCTCGTTAGAAACATTTAGGCGAAAACCTCATCGAAATCCGAGTTATAACGAAGAAGTTATGACCAATCGAAGATCCGCGACAAAACCGGCACTGTGCCGAATGACGTAAAAAGTGAATTTTTGATAAACTACTTTTTAGCCTTAGTGATCTAAATGAAAGTCGTAGTATTCGTTAAACCGAGAATTTTGATAAAAAGAACGCCAAAATTTTACTTCGTATGAGGAAGTTATGATTTTTCTAACTTTCTGCTTAGCAGTAGACAGCTAAAAACTCGAATTTTAGATCGAGTGATTTTTAGCCAACACAACCTAAACGAGAATCGAAGGTCTCGTCAATAGTAGTACAACGGTAAAAAGTCTGACGAAAACGGACGTCGGATGAAGAAGTTATGAATTTTTAACGGATTTTCCTGTCGCGGTCTGTTAAAAATAATAATATTAAAAATAAATTCAAAATTAGCTGACGAAGTCTAAAGGAAATTCGTAGAGCATAATTTTCCCTACGCGTGCATATATAGAACGTCAAAAACGGAGCCCGTATGCGAAAGTTATGGATTTTAGAAGGATTGGGTGCAATTTTCGAGAAATTCGCATGGATTAGAGTCGGTCACGTGATCCTCGCATGCATACCTCGTGCCCGACTCGCGTGTCACTTATTGATTCGGCCGAGGGTGTGGCCCAATGACCTTCCGACGCGCATCGCTTCTGACTTTCCCCGTGTCCGAAGTGTTGGACCAATCCGAAGCCGGCACGCAGTCATCTCGCATCCGAGCCTCGCCCAAGCTGCCATCTGTTCCGAGCCACGCAACCACCTGCCCTCTCCCCCTCGCTTCGGATCCGGACCTCGCTACTATAAATAGTAGCTGCGAACCCTCCCGGCTAAAGTTAGGAAATTTGCCCTTTGTCACCCTTTTTCCATATTTTCACAACTTTGACATCCCCCGAAGCCCCGGGATTATTTCCAACGCCCGAAACACGCCCCGAAGTTGCCGAGAAGCCCGAAAAATTTATCTTTTCGGTTTTGAAGCTCTACCTTCGCAGAGCCCGGTTTTCAACGAAGAAAGCTAATTATAGTAACGAAGTGCTGCCCAAATTACTATTTTAACCCCCTGTCATTTCATGGTGAGTTTAATATATAAGAACAATTATATGTTATGTGTTACATGTGCTACGTGCTTTTCAGTGTTATTATTCCGGTTTATTTTCCCGTGATATTTTTATTCGTTATCTTTAATAGCAAAAGAAATACCTTTAACCATGTGATCAGTGAAAGGACTTAGATTCATATTGGTACTGGTATGTAGCCTCTAGCCATGTAGAACATGTCTCTGTAAGAGAATGATTTCTATTCTATGGTATTGGCAGAAGGTTAGATAGGGCTATAAGCCTGAAATCTACCAAATGGTTAATCCAAAGTTGTATGTCTTCTGTGCCATTTGGGCCAAAGCTTTATTGATGTATATCAAGTATGGAAATTGTTATGTCTCATTGATTGTATATTTTTTAATCGAATCAATGATTGATATGGAAAGTTTGTCACATGATTCACATATGCCTTTGTTGTTCCTTGATCCTCTTTGCCTCTGCCATATTGAAGTATATATATGGCATAACGTTATAGTGTATCTATTGTTGAACTCACTAAGCGTCACCGCTTACCCCTCTCAATGTTTAACTAATTTGCAGGAGATAAGCATCCAGTATAGTTATATACTGATAGAAGATTTTGGAATAGTTTGAAACTATTGTATTGATAGAAGATTTTCGAATAGTTTGAAACTATTGTATTTTGCACTCCCATATGTATAAAACTATAGAATCCTGGGAAGTTATGTAATATATAACACTTTGAAATAGTTGGTTTGTATCCAGTAGTTTGTAACCACTTTATCAATATAAAATATTGTTTTTATGAATATGCATGTAGCATGTTTCGGAGTAACAATTGTCATGTATGAAAGTGTGGGTCTTTCAATCATGGTATCAGAGCAGTAGTTTAAGTGAACTAAATTCCACGGATTGGTATTTAGACTTAAACTATTGGAAGTTCAATATATGAACGGATTCATTGTAAGTATATAGATACAAGCCATAGGAAATATTTAAGTAAAAGTATTAGGTAAGGATAAACCCTAATATATTCTAAAATACAATGTTACTCCATATTGCAGAGCAATGGCTGAACAGGTTAGTAGCCATACCCCTGAGGTTGGTGGAGGTCCTCAACCTGAGGAAGTGAATACTCCAGTATCTCCTCGTGAGGAGCGACTCTTGGGTAAACTTACCGGTGTTATTCGACAGACTCTCGAAGAACAAAAAAAGAATGGTGATAAAGGAAAAGAGAAAGCCACTGGAGAATCTTCAAAAGGGGAGGTGAAGCGTCCCTCGTTCAAATATTTCAAGAGTAGTGGTGCTACAGAGTTTTCTGGTGTTCTTAATCCCATTGTTGTTCTTACCTGGATCCAGAACACAGAGAAAGTGTTTCAGATTTCTCATGTAGATAATGAAGACAAGGCTAATAATGCTTCCGCAATGCTCATCAGAGAAGCCTTGGTCTGGTGGGAAGAAACATATGAAGCTCTAAACGGGTTTGACCAGGAGAATTTAGCCTGGGAAATGTTCAAAACTCGTTTTCTAGAGATGTATTGTCCTCTACACATGAGGAGGAGATTGGAGAAGGAATTCCTCGAACTTAGACAGGCAGGAATGACTGTGAATGAGTATGAAACTCATTTTAATCAAAGAGCAAGGTTTGCTACAAACTATATTCCAACTGAAGACGAGAAGATTCAGTTATTCATGGAGGGACTACGGCACGAAATTCACGATTTCGTTGCCAATCGGGAAGTACTGTCATTCGATAAATCCGTTGAGTATGCTCGAAGACGTGAGCATGACTTAGAACTGCGTGGTGCCACTCTTACTGTTCCGAAGCATCCACGTACTGATAGAACTGTTCATGTTCCTTTTTTTCTACCAGCTCAATCCGTTCGGACTGAGCCTGGTAATCAAGTGCAAACTCAAAATGCCTCTCGTGGACGCGGTAGATCACAATCTTTTTCTATTCGATCGCCTTCATATCGTGTTTGTGGAAGGAATCACCTGGGCCAATGCAAAATAGACAAGGAATCCATTGTATGTTATGGATGTGGAGAAAAGGGTCATATAAAGCCAGCTTGCCCTACAAAGGATGTTACTTGTTATGCATGTGGTATTACTGGCGACAAGAAGCGTTTTTGCCCCACTCTTACTAGTCAGATGACGGGAAGTCAAGCTTATGTCCAACAACCGACGAGAAGTCAAGCCCCTATTCAACAATCAAAGGGTACTCCAACTAAAAAGGAGGAGGTGCCAAAAGCTAAGGGTCGTGCATTCCAAATTACCTCAGAGGAGGCACGCGAGGACCCGAATGTTGTGACGGGTACATTTCTTGTCAACTCTAGACCTGCTCACATCTTATTTGATTCTGGTGCTTCAGATTCTTTTGTGTTTTATGAATTTGCGCATTCCTTTCAAATTGCTTGCTATGTACCCGCGCAACCATTTCACGTAGATACTGCGGGAAGTATATCATTACTTGCGGATGAAGTCTATAGGGATTGTATTATAGAAATTGAAAGCTATAATTTTCTTGCTAACCTGATCCCTATCTCCTTGCCTAACTTTGATATTATTCTCGGCATGGATTGGTTGTCAAAGAACCACGCAGAACTCTTGTGCTATGAAAAGATAGTACGTATTCCCATTAAAGGGGAGAATCCTATCTATGTCTATGGTGAACAAGGAACCTTAAAAATAATATCTTTCCTCAAAGCTCGTAAATTCATATCGAAAGGGTGTTCTATCTATCTGGCCTACACAGTCGATGTCTCAAAAGAGGAGAAGAAAACGGTGAATGATGTTCCCATTGCTAAAGAATATCCAGATGTTTTTCCTGAAGAATTGCTTGGACTCCCTCCAGACAGGCAAGTAGAATTCCGAATTGACCTTGTGCCTGGTGCTGCTCCGATTGCAAAGACTCCTTATCGTCTTGCGCCAGCTGAGATGAAAGAAATGATGATCCAACTGCAGAAACTACTTGACAAAGGTTTCATTCGACTGAGTACCTCTCCCTGGGGTGCTCCGGTACTGTTTGTCAAGAAGAAAGATGGATCGATGCGGATGTGCATTGATTATCGCGAGCTGAATAAGGTGACTATCAAGAACAAGTACCCACTACCTCGCATCGACGATTTGATCGATCAACTTCAGGGTGTTAGCTATTTCTCAAAGATTGATCTAAGATCTGGCTATCATTAGTTGAAAGTTCACGAGCAGGATGTACCGAAGACTGCTTTTCGTACTGGATATGGGCATTATGGATTCCTTGTCATGCCGTTTGGTTTAACAAATTCTCCTATTGTATTCATGGATATGATGAATCGGGTATGCCGCCCAATGCTCGATAAATCTGTCATCGTATTCATTGACGATATTCTAATCTATTCCAAGTCTGAAGTTGATCATGCCATTCATATTCGTGCCGTATTAGAACTTCTTCGAAAGGAGAAACTATATGCTAAATTCTCGAAATGTGAATTTTGGCTTCGTCAAGTTCAATTTCTCGGCCATGTGATTTCTAGTGACGGTGTATCCGTAGATCCTACCAAAATCGAAGCCATTCAAAATTGGGAAGTGCCCCGTAATGCTTCCGAAATTCGTAGTTTCTTGGGTCTCGCAGGATATTACCGGAGATTCATTAAAGACTTTTCTCGTATAGCCGTACCTCTCACGAGTCTTACACGAAAGTAAGTGAAGTTCGAATGGGGTGAAGCCCAAGAAAAAGCTTTCTCGACTTTAAAAGATCTTTTGACTCATGCTCCAATCTTATCACTTCCAGAAGGTGATGATGATTTCTCCGTATATAGCGATGCTTTAAGATTGAGACTCGGTTGTGTGTTAATGCAATGTGGTAAAGTGATAGCCTATGCCTCAAGACAACTGAAAGGTTATGAGAAGAATTATCCCACCCATGATCTCGTACTCGCTGCGGTGGTATTTGCCATAAAACTTTGGAGACATTACCTTTTTGGTACAAAATGTCAATTGTATACCGACCATAAGAGTCTCAAGTACATATTCAGTCAGCAAACTTTGAATATGAGATAACAACAAGCCATGGAGCTGATCAAAGACTATGACTGTGAAATCATGTATCATCCAGGAAAGGCTAATGTAGTTGCCGATGCACTTAGTATAAAGGTTTATCGTAATAGTATGTGTTATGCTATTACTCACACTACAGTAAAGTTCACTATTCTAGATGAACTAGAGAAATGGCAAAGTAGAGGCCCTAAAGCCAGAAAATGCGAAGAAATATGGGATGGTACATTATACTGATGTTTTGCTTGATGATCCAAGAGGATTGTAGGTATTCAAGAATCGGCTATGGATTCCAAAGATTGGTGGATTAAGAAAGAAGATTTTAGATGACGCCCATAAGTCTAAACTGTCAATACATCCTGGTACAAGTAAAATGTACTATGATGTAAGAGCTGATTATTGGTGGCCTGGATTAAAGAGAGACATTGGAAGATATGTACAGGAATGCTTAGTATGCTTACAAGTCAAAGCAGAACACCAAAAGCCTTACGGAACCCCAGAAAGTCTTAGTGTTCCTGTATGGAAATGGGAAGAAGTGTCCATGGATTTTATTACCAAATTGCCAAAGACTGCTAGACAACATGATAGCATTTGGGTAATCGTCGACCGCCTGACTAAAAGCGCTCATTTTCTTGCGATGCGTGAAACGGCTCCAATGGAGAAATACGCACAAGTATAGTTGGATGAAATTGTTGCAAGACATGGTGTGCCACTAAAGATCATTTCTGATCGTGATACTCGCTTCACTTCACACTTTTGGGCGAGTATGCAACGTGAATTGGGATCTCGAGTTGCCCTCAACACAACTTATCATCCCCAGACAGATGGTCAGACGGAGAGAACAATCCAAACAGTAGAAGATATGCTTCGTGCATGTGTCTTGGAGTTCGGTGGTAACTGGGATAAATACTTACCTCTTGTCGAATTTTCGTACAATAACAGTTACCACGCTTCAATTAAAATGCCACCATATGAAGCATTATATGGTCGTAAATGTCGTACGCCATTATGTTGGCGGCACATAGGACAGAAGATCCTTCGAGGCCCTGAAATAATTCAAGACACCACCGACAAGATTCAAATTATACGAGAAAGAATGAAAGCCGCCCAGGATCGACAAAAGTCCTATACAGAAAAGAGGAGGCGACCAATAGAATTCCAGGTGGGTGATTTCTTAATGTTGAAGTTATTCCCATGGAAAGGTCTTATGCGATTTGGAAAGAAAGGAAATCTAAGTCCTAGATTTGTTGGTCCTTTCAAAATCCTCCAGAGGATTGGTAAACAAGCATACCGCTTGGAATTGCCTAAAGATTTGGCAAGTATTCATGATGTCTTTCATGTGATTTATCTGCGCAAATGCTTAAGCATGTATGATGAAGCAGTTCCATTATCCGAGGTGAAACTGGATAATAAGTTAACTTATGTAGAAGAGCCTGAAGAAATTGTAAACGAAAGAACGACTAAGCTACGTAATAAAGAAGTAGAGTTAGTGCTTGTCAAGTGGAAACACCATCGAGGCTCGAACTATACTCGGGAGAATAATAATGAGATAAGAGCGAAATATCCCCATTTATTTTAATCGATGTAATTTCGGGGACGAAATTCTCAAAAGGAGGAGGTATTTGTAACATACACGTTTTGAAATCGTGTTTTAAGTAAATAATATTATGAAATATTATGTGATATTGAGTATTGAGTTCTAACAGATAGTTTTTACTAGAAATAAGGTAAAACTATGTTTAGAATCACTCGGAAAATATTGGAAATCTTATGAGATTCCAATTAAAAGTTAAAATATCGAAATTTAAAGAAAATATAAAATTTGAAATAAGTAAAATTTTATTATTGAAAGTTGTAGATAATCTCGTTAGAAACATTTAGGCGAAAACCTCATCGAAATCTGAGTTATAACGAAGAAGTTATGACCAATCGAAGATCCGCGACAAAACCGGCACGGTGCCGAATGACATAAAAAGTGAATTTTTAATAAACTACTTTTTAGCCTTAGTGATCTAAATGAAAGTGGTAGTATTCGTTAAACCGAGAATTTTGATAAAAAGAACGCCAAAATCTGACTTCGTATGAGGAAGTTATGATTTTTCTAAGTTTCAGCTTAGCAGTAGACAGCTAAAAACTCGAATTTTAGATCGAGTGATTTTTAGCCAACACAACCTAAACGATAATCGAAGATCTCGTGAATAGTAGTACAACGGTAAAAAGTCTGACGAAAACGGACGTCGGATGAAGAAGTTATGAATTTTTAACGGATTTTCCTCTCCCGGTCTGTTAAAAATAATAATATTAAAAATAAAGTCAAAATTAGCCGACGAAGTCTAAACGAAAGTCGTAGAGCATAATATTCCCTACGCGTGCAAATAAAGAACGTCAAAAACGGAGCCCGTATGTGAAAGTTATGGATTTTAGAAGGATTGGGTGCAATTTTCGAGAAATTCGCATGGATTGGATCCGGTCACGTGATCCTCACATGCATACCTCGTGCCCGACTCGCATGTCGCTTGCTGATTCGACCTAGGGTGTGGTCCAATGACCTTCCGATGCGCATTGCTTCTGACTTGCCCCGTGTCCGAAGTGCTGGACCAATCCGAAGTCGGCACGCAGCCATCTCGCATCCGAGCCTCGCCCAAGCTGCCATCTGTTCCGAGCCTCGCAGCCACCTGCCCTCTCCCCCTTGCTTCGGATCTGGACCTCGCTACTATAAATAGTAGTTGCGAACCCTCCCAGCTAAAGTTAGGAAATTTGCCCTTTTTCACCCTTTTTCCATATTTTCACTACTTTGACATCCCCCGAAGCCCCGGGATTATTTCCAACGCCCGAAACACGCCCCGAAGTTGCCGAGAAGCCCGAAAAATTTATTTTTTCGGTTTTTAAGCTCTACCTTCGCAGAGCCCGGTTTTCAAGAAGATCCCGGTTTTCAACGAAGAAAGCTAATTATAGTAACGAAGTGCTGCCCAAATTACTATTTTAACCCCCGGTCATTTCATGGTGAGTTTAATATATAGGAACAATTGTATGTTCTGTGTTATATGTGCTACGTGCTTTTCAGTGTTATTATTCCGGTTTATTTTCCCGTGTTATTTTTATTCGTTATCTTTAATAGCAAAAGAAATACCTTTGACCATGTGATCAGTGAAAGGACTTAGCCTCTGGCCATGTAGAACATGTCTCCGTAAGAGAATGATTTCTATTCTATGGTATTGGCAGAAGGTTAGACAGGGCTATAAGCCTGAAATCTACCAAAAGGTTAATCCGAAGTTGTATGTCTTCTGTGCCATTTGGGCCAAAGCTTTATTGACGTATATCAAGTATGGAAATTGTTATGTCTCATTGATTGTATATTTTTAAATCAAATCAATGATTGATATGGAAAGTTTGTCACATGATTCACATATGCCTTTGTTGTTCCTTGATCCTCTTTGCCTCTGCCATATTGAAGTATATATATGGCATAACGTTATATTGTATCTATTATTGAACTCACTAAGCGTCACCGCTTACCCCTCTCAGTGTTTAACTAATTTGCAGGAGATAAGCATCCAGTATAGTTATATACTGATAGATGATTTTTGAATAGTTTGAAACTATTTTATTGATAGAAGATTTTCGAATAGTTTGAAACTATTGTATTTTGCACTCCCATGTGTATAAAACTATATAATCCTGGGAAGTTATGTAATATATAACACTTTGAAATAGTTGGTTTCTATCCAGTAGTTTGTAACCACTTTATCAATATAAAATATTGTTTTTATGAATATGCATGTAGCGTGTTTCAGAGTAACAATTGTCATGTATGAAAGTGTGGGTCTTTCACAGCGTCAACTCGTCGAGTAGACCTTAAAACATGAGATCTAATTGGAATAAAAATGATACCTGACGGTTGGGATGTTACAGATCATAAAACCCATGGGTATGGATTTGGGTTATACCTATGACTCTTGGAATCCTAAATATAATTATAAGCTCCGTAACTTAAAAACGCCACTTGAAGTACTTGTAGTTCTTGGAGTTCACGGAGGTGTTTTTGGTGCTTGGAAATTCTCTCTCAAGAGTCACCTTTTTCCTAGGTGAGTTGTGATTCCATATCAGGTGCAACACTTGGGGCACTAAGTTCTTAAAGGCCAAAGTCTTTCTAGTAACATCAACAACATCAAGAGGTATGTCTAAAACTTGTTTTTATTATACATATGTTATTGGCATGCTAGTTATAGGATTAATGCTTTAGAAACATCATTACATGTATAATTAGAGAATACATAGATGCAAGAAATTTAGGGTTGTATGTGCACCATAGGATGTTGTAGTATACTAAAACCCAACAGAACATAGTGTGCATGCTTGGATCATGGGATAACTATTGTTTTAATTCAAGTATTAAGTTGATTATTTGAAACATTATACAATGAATAATGTGTAATCGATATGGTGATTAAATAATAAGTGTTTTATTTATATTCAAAAGTTTTGAGACCATATTAGATTAGATTATTCTTGTGTTTCACTTCACATGTTTTTACTTCCCGATTAAGTAGGTCATTTAAACATCCACAGTCAATCATACTTTGGAAGTAAGTAATGAGGTAAGACTGTTATGAATCTGACTGTAGATTGTCTAAAGCGTTTAGACATAACACAAGTTTGTTGCGGTGTTCATAGGTACTTCTGTAATAAGATTTGAGTATTGGACTAAACCCACGCTCATCTGAATCACTTCATGGATTTTATCACGAGTGATTGTGAGACGATAATATCTATATTCTTCAAACGGGGACATATAGTTGTAGTTTACAAGTCGGTTGCACATTGATAATATGTAAACGCACGAGTAACTTGGTGTTATAAACCGTATTGTTGTGTGTGATTTGATGAGTAAATTGAGCAAGCATATGAGTCAAATTCTATCCATTCCTTCTACCCAATGTGGCATAAAAGCGATATCTGTGGGCCCCTCGATGATTTAGTGATGACACCCTAAGCACTTGGCCAAGCCTGGACTGATTTGATTTGTTCAATTAGTCGGTCGTCATAAATCGGAAATCAGGAAAAAACACATAGATAGAGAGAATGATTATAATCCATGTCTCATGTCTATAATATCTTGTAGAATGGAGGAATATATGATCCCTGATCTAATGGACGCATCAGAGTTCGACAACGACTTTTGAAAGCTACGATTGTTAATCGGATTTTGAAGTCCTGCTTACAATTATAGTTATTAGACTTATCCAAGTGGGAGACTGTTGGATTAGGTGTCTAAGCCCATGACTATATACCCTCGTACTTTAATTTTGACGCTAATTTTTATCCTTTATTAATTATACATTTATAATTAAACAATAAGCATATAAATTCACATAACTCACAAAATACTCAAATATTTCATCTTTATTACATCAAAAAGAGTTACAATAGTTGAACTAGACTATTACATCATCTATTAATGCTTAGCCCCGAAACCCGGGCGTTACAATTCGCTCCCCCTTAGGATGATTCCGTCTCGGAATCATGCATCAGCAAACAGATGTGGATAGCGACTCATCATGTCATCCTCTGTTTCCCAAGTGAGATTCGGCCCATTCGAATGTTTCCATTGGACTAGCACTAAGTCGACCATCTTGCGTCGTAACTTCTTAGTCTTACGGTCAACAATTGCCTCGGGCTCTTCAATCAGCCTCTTGTTTTCATCCATTCTTAACTCTGAGATCGGAATTATGTCGGGAACTTCTCCCGTGAATTTCCTCAGATAACACACATGGAAAGTTTTATGAATACCATCTAAATCTTCGGGTAATTCGAGCTTGTAGGCTTGGTTCCCAATCTTCTGAAGAACTTTGAATGATCCAATAAACCTTGGACTCAACTTTCCTCGTTTTCCAAATCTTATAAGTCCCTTCCACGGTGAGACTTTAAGCAGAACCGAATCCCCAACTTCGAAGGTCATCGGTCGTGTTTTCTTGTCATCATAGCTCTTCTGGCGATCCTTAGCTGCTAACATTCTTTCCCTAATCACCTTCAGTTTCTCAGCAGTCTCATGGACTATCTCGGGGCCCATAAAATTCTTTTCTCCGGCCTCAATCCAACAAGACGGCGTACGACACTTCTGTCCGTACAAGGCTTGATAGGGTGCCATCTTGATGCTTGAGTGGAAACTGTTGTTGTAGGAAAATTCTACCAAAGGTAAGTGCTCGTCCCAATTACCTTGGAACTCAAGGGTACATGCTCTTAGCATATCTTCAAGCGTTTGAATCGTTCTTTCACTCTGACCATCTGTCTGCGGATGGTAAGCTGTACTCAGACACAACTTCGTGCCCAGTTCCTCTTGTAGACTCCTCCAAAACCTCGACGTGAAACGACTATCATGGTCGGATACAATCGTTAGAGGAACACCGTGAAGTCTCACAATTTCCTTCACGTAAGCATTTGCAAGCTTATCCATAGACCACCTTTCGTTGGCTGCTATGAAGTGTGCACTCTTAGTGAAACGATCCACGACCACCCAAATCATGTCGTGACCGTTCTTCGTCCTGGGCAGTTTAGTCACAAAATCCATGGTGATGTCTTCCCATTTACCCATGGGTACAGGTAATGGTTCTAAACTCCCGTATGGTTTCTGATGTTGTGCCTTAACACTCGCGCATGTTACACACTCGGCCACATACTTCGCAACATCGAGCTTCATCGTCGGCCACCAGTAGTAGGGTTTTAGGTCCCTATACATTTTTGTGCTACCGGGATGAATTGAGTACATGGTCTTGTGAGCTTCTTCCATCAGAAGATCTCTTATTCCTCCCGTCTTCGGTACCCAAATCCGATCTTGGAATACCTTCAGTCCTTGACGGTTTGTACCGAACACAAATGTTTTGCCCAAACGTTCTTCCTTTCGGTCATTCTTCTCTGAAGCTTTTTCTTGAGCTTTCTTGATACTTTCCACAATTGTCGAGACAACTTCAATTCTCAACACTCTTGGTCTTTTCCTTTCAAGATTGACTTTCCGACTGAGAGCATCAGCAACAACATTTGCTTTACTGGGGTGGTAAAGTATCTCACAGTCGTAGTCCTTGAGTAATTCTAGCAAGCGTCGTTGCCTCATGTTCAATTCTTTCTGATTAAAGAGATACTGGAGACTCTTGTGATCAGTGAAAAGCTTGCACTTCGTTCCATAGAGGTAATGTCTCCATATCTTTAGAGCAAAAACTACCGCTGCCAACTCCAAATCGTGAGTGGGTAGTTCTTTTCGTGCTCCTTCAATTGTTGAGATGCGTATGCTATCACCTTTTCTCTTTGGTTCAGAACACAACCCAACCCGACTCCAGATGCGTCACTATAGACCGCGAAGTCTTCAACTCCATCGGGTAGAGAAAGAATCGGTGCTTCACATAACTTCTTCTTTAGCTTCTCGAATGCTTCTTCGTGCTTCTCGCTCCATGTATAAGTAGCTCCTTTGTGGGTCAAAGCTGTCAATGGAGCAGCTATCGAAGAAAAGCCTTGTATAAATCGTCTGTAGTATCCAACTAATCCTAGAAAGCTTCGAATCTCCGTGGGACTTTTTGGTCGTTCCCACTTCATCACCGCTTCGATCTTTGTTGGGTCAACCATTATCCCTTCTTGGTTAACCACATGACCCAAGAATTGGACTTCTCGGATCCTAAAGTCGCATTTGGAGAACTTTGCATACAGCTTCTCCCTCTTCAAGACTTCTAACACTTCTTATAGATGCTTGCCATGCTCCTCCTGGCTTTTTGAGTAGATCAGAATGTCGTCTATGAACACTATCACGGATTTATCGAGGAATGGTTTACAAACCCTGTTCATCAAATCCATGAACGTTGTTGGAGCATTGGTTAGTCCAAACGACATAACCAAGAACTCGTAGTGTCCATATCTCGTTCTTAACGCAGTCTTCTCGATATCCTGCTCTCTTACCTTCAGCTGATGATATCCTGACCTAAGATAGATCTTTGAGAAATAGCTCGAACCTTGCAGCTGATCGAATAGGTCATCAATCCTTGGCAATGGATACTTGTTCTTCACTGTTGCCTTGTTCAGCTCTCGGTAGTCTATACACATTCTCATGCTTCCGTCTTTCTTCTTCACGAATAGCACCGAAGCTCCCCAGGGTGATGAACTAGGTCAAATGAAACCATTGTCCAACAACTCCTGAAGTTGCGTCATAAGCTCCTTCATCTCCGTCGGTGCTAATCGGTACGGTGCCTTTGCTATCGGTGTTGTATCTGGTAACAAGTCTATCCGAAATTCCACTTGTCTATCAGGTGGTAATCCGGGAAGATCTTCGGAAAAAGACTTCCGGATAATCACATACGACTGGTATATTCTGCACCTCTTTCTTTTCCTTTTTAGCATCGATTACGAATGCCAAGTATGATGCACATCCCTTGGACAAACATTTTCTGGCTTTCATCAGGGAGATGATTCCAGAATTTACTCGGCGTTTGTCCCCGTACACCATAAATGATTCTTTTCTGGGTGGGTTTACCCTTACTATCTTCTTTCGGCATTGAATCTCAGCATCGTTGGCGCTAAGCCAATGCATCCCCAGAACGATGTCGAAACCGTTCAACTCTATGGGTAACAGCTCCTCGTGGAATTCGTTTCCGTTTAGGTCGATGACGATGTTCCTAATATGATCACTAACAGGTACGAACTTGCCACTGGAAACTTCTACAATCAGGGCATTATCAAGTTTTTCTACAGGCAATGCTAATTTCCCACCAAATTTATGCGACACAAAGGTGTAGTTCGCTCCGGAATCAAATAGTATATTGGCAGGAAAACCATTTACAAAAAAGGTACCTGAAGCGACGTCTGCTGCCTCCTTCGCAGCCTCAAGCGTCATCTGGAAGGCTCTTGCCTTCGGCTTCGGTGGAATGTTGGGTCTTCCTGCTTCCTTCTTCTTCGGGCAGTCCCTTGATATGTGCCCTTCCTCGTTGCACTCATAACAGACCTTCTTAGTGAACATGCACTCGTTGGCATAGTGCCCATGCTTTCCACATTTGAAACAAGTGACTCCTCCGTCACATTTCCCCTGATGCTTCTTTTTGCACTTGTCGCACCATTTGGCTTCACCTCCTCCAGAATTCTGCGTACTAGACCTTGAGAACTTGCTTTTCTTACTGAATTTCGACGACCCATCAAATTTCATTTTCTCTCCCACCTCCGCTCTCTCCAGACCCTTCTCTCATATCTGCGTCTCCACATTCTTAGCAGCCCAGATGGCGACTTTTAGAGTGGTTGTTTGCTTGACCATTGGACCGAAGTCCGCTGGTAATCCGAGGGCAAACTTGTTAACCTTGGAGAGTTCAGTTGGGACGAGGTGAGGAACAAGCTTCATTTTCTTTGTAAAGCTTGCAGCGTATTCAGTAACGCTCATTCTTCCCTTCTTCAGATTCTGGAACTCATTGTTGATCTCCAGAAGATCCTGCTCAGAGCAGTATTGCATCTTTAACTGCACCAGAAAATCCTCCCACGACATCTTGCTCGCTTCTCCTTTGGGCATTGAATCAGCTAGTAGCTTCCACCAGCTTAGTACTCCAGATTTCAACAGAGGAACCGTGAGAGCGGTCTTCTGCCTGTTGCTGCATTCGCAACTCTCAAACATTGTCTCCATCTCGGAGATCCAGTTCATGACTTCCACCGGTGTCGGGTTTCCAGATAGACACGGTGGTTTCGCCTAACTATCGGTGGGTTGGCTTGACCAACAGTCCCACTGTAGTTTCCTCCTTCAGACGGCCCATCATTCAGCTCGGGCTCTACGATTGGTATGGTAGTTTCCTCGCGATTTTGTTGGAGCAAACGCCTGGTTTCCTCCATTTGACGATCCAACATCATTTGGATCATCGCTTGCACTCCGCCCATCGTGATTGGCTCAGGAACATATGCTACAACAGGTATTGGCTGAATCACTGGGGGTTGATTCCTATTCCCATTTGCATTCCCAGCTCCACTGCGGGTTCTTGCCATTTTGATCTATACACCGAATAAGGTGAATTTAGATCTTTATTCAGGATAGACGTTTAAATCATCCTTATCTCTCCGAAACGTTTATATGCTAGTTCTAATATCGTAGTCGTACGTTTAGAATCCTAAACACATAAGGTTTCCAGATCCGGTCGGCAACAGACCATAGATCCGAACAAACAACAGCATATCAGGCACAAAGCATTTAGCACATAAAAGCATTTTAGGCATAATTCCTAAAATAACCTAGTGCTCACACCTCACAATCATCGGTTAGCATTCTAAGTTTAAGTCTAGAAATCCTACAAATTCCTAGTTCGCTTAAACTAATGCTCTGATACCAACTGTGACATCCCCAATTTCAAGGCCAGAAAAGACCGATTTTGTTTATGCTTGTTTGAAAATCAGAGGAACATTTTAAATAAAAATGTTGCGGAATTTGTCCCAAAACAAAATATGATAAAGATTTATCAAAAGCATTTCCAAGGAAATGTATTTCATTAAAAGACTCGGGATGTCATGTTCGATACAGATCAAAAGCATAAACAGTACAATATAATCCTTACTACATTATTTCATATCTACATGCCTATATCCGTAATCCCTCATCCAAAACATCACATCTATGCTCGAGCGCCACTACCTGTAATACATGAAACTGAGTGGGTCAGGCTTGAGAGCCTGGTGAGCACATAGGGTTTTCAACCCACAACAAATAAGTTTATTAATTTCATCAACCAACAATAACCCGATTACCCGTTCCCGTTATCCTCACATTACGTCCCTAAACACCTATCATAAGGGACTTAGACTAAGGATCATCATCGGGATGGACACCACTGCTAAAGGTGTTCCTCAGCAATAAATGTCCTAAAGGCAACCATGAGGGGGATGGAGTACACCGGTGAACACATCGTTCACAAACACCTACAGGTTGCGAACCTGCTAGCGTTCCACTGGACTGTCTAGAAGAGTCTGTGGTCGTCATCTATACTCCGCTAGATGACTGGATCACCAACAACATCGAGGCCTCTCATCGTTTTATCACACATCGTCTTATTACATCTACCCATGTTTTACCCCAACATTTTTGTAGATATAAAATACTTATACAGTTTAATTCATGAAAAACGTGTATAAAAATCATTCATCCAACATAGACCGCAAGTATTCAGATAATATGCACACATAGCACGTAATTTTTATAAAATACTTCATATCTACGTGTAAGATGAAAGTAACTATGCACTCACCTGATTAGGTGGTGACTCGGTACCCGAACAGCACTTCGTTATCTTAAAACAATTTTTCCTTGATCAAAACCTAGTATTAATACCACTAGAGTTTAGTTTTAACGTTAACCGCGACTAATTAATAGTCTAGCTATTATTATTATTATATAAGCGTTAAATAACACTCAATATAACTCAAAATAATAGCCCAAATAATTATTTTAAGGACCTAATAACATTACTATAATTATTAAAAAGTTATATTAAAAATTGCGTAGGCGTAGCTCACTTACAGCGGATTTTAAAGAAAACCGGGCTTTGCTCGGAGCAGCGTTTCCGAACCGAAAGACCCTTTTTCTCGGGACTCCAGGAGCCTCGGGGCTTCCTTAGGGTGCTAGGGATTTTTCCTAGGGTTTAGGGGTGGTTTGGGGAGCTATAGAGAGAAAGAAACTAGAGAGAGAATGAGTTTTGGTGTGATTTCCTCGGCAGCCTTCGCAGCCCTTTTATAGGCGCCAGCCTCGGACGTACGTGGGGCGTAGTCCTTGGCTTACGCGGGGCGTAACTTCGGATAGGGTGCCAGCTCGCACCAGCTGGCTCGCACTCGGACTCGGAAATGGATAAGGCTAAGTACGCGGGGCGTACTCTTCCTAGGATGCGCGGCGTAGCGAAGGGGCGACGTGTCTTTCATCCGAAGCGAGACCGTGGGGAGCAAGCAACGGCTACGATCTTGCCACGTCATCACAGTTTCGCAAATTCGACTACAAACTTTAAAAATTCGTAAGTTTTGCGTACGAGCTCCGTTTTCGATGTTCTTTATATCCACGCGTAGGCGGGAACGTATTCTACAACTTTCGTTTAGACTTCGTCGGCTAATTTTGAATTTATTTTAAAAGTTATATTTTTAACAAGCCGGGACAGGATTGGTCCGTTAAAAACTCATAACTTCTTCATCCGACGTCCGTTTTCGTCTGTCTTTTTATTGTTACGCTACTATTAACGAGATCTTCGTTTCTCGTTTAGGTTGTGTCGGCTAAAAACAGTTCGATCTAATATTCGAACTTCAGGTTGTACACTGCTAAGCCGAAACTTTGAAAAATCATAACTTCCTCATACGAAGTCAGATTTGGGCGTTCTTTTTATGGACGCTCTCGGTTTAACATATTCTACGACTTTCGTTTAGATCGCTAAGGCTAAAACTCGCTCTATCGTAAATTCACTATTTACGCTTCCCGATATCGTGCCGGTTCCATCACGAAACTTCGACGGGTCATAACTTCTTCGTTATAACTCGGATTTCGGCGTTCTTTATATCCCCGGAATCCTTGTTTCGACCACTACAACTTTATGTAAAGATATCGGGCTTATCTCGTACTTTAATTTTGACGCTTATTTTTATCCTTTATTAATTATACATTTATAATTAAACAATAAGCATATAAATTCACATAAATCACAAAATACTCAAATATTTCATCTTTATTACATCAAAAAGAGTTACAATAGTTGAACTAGACTATTACATCTTCTATTAATGCTTAGCCCCGAAACCCGGGCGTTACACAAACTCCTCCATTTGTTCATGGTGTTTGTGAACCATTTGAGGCATCACACTTGAGGTGCTAAGCTCTTGAAAGGCCAAGTTCTACAAGCTACAACAAAGAGGTAATCATCTAACTTATTTTATGTTTAAAATATCAATGTTGTATACTAGTTAGACTTCAAGCTTTGGATAATATGAAATTGCATGTATAACAAGAGAAAACTTAGATCCAAGGCATTAGGGTTGTATGTGCACCATAGGAGTGTTATAGTACATAAAACCCAACACAAAGTCCAAGTTAAAGTCAACATTCTGGTCAAAGTAAGCATTTTGGGTTGACTCAACTCGCCGAGTTCCATAAATCATAAAACCCTGAATTCGCGATCCAACTCGCCGAGTTCTTTCACGAACTCGTCGAGTTCCTCCTATCAACAGAATCAGGACACTTCGACCCAACTCATCGAGTTCCTCTATGAACTCGTCGAGTTCTTCAGTCTGTTAAGCTCTTCTTAATGGATTGAGCTCCTATCCTTCAGATCTAAGCTCCATACCTCGTATACATACTGAAAATGTCCTTTTAAGGGTAAAGTTTCCAACTTTACCCGTTAATACCCTTCCTTAAAGGATTTAGCTCAAACCCTAACTCTTTAAGACCTAGATCTTCATCCAAAAGTCATTAATACTTCAAGCTAAGGCATACAAACTGAGATCTAGACCCTAGACACTACATGAACACGTAAAGTCTCTGACTTTCTCTCCATGCATGGCCTTTTGGAGCTTAAAAGGCCAAAATGACATCTTAAAGCTTGGATGGGGCTTTAATGGCCATAAAGTTTGCACCTTTATGAGATGAAAGCCCTTCAAGGTCCTAGATTTGGAAGTATACTCACTTGGGACGTCCATTTCCCAAGGACCATGCTACTTGGACCAAAATCCAATAAAAGTGAAAATGAAGAGATCTAAGTAATAATTAAGCAAGTTTGAGACTTTCTTACCAGAAAATGTTGCAAATGGAGTGAAGTTTCTGGATCTATAATCTCCTTCTTGAGTCCTCAAGCTTCTCCTTCTTCCACAAGCTTCACACACACACGATTTCTCTCAAAAATGATTCAAAACTCTTAAAAGTTAATTAGGGTTTCGTAGCTAGGGTTTGGGATAGTGGAGGCTGTGAATGAGGCTAGCATGAGGGAATTAAGATGCTTTTATAGGGTGTAAAACCCCGAAATTAGGGTTTCACCTCTGCCAGCCTACTCGTCGAGTTGAGGGCTCTCAACTTATCGAGTAGGTTACTTAAACTCTGTGTCTCATCTGATCTCTACTCGACGAGTGTGGGGCTTCCAACTCGTCAAGTTGCTCTATAAAAATGAATAAATTATAATTAAATACTTACCAGGAACCAGGCGTTACAAAACTAGGGCAAAAGACCTTTTTACCCTTTTCATAATTTGGCCCAAAGCCAAGGCCCAAATATGGTCCAGTTTTCTAAATTGGGCCCAAATCCCATAGTGGGCCTTTCAAAATAATTATCACTCCAAAACCTGATGGCCCAACAGGGCCCAAAACATCAAAGCCGAAAGGATAGCCCAAAACGAAGCCAAAACAGCGAAATCCATTCCTGCTGAGTACGCGAGACATACTCAGCTTATACGCTAAGCATACTGGCTTAAGGGCTTGTACATTGCGTGTACAAGCTTGTACGCCCAGCGTACTCCTCCATTCAGCCGAAACTCATTTTCCCTTCTTAATCCGTTAAGACATTGATCCAAAACGTAGATCTGACTTCCTTGAGCTGAATAATCATGTAAAGTTGCTAACTTTATGTTCATGCATGACTAAATGAAGCTCTTAAATTTCAAGAGGACTTAACAAGTGACTTAATGCATGAATGTAACCAATAATCCCATAAATCTTGCACCTTTATGCCATAGGAGTCCATAACAAGCTCAGATCTAAAATAATAAGTCCTTTGAACGATCCCACTCCTCAAACCAACCCAGAAAGGAACCAAAAGCATATAAACAAGGAAATGAAGAGATCTAATCATGGAGAAGACAATGTTTAAACTTGGTACCTCAATATGCTTGCAAAAAGAGTGATGATTCTAGATCTACAACCTTCTCACCAAGCAAAGAACCTTCAACTTCTATACTTCCTTCACAAGGAGCAATACAACCACCAAAATATTCTTAGGAACTCAAATGCACAACAATGGAGGCTATGAAATGATTTTTAAGGTTTTGGGGGCTTGGAGGCTGAATGGAGGAGTACACCAAAATATTCTTAGGAACTCAAAATATTCTTAGGCCAACCCTAAAGACTTAAGATGCTTATATAGGGTACAACACCCTGAAATAGGGTTTCCACTAACTCCACGTACGCCCCGCGTAATCCTCGTACGCCCTGCGTACGAGGCCTCGCACTCCTGATCCACCCTTCACAGTACGCTAAGCATACACCAAATTACGCCTCGCGTACTACCCTTCGCACCAGTACGCCGTGCGTACTCCCTATGTACGCCCAACATACAAGAGTTTCCTCTTAAACCTTAAAACACTCCGAAGGCCATAACTTCTTCGTTATAAATCCGACACCGACGATCCTTATATCCATCAAAAGGTAACGAGAAGCTCTACGTTTTCATCAACTCATACCTGCCATAAAATTTCCCGAACAATAATCCAATTTCCATAAAAGCTCGCACTGATACTTTACCAAAATACCCCTTGGCTCCAAACCTAATTCAAACACCTGAATCATCTAAATTGCGTCACCCACACCCAAATGGGTAACAATTCAGGACAGGGCATTACAAATCTCCCCTAATTAAATTATATTTAGTCCTCGAAATCATTCCTTACCAATCCCGGCACGCCATACAACCAGAGCATCACGGTCACAACCCCAAGCATACCACAACCTTTCCAAGGCAACCGAAACCAACCCTAGCAGGGTTGTCCAACCCAAAGATTAACGAATCCTTTCTCAGCCTAAAACAATCCCCTGTAAAATAACCACACAGAATAATCACATCTACACATTCTGAATTTTGAAATCTCGAATTGGTCCGACTTCCTGATAGACCGCCCATATTGAACCATTGCTAATTTCACTCTACTTATCCCCAAACCGACTTCTCAACTTATGATAATGGGAGGTTCTCACTGAAAAACAGAATCACAGACCAAACGCTACTGCTGACAATCTCTCCCCTGACCAAAGGGATTAGATATTCCCTTGAGAGATGGCTCATCCCGATGATAACAATTCCATGAATATAAAGAACAGTGCGAGACAACTGGGAAATACATCTTCTAGTGCTGAACAAGACATTGCTATCTTAACTGCCAAACCAACATACCGATGCTGAAATTCTGAAACCCCATACTTGCCTGACCCCCATACAGATAGAACCAAACCAAAACACAATCACAAGAGCCTGATCTACCAACAAAACTGAAACCATCCTTTAACCATGAACCCTTCCACTGATACCCTTGGCATAAATATTCCTTAATTCATATCCCACTGAAATGAAGATCCTGTCCACAAATGCCCACGACCCCCAATGCGAGTACCCACTAAAACCAACTTCGTACTTAAATTATAACCCGAGACCCAAGGGTCTACACTTTCCTTTCACCCAAAATCTTCTGATTCATGACAACCCCTCGCTAACTCGGGATACATAAAGGTTCCCAAACCATCACAGAGACTACTAGTCTCGCACCTGATCCCACCACCAGGTTCCCAAGAGTCCAAATGACAAGGCTAACCATCCCATATACCCCTTTGTATTACACACTGACCACACTCAATCCTGACATCCAAGATCCGATACCTCGACCCAACGGTCTCTACCAGGTCCCACCTGCATTGCCATATACACATGGGCCTCACCCGTAGGTCCCACCCAAACTATACCACGGAGCGGCCTCGCCCACGGGTCCCACCCATCTAGAGCTACACAGTCCCGAATCCGCCTCGAACCCCAATGATCCTCAACCTAAAACAGAGAAATGCACCTCGACAATTATGTCTGTCGTGCCCAAGGCACGAACTGATCCCCCCTTTATACTCATGACCACCTCAAATGATAACGTACCTCAATCTAGTGCATGTTACAATCCCATCGCATTCTTACAAGACCTCTAACCAACCATGGTTACCACCCATGGTTTCACTGCACCCAAACCATCTCAACCCCAAATATCCTGAATTGAACTCGCATTCGACTGAAATCAATCCGGTGTTCAGGTCATGCTTCAAACCCCAAAGCCTTCATTAGACAAGAACATGTAGTGAGGCTCTAACACAACCCTCGACCTGGATCCATCCACAAACCTTCCATGTATAACAAAGAAGACGCCAACCAGATGTTGGAAGTTCCCTGAACTCCCACTTACACAACCTAAATCCAAACGACCACTTGGATCATCTCTCTTCCTAACCAGGATGTGAAACTTGACCTAGTTCCACACCCGATCCAACTCCTGGGAATTCTAATCGATTCTCCCCCCACTTGGATTCGACGAAGCTCTCTCATCCCATGAATCTGATTGATTCTCAACCCATCAAACCTCATATAACATGAACCACCTATGACATGCGCTAACCAATACTAGCGTTCTATTACTAGCCAATCTCGATGATCGCCCAACTCCTGAAATCCAGTAGAATTCTCCCTAAAATCTTAGAAATTCCAATAATCCTAATCACCTCCCATGATACTATACCAAATCCTTAAGTTCTTATGATGGTGACTAGAAACCATAACCCTTGCTCCGAACTGGCAAATCCTCACCCTGCCTTCCATCCTCAAAGAATCACTGAATTCTAACCATCTTCAACCCATGCGACTATAAAATTTCTCTGACACTTCCAATGACCAAACGACTCATGCAACTGCCACCACCATCTTCTCACTACCAGTCTTCCCTAGCAACGGTAATGATTGAACCCAAAAGTTCTTCCATAGACGACCGCCGATCCCACCAGATCAAAAGATAAAACTACTTAACCCCGACTTCACTAGAGAACTAACCCGCAAATCCTGACCATATATCTTCAAATAATACCCTTGAATTGATCCCATCAAAGAACCGGAATAACAAACAACAATTTGAAACTCGCTCAACAAGATACAACTCACTAATGATTCATTAAAGACTCTCGACATATTGAATGGCATATACTAATCCTTGATAATATAGCCCAGACAATCGCATAGAACCAACCTGAGATGTTGCTTGCCCAAACCCCAGCAAAATTTCAAAACAATATAAATTTCCGATAATAACCCAGAAGAAAGCAGAATATAACATACCCGCGATAGCACCTGAAATGATTCTAACCTCCTCCGGCTAACACTGCCATCATCGGCCCTTCCCAGTTAGGGATCTTGCCCCATCCTTACGACCATCAGAGATCCTCAAAGAAACAGGAGCATATGCACTCACTACTCCACCCCTCAACATCTTACAGTCGGCCTTCTTGTGGCCCACTTGATTTCAGCAAAAACATAACGGACTTGCCCCGCTACAAGCTCAGCCCGAAGGCCCCGGGATGACCATCCAAGAAGTCTAAAATCCATTCCTGGGTGCTCAACACCATGCCGAAACAACATGCAAAAGATCAGAACATACCCAAGAGTCACCATCTCACAGACTTCCTAGATTCTCCAAGACTCTCCCCAATTCGAGTATGGATCATGTGCTTTCAGTAGTACGGGACCAATACTACCTTCCACACCTATCCATACTTTCCTCAAGAGTCATACCGAATCCTCCAAGTCACCTTCTCAAACTAATACTCCCAACACTCGCCAACCAGCACAACAAAACCCATTGAAGCATTTCTTAGGCTTTCCTAGGTTCCTGATCTCACCCTGCCATCAGCTGCTGAAGAACTCTTCATAAATCCAGTTACCTACCTTATGAATACAATCACATGCAACAAAGCTTAGTTAATCCTTCGAGTAGCAGACTCATCCCTACAACAGTTGGACTCATACAAGAGTTGCGCAATAGGGTCAAATCCATCACTCTGAGATTATTCTACACTTGTCACATATGACTTAACATATCCACCTAGTGGCTAACTCCCCTCACTTAAGAGTTCCACAAAGTAAAAAGCAAGCATCATTCGTGCAATGACACTCTAATCCATAGAATAACCATGAACATCCAATCCCACATACCCCATACGAGGAACCCCACTCCAACTGTTGACTGCCTTACACATACAACTCATAACTAATCTAGCATCCCATGCTTCCTAGGCTACAAGGCATCACATATCAGTCCAATCTATCACTGACTAATCAGAACTAGCATGTAAGTCTACAAGCTCATACAATAGGCATACAAGGCATCTCTCCTAGCATCCTATCATGCAAGAACTAAGCAGATCCTTAGCCCTAACTAGCATGCGATCCACAGATTCACAGATCAAATCATATCAGATAACATGTATGGTTATTTTGTAAAAAACTTACTTGAGCTCGGTCGATTGCATGCACCACACCCTTTTTTATTTTAGAAAACTCTTTTCAAAGGAAATACTTTTCTTTTTGAAATCCTTACCAAATCCTCAGTTTGAGTTTAGACACACCCAAGGGTATGTCTGAATCCTTCCAACCAAGGCTCTGATACCAACTTGTAACGTCCCAAAAACTTTTCATTTTTAAATTACTAAAATAGTACATCATCTTATTTTCATAAACCAAGGTAATCAAAGCTTTATTAGTACATCATTGTTATCAGAGTAAATCACAAAATGCGGAAACATGTGGTGTGTGCTCTACAATCATCCCGAGCTCTTCCATTTAAAAACTGAAGTACCTAAAACATAAATTGAAAATCGTAAGCACAAAGCTTAGCGAGTTCCCCAAGATACCATTTACCATACATAATAAATCACATACTGGGCCCCCGCCCTACATCGGGCCCCGCCCGGTATCGAGTCCCACCCGACATCGAGCCCTGCTTGGTATACAAATATGCTATTTCCAGGCCCTGTCTGACATCGGCCCAGCCCACTATACTCATAAACATATGTCACATAACCATACTAACACATACAAAGATCATAAACAATAACATACGATGCAGCCATCGGGCCTTGCCCGATGTCGGGCCCAACCCGGTAATCACAAAACACATATGACTAACTAAGCATACAATATACTCTTTAGGCCCCGCCTAGTATCGGGTCCCGCCCGGCATCGAGCTCTGCTCGGTAAACATAGAACACATAACAAATGCAAGTGTCACGCAGACAACAAGCATACCATACATAATAACCATGGGTCGGCATAGGTGCCTTCTACCCGCTAAACATAGTGAGGAACCTCACCTCGCACTGCCGAATCTCACAGAAAAAATCTACGACTGCTGGCCCGCAAGAACCCCCGCGCTATCAATCACAAGTTAATCATCCATCAATAATCAGATCCGACCCACACTAGGTTTCCAAACTAGGGAAAAAGACCTTTTTACCCTTTTCATAATTTGGCCCAAAGCCAAGGCCCAATTCAATAATCCAAAAGCCCAAATTCAAATTAAACAACTAAGGCCAAAATATGGAAAATTGGGCCCAAATCCCATAGTGGGACTTTCAAAATAATTATCAATCCAAAACCTGATGGCCCAACAGGACCCAAAACATCAAAGCCCAAAGGATATCGCAAAACGAAGCCCAAGCATCGAAATCCATTCCCGCTGAGTACACGGGGCGTACTCAACTTGTACGCTAAGTGTACTTGTTTAAGGGCTTGTATGTTGCGTGGATAGGCTTGTACGCCCAGCGTAATCCTTGTGACATCCCCAAAAATTCACGATAATTTTAAAAATTTTCTTTATGCTTATTTTAAAATCAGAGTATCCTTTTTGAAGAATAATATTGCATAATTTGTTCCCAGAAAACATGATAATGATATTACCAAGGCATTTCCGAAGAAATGTATTTTATTTAAATTAAAACATTGGGATGTCATTGTCAATACAGAAACATAAGCATAAACAGACCTTACATTAATTTAAACTAATGATCTACATCTCCTTGAATCCCTCAGCATAATGTATCTTTAATATCGCTACTTGTGATACAATAAACTGAGTGGGTCAGGTTGGGAAACCTGGTGAGTACATAGGGTTTTCAACCCACAATAATCTAGTTAATTTTTTTCTTCACATATTTCATGGCAAAGAATTATCCTAATTACCCAACCCCATTTTATTTATTTATTCTTCCCTAAAGATTTATCTAAAGAGTCATATCCTACATCATATTTACCTCTCATCGCCTTACATCATATTTCCTTATATGTTTGTTCCTAAGGGCTTTTCCTAAGGAACATCGCCTACATCGCATAGACGGTATTGATTCGGGGATTACTCCCCCAATATGTGTCCAGTAAGGGTTAGAGTGTCATCGCATGAATACGTAGTTACTACATCGCTTGAACTCGTAATTCATCGTCTACAGGTTATGAGCCTGTCAGTGTTTCCACATAACTTGTTTAGATTAGTCAGTGGTCGCCATCTATACTTTGGTAGACGACTATATCACAACATCGCAGGTCAAGGTAATGACATCTCTTAATCATCTCTCATCTCGCATCACCTATTTATCATCGCATATCTATCATCACCTAGTTATCATCACCTTTCTATCATCTCCTATCTCTCATCACCCGTCGCTACCCAATAAATATTTATAAGTATATAATACTTATATGATTAAATCAGTTAAACACCATCTCATAATATCGTATCTAACACATAATATTCTTAGAACAAATAATAAGCACATAAGCATGTATTAATATTAAATACTTCATATCTATGTGTAAGATTAAAGTAAATATGCACTCACTTGTTAAAGTAACGACTCGTAATTCGGTCATCGCTTCGCTTCTAGCAACTGTCTTTTCCTTTGACGAAACCTAATATTATTATCGCTAAGTTTTAGTCTAATATTTATTGCGACTAATTATTAGTCTAGATTCACCATTAACTCAAAGACAACTTCAAGATCTATCCAGTAAGGAACAACCAGGTAGGATCATATCGAAGGTAGGTTCCGTTTGGTATGCGAAGTATACTGTTTGGAAATCCCACTTTAAACACCTCACTAAATCACAACCTAGACATCATCCCTGCAAGTAGATCAATCAGTATAACGACTTGGAATCACTAATAAATCTTTTTTATAGGTTCATAATAACAATAATGAATTTAAACATAAGTTATACGAAAATCGTAATAGGTGTAGCTCAACTTACAGGGTTTCTAGTGAAAAATTACAACTTCGTGGTCAGAATTTCATCGTTGGATCTTTTTTCTAAAAATATTCTTTTAGCGGTTCAACGCTCACCTTACTATACTAAAACTACAGAAAGAGAAGTCGAATCACGAGGGACCGAAATTCTCGAGGATAAAAAGAGAAAGACTCTTGAATCAAGAGAATGGTGCAAGAAAACTCAAGAGAATGGTGCAAGAAATATGAGAGCCTAAAGCCTCTTATTTATAGTAATTGAATTTTCAAAAACCACCATCTATAATTACTTAAATGACCTTATAGTTATTTAAACGACTAAACACCCCTTTATACTACTATTTTAAATAGATTTAATGATATTTGTTCTAAACTAATGTCGAAAATACCCAACATTAGTCTTATAACGACCGCATCGTCGATACCTTTTTAATGATATATACATGTGTGTGTGTGTATATATATATATACATGTATGTATACGTATATATCATTTATACTTTATTTTAATACGTAAATATGCTATTATAAATTATAATTCGTTTATACGAACTCCGTTTTTGACGTTCTTTATATCCACACATAGCTATCGACGAGATCTACAACTTTCGTTTGGACTCGGTCGGCTAATTTTTGACTTTTTTCCGTCCATATTTTTATAAAATTAAATGATTTTGCTAAAATCATAACTCTCTTGTATGGACTCCGTTTTTGACATTCTTTTTCTCAAAATTATTATTTTAAAGAGTACTACGATTTTCTTTTTGGTGGCTTTAGCTAAAAGTCAACCATTCTCTTCTTAGCTTTTTACGTCATGCATTCCTTGTGCGCAACTGACTTTTATATCTTATGAAAAATCATTTCTAATTCATACGGAGTCGGATTTCTACGAAATTTATATTTTCGAAATCGAGAAGACGTGTAATATATATATATATATATATATATATATATATATATATATATATATATATATATATATATATGTTTTGGCGCACTTATTTTTATGATTTACAGACGATTCGGCTAATTTTTCCTATTTTATTATATTATAATAATCATGAAACACATAATATTCATATAATTCTTCTTTATTACGTCAAATAGGATACAATTGTTGACCCTGACTATTACTTTGGTTAAGATTATTTATTCTAGATAATCTTCTGTCAAAAAAATCATTTTTAACGCTTATTATATCTTAATTGACTAGCCCGAATATGCGGGTGTTAAAATTATCTCCCCCTTAGGATGATTACGTCCCCGAATCATCAACAAAACAGGGCTTGTATAATGACTCCGTACGTTTGCTTTCCATCCTATGTGGTAATTGTAACTCTTATGTCCTTTCAAATGAGTATCTAACTCTAGGACTCCTTGACTGCTGGTGGTGCGCAATCTTGCACCCGCTCTTTATCCTATGTTGGACTTTCAATTGTAGACTTCGAGTTACAAACTCGGTCCTTATTGGAGACTCCTGCTCCTTCTTAAACAGACTTAACTTAAGATAAGTTGTTTACTTTTATTATCATATTAGACTGATGGGTCTTGTCCTAATGACCTCTCATCGTATGATGCAATGCTTAGACTCGGATATTTTAGAGCCAAATTCCAGAATGGAAGATACCTTCCTTCATGTTCTAATGTGATATAATCACCTTCTAGCATGTATCACTTCTAGCTACAAGCTTCTTACTTTAACGGCGATTGTGATACTTCTATTGATCGCTTCGATTATCTTTTACCCCAATCTTCTGGCTTAAGTCGGATGCTACATCGAACTTGGTTCTTTGAACCACGTAGAATACATATCTTATCCGAACTTGATTTCATATGACCACTAGGGTCAGAATAACAATCATCTTCTTAGTCATTACCGAAACTGAACAAAACGGAATCAATTACTAGTGCCTTGTTAACCTCATGACTTTCCATGATCCAAGTGTGAGTCCTGTGCTTCAGGTAGTATAGGCCTCTATTACCTTTCACACCTACTCATACTCGTCTCAAGTATTGCCTCTCAGTTCTCCAAGTCACCATACAAGAATTTCACATAGTAATATCGGATAACATAACTAAGGTTTATATTATTTCTTGAAAAGATTACATAGATATTCAAGTTCACCATTGTTAGGGTCAGGATCCTCACAATGTTCAGGATCCTCAAATATCTAGGATTCTCAGTTACTTCAGGATCCCGACTAATACCGTTATTATTTTTACTAACTTTTATAACGGTCATATTTTGTTCATAACTAATGCATGTGCAGAAATAGTCAAGGGAAGACCAATTCTCAACGAAGAATCAATCCAACCAGGCTTAAGACCCGGAAATACCAAGTCAAAGCACGTTTTAAATACCAGTTCAGCAGATCCCAGAAATATCGGACATTTAGTTATTTAATCTAGACTATAAATACACCTGTAAAACACACACAACGGGGACAATTCTCTGACACCTTACTCATCTAGACTATCTTTATCATTTGTAATCGTATTATCAAGCTCATCTCTGTAATTTATGTTCAAATCAATAAGATCATACAAGGCAGGTGATCATTATCACCTCCCAAGATTTTATGTCGGATATCCTAGCAAGGATCAAGGGCTTTCCTTGTAAATCACTCGTGCAATATTGTTCTAATTTTGTTAATCACTTCACCTACAACACCACAGCCTCTCATGCAATTTGGTTAACATCCACTTTGTCGATTTTTGACCAAAACAATTCGGCGCCCACCGTGGGGCCGTGGTGTTCATAATTCTCGAAAAATCATATCTATGCAATCAACCTCATCTTCTTCCTTTATTCTTCCCATTTATTCTAAAAATATTCCACCACCTCCAAGTGGACCTCCTGGTCAGAAGAAAACTCTAGATACCTCTAAAAAGTATGCCTCTCCGATCATCATCCATGTGAATCCGAGATCCCTGAGATTCCAGGATCCTCATGTTCCGTAACAGCAAACTCTTCTTTGTGGCGAAGATGGTAAAGCAACAATTAAACCAACAACGGGAGGAAAACAAGACTATACTCAAGGAGATAGAAAGAATGAGAGCAGAGATTCATAAACCCCAAGGACCAGCACCCTCGATCTCGTAACCCAAGATCATGAACTTTGACAATGCAGGATCCTCAGGAAACCGATGGGAGACAGGATCCTCAGGAAACCGACGGGAGATAGGATACTCAGGAAACCACTAGGAGATATGATCCTCAACACAAACACCTACTCCCACTTGGGGTGTAACTCCAAACGAGCATCCCATATGATCCAGGATCCCGAAGAAATCTTCATCACTCCCAATAAAAAGGATGTTGGTAACTTTGCGAATAATAATGCTTTTAATACTAACTCTATGGACCTTGATGCAGGAAAGAGCCCTATCATGGCCAAGGAAATTCATCAGTTAAGGCAGATGATCTTAAGTGTGTCTGGAATGGTCCAACCTATACAAGAGCATGAAACCTCACGATAGAGTTATGGATCCTGAGGAACATGTGGCACAGTACATGGAAAGAATGGAGATCATCCCCATTCCCTCACACCTGAAGGAAGCTTGTCTGTCCAAGGGTTTTGGTTCGACCCTCACAGAATCAGACTTAAAATAGCTTCTTAATGTTCCTCCTTACTCTATTGCTTACTTTACTCACTTAGCTAATTTGTTTAACAATCATTTTTCTTGTAGCAGAACATTTGAAAAGATCACTAGTGATCTTTATCGAGTGCTCTAGGATCCTAAGAAATCCCTTAGGGATTTTGTATGCAGATTTGAAGCGCCAAATATTCCTAATATCGACATGGACACTACCTCGGAAGCCTTCAAGATGGGTTTAATGAAGGATCCTCCCTTTTATAAGGATCTCGTAATGATCCATGTAGGAAAGAAGACGAAGTCAGAAGTAGAACATCGAGGTTCACCAGACTGGAAGAATATAAGAAGATCCAGAGGAGGACCAGCTCCCTGAGTTCATATGACAATCCTAATAGGAAGGCCGATTCTTCGGCGCAAAGATCCTATAAGTCGGAACCATAATCCAAACATGGTCATCATAGGATTAATACCCATGAGGATGATGGGGAGGAAGATAAATTCTCGAGATCACTGACTATTGTTTTACTGTGGATGTTTTTGGTCTAATCTTTACCATGAAGGATCTTGGTGAAAAAGCAAGGTGGCCAAGGAAAGAAGAAAAATCAAGTGGCTGGAAAGACAAGTCTAAATGGTGTGCTTACCATGAAGATTTCGGCCACATCACTGAGGATTGCATAGCCCTCAGAAATGAGATTAGCTATCTCCTAAGAAAATGAAACCTTAAAGAGATCCTAGGAAGACAAAAAGAGAGATCGAAGGAAAGGAGCAGGATCCTGCAAGGATCCCGGAAAAACCAGGCTCCCCTCCTCATGACGTCGAGGTAATCAATTTTATTTCTGGAGGATCTGATATCTGTGGAACTTCTTATTATGCATCTATAACGCACGCCAAAGCGTTGAAGGTAGAAAGGGAAGAAAGACCCCGAAAGAACATGTCGATAACAAACAACAAGGATATTGTCTTTGACGAACTGGATAGAAAAAACACTCAGGATCCGCATAATCATGGATTGGACGAACAAGAGATCCTCTGTACTAATAGGATTCAGCGATGAAACAAAGCATACTATTGGAGAGATCAAGCTACATGTATACATTGAAGGGGTAAATTCTATGCAACGCTTTTTTATTATTAATGATTTGTCTTCCTACAATGTTATATTAGGTAGGCCCTGGATCCATGACAAGAAAGTGTTTCCATCGATGTACCACCAATGTGTCAAGATGCCTATCCCTTGGGGTACAATGAAGATCATTGGTGATCAACAATAATCCAAAGAATGAAACAAGATTTCAATGAAGCTTTCCTCAGTACCAAGGCAAGCATAATAATTAAAGAAGGGGGCACGAGACATACCAAAAGTTCCCCAAAACCTTGAGGATCCTCACACCAAAGTACTCATAGGATCCTCAATACCAGAAGACATCGAAAAGGACCTAATTACATTCCAGAAAGAAATAAGGAAAACATTCGCATGGAAACACGAAGACATGACAGGTATATATATATAAGAATATTATAACTCATAAACTTAACATTGATCTTTCTTTCAGATCCATACATCAAAATAGAAGGAAGTTGGCACCTGAAAGGTACCTGGTCATTCAAGAGCAAGTGGAAAAACTTCTCAAATAGAGATGATCAAGGAAGTCAAGATGGCTAGCCAACATGGTCATAGCACAAAAGAAGAATGACTCCATGATAGACGCGACAACGACTCATGAATTATTAATATTCATGGATGCATCAGCGGGATTCCAACAGATCCAGATGGAACCATCCGACCAAGAGGATATGGCATTCATAACTCTAACATGTATCTATTGTTATATTACCATGCCATTTGGTCTTAAAAATGCAAGTGCAACATACCAAAGGCTAGTTAACAAGATGTTAAAAGAGAAAGTGGGGGACACCATGGAAGTATACATCGATGACATGGTGGTTAAAAAAGCTGGAAATCACCTCAGGGATCTTGAAGAAGCCTTCGATATATTAGATAAATACAATATGAAGTTGAGCTCGTCTAAATGTCACTTCGGAATAAAGGCGGGCAAGTTCCTTGGTTACATGATGAAGCGAGTCCTGACCAAGGATCTTCGAATGGGGAACCACTCCTCTTATACCTTTCGGTATCTTCAGATGTTGTAAGTGTAATTCTGGAATAGGATATTTACAGCAAACAACATCCTATTTACTATGTAAGTAAAAGTCTATTCGATCATGAAACCAGGTACTCTCACTTTGAAAAACTAATACTCGAACTAGTTACAACTTCTACCTAATTAAGACATTATCTTGAAATTCATACTATACATGTAAAAACTAATTATCCTATTAAGAATGTCATGAGAAAACCAGAAATTTCAGGAAGGATGGCAAAATGGTCGGTGAAGTTAAGTACGTTCGACATCAAATATGAACCAAGATCCACCATAAAGTCACAAGCATTAGCAGAATTTGTGGCTGACTTTAGTGATAATCTACAAAACGAAGTAAACATGGAAGCCAAGCAACTCCTAGAAGATGAACACCTGGGAAAATGGACATTGTTCACAGATGGAGCTTCAAATCAAAAAGGAACAGGGCTAGGGATCATACTAAAGTCGCCACAGGGGGACATCCTACCCCAGGCAGTCAGTTGTGAATTCAACACTACCAACAACGAAGCAGAATACGAAGTACTCATCATGGGACTACAATTGGATAAGGATCTTCAAATCAGGGATCTTCATGTATTTGTTGATTATTTATTACTAACCAATCACTTCAATGGATCTTATGCAGTGAAAGGTGAAAGATTATCACTATATCTAGAGATCCTCAAAAAATTAGCTGAAGAATTTAAAAACTTTAGACTAACCCAAATTCCCAGAGAAGAAAACACAGAAGCAGACACATTAGCCAACTTAGGATCCTCCCTTAGGATCCCACTAGAGACAAAGATTCATATAACCCATATAATAACCCTAGCCATAGAAACCCTTTCCAACAAATCTGATGATCCTGGGCAACCAACAAGCATAGCAACGATTCAAGATCTTGACTCTTAGATCCCTCCTCAAAGGGAACTCGACGAACAAGATCTTCAGAGAGATCCATGATCATGGACCCAACCCATTATGGAGTATCTCCAAAATGGAACAATTCTAAAAGAAGAGAAAAGAGACAAAGCATTCAAGATGAGGGTATCACACTTTATGATGATCCAAGGGATATTATACAGGAAAACGATGGCAGGTCCATATCTTAGATGTTTGGAAGATCACGAAGCTACAGAAGATCTAAAAGACATACATAAAGTACATTGTGGCAACCACACTGGGAGCAGATCCTTATGTCCTAAAGTGTTAATAACATGATACTATTGACCAACCATAAGAAAGATGCCTTCCTACATGATCAGAAGCATGATGCATATCTCACTAATTCGATAGCGGGAAAGGGGGCATATTGGCTAGCATCTTGCCAAGATCCTGGAATTCTATACAACTCAAAGTGCACTTTATGTAAGTCTATTTAGTTACATTTCATCACAACCAAGGTGAGAAACTCAAGGATCCTAGCCACTATGAATAGATACTGATCGTCTCTCCTCCGATTAAGGGTACTTAATCCCCTCTAAGGTTTAAAGAGTTAATAACCTCTTTCATTCGTATTTGGGTTTCTACACCACACTTGGACGCACGATATATTACTATGGGATGTGAGTAAGGAGATCATTTCACGCTTTAATGACTTGACAACCCTCGTATTTCTAAACATATGTTAAGATCCTAAGGTTTAAAGAGTTAATGACCTCTTTCTAACGAGTTTAGGTTTCTACACCTCGCCTGGGCATGCGATATCTAATTATGGGATACGAATAAGGGGATCATTTCACGATTTAGTGGCTTGGCAACCCTCTTATCTTTGAACATAAGTTGAGATCCTTAAGGTTTATAACATTCTCATGTTATCCAAAAACTGGGATCCTACCCCAGTGATTACTTAAGGTTTATAACATTCTCATGTTATCCCAAAATCGGGATCCTACCCCAGTGATTACTTAAGGTTTATGACATTCTCATGTTATCCAAAAATCGGGATCCTACACCAGTGATTACTTAAGGTTTATAACATTCTCGTGTTATCCAAAAATCAAGATCCTACCCCAGTGATTACTTAAGGTTTATAACATCTTCATGTTATCACATGTTGGGAATTTACCCCAGAAACCACATAAGGTCTATAACATCTTCATGTTATCACATGTTGGGACTTTTCCCCAGAAAATACACATGAATCATAACGTTTTCATGTTAACATAAGTAGGGATCTTTCCCATGAAATATGTCGCAAGTTGGGATCCTCCCCAGTATATAACATTAACATGTTATCAATTGAACTTATGGTGTTACCCAAGAATTTATCAAGGTTTATAACCTAAACAGGTTATCCTAAGAAGGGAATTCCCCCGTATGATCTTATGATTAAGGATCCTCATCCTTAAGGATCCTTATCATTAAGGATCCTCATCGGTAAGGATCCTCATCAGTAAGAATCTTATCATCAGAAGTCAACAACGATCCTAAGTTCTTTCCTAAGTTGATATTTATCCTCAGCAGGGCCGGTCCATTGTTTTTACTACCCTGGACGAGATAAAAAATTTATGCTCTTAAATATGTATCTTACAATAAAAAATATGTATATATATACATATATATATATATATATACATATATATATATATATATATATATATATAAATTTGTAAAATAAAAAATGCAATAAATTTTATACTCAAACTAATAATACAAACAAAAACCTTCAAAAATCATCTAAAACAATGTCTTCATGCATTTTTAAACAAAAACATCTATTTCTAAAAATATCACATTCAATACTTAAAATTGCTAAGTCATTCAATTTTTCTTGAATCATGGTACTTCGGAAATACGATTTCAAAAGCTTCAATTTTAAAAAACTTATTTCCACAGAAACAACTATAACCAACACCATCAACAATATCCTACACGCAACCATCACTTTAGGGAACATATTCATTCTTCTTGCATTTTCCATTAATTGAATAGATTTACAAGGAGTTTCATCTTTATGTACTTCATCTGGAAACATTTTCTGCAAAATTTAAAACTCAATAAACAAGTCAAATGCAACTATTCTTCAAATAGAACTCAGGAACCATTAAACAAAAAACCAAATATAGATTCAAAATATTACATTTGTTCAAATCTACTTTTCAACCGAACAAAATCCATATCTACAAACATAATGGAATAATCTTTTATAAAAGTTAAGCAAAGAAGGGTAGGTTAAAAAGGATTCAACCTGAACAAAATTTATATTTTTGTTTCTACTATGAGATGTCAAAAAAACTAGAAAAATAAATGAAAAAAATCAGAATTAGGAATTCGTTTTAAAAAAAACTATTGTCTAATAGCAACAATGAAATAAATGTATACCTTTTAGGACAGAAATAGAATTCAAAAATCAAACTCGCCAACCCAAAATTAGAAATCGAAAATCTCAAATTTCTTTTGGTTTTCAGTCACCTGTGAATCAGATGTCGGATCAAAAAAACGAACTCAATAATCAGAATACAGAAAGCTTATCAGTCAGAACTCAATTATCGGAACGACAAGAGGAAAAAAAACATAACACAGAACAGGTAATATCAGAAATTAGAAATCAATCTCACCAAACCCTGATTTAGAAATCGAAAACCTGAAACTTCTTCTGTTTTTCAGTACCTGTGATTCAGAAATCGAATAAAAAACGACTGATAAATCATAACACATGAACCAGAACTCAGAAAATAGAACGGGAAGTACATAATACGAGAAAAAGACATCAAAAATTAGGAATCAGAAATTAGGAAGCTTGGAAATCGAACTCACCCAAAATCTTCAGATAATCGGTAACTAATGTTTCAGAATTCACAATACCATATTAGAAAGATTATAATCAAAGTAGAGAAATCTTAGATTATAAGGAGAAGTAAAGAAATTCGCCAATATGCAAGTAGAGAAATCTCAGATTAGCATGATTAGAATCGAAAATACTCTCTGTCAGAGATCAGTTGATTAAAGGCTCTGTTGCTTCTCGATCTCAACAATGCGATTTTGTAAAGGTCGATTGGTTTCTCATACTTCGCACCCACGCTCTCAAGATGACGATCTATTTCTATTTCTCCTTAGAAGCCTCACGCATGTAATCGCTATTGGACCATATTGGACTAAACTTTGGGCCAAAGTTAGATATATAGTATTAATTATTGGACTAAATTTATGCCTTTATTTTTTTGCTGCCCTGGGCCACAGCCCAACTGGCCCGTGTATTGGGTCGGGCCTGATCCTCAGTAAATTCTAAGATTGAAGAACTTATGAAGCTTAAGGAAAAACTCGAAGACAATCAAGTTCCATCTTTCCTTTATCTTAACTTTGAAATTTTTTCAGAAAAATTAAGGATCTTAAACTTCTCAGGATCATAAACCAATTGCTGATTTATAAACTTTCATCACTTCAGAGTTATTTACTATTTTAAATTGATATCTTTAAAAAGTTTTTAAAGCACTTAGATTTACCAAAATTAGTTCTTAAAAAATTCTTTATACTTGTTTTATTATAAAAAACATATGTTCAGAGCCTAAAGTAAATTTCTAAAGTTTATAGCATTATCATGTTATCTTACGAAATGGGTTTATCCCCAGTTATTATCTGAAGTTAGGTTTATCCCCAGTTATTATCTAAAGTTGGGTTTATCCCCAGTTACTATCTGAAGTTGGGTTTATCCATAATTATTATCTGAAGTTGGGTTTATCCCCAGTTATTATCTGAAGTTGGGTTTATCCCCAGTATTAACTGAAGTTGGGTTTATCCCAAGTTATTATCCGAAGTTGGGATTTCCCCAGTTATTACCTATGTGGGATATTTCCCGATATTACCTAAGTTAGGATCTTCCCCATTATTTCTTAAGTTGGGATTTTCCCCAGCAAAAGCTATGTATGGATTTTACCCAGTAATTTTCTAAAGTTTATGAAACTAATGTGTTATCTTATGTTGGGATTTTCGCCTAAAAATACTTAAGGTTCATAACATTTTCGTGTTATCATACGGTTTGGGATTTTTCCCAATAATTTACTAAGATTGGGACACTCCCCCGAAAATGTGAAAGACTTGTAGCATTACCATGTTACAAACAAAAGTTTTCTCAGTTATTTACCAAGCTGGAGTTATCTCCAATTGATTTCTAAGACGGATTCCTCCCCAATTCACTAAGTAAAAGCCGAACAAGGATCTTCCATGATGAAATCCTAAAGCAAGAATCCTCCTGATACAAGCTTCAAAATCATAGGGAGCTAAAAGACTTACAATGCAAAACTTATCCTAAGTCGGAAGTCTTTAGAAGATCAAAACTAAACCTAAATCTCTCTCCAGGTTTTATCTATCTTTATCTTCTATGATTACTACAACCGAAGTTATTCCTAAGACAATATATATATATATATATATATATATATATATATATATATATATATATATATATATATATATATATATATATATATATATATACTTTTCTTCTAATGGTTTTCCTACTTTTCGAACCAAAACATACCTCTTCTAAAACCTCAGGATCCTAACTATTACAAGATCATGATCAAGTAACTTTTTATATCAGATCTTTAGGATCCTAAAAAGTTTTTGTAAATTCTAAACTCATTAGGATCCTGATCATTTGAGAACCCTTAGAAAAATCTATTTTAACCCTATTTTTACAACCAAATCAACCACGCAAGAAAAGAGATAAACCAAAGCATCAGTATTAAAAGGGATTACCCTCCTATCCTACAAAAAAGAAAATATTGCTTTACAAAACAAAAAATTAAAATTGATTTTAAAATTTATCAAACTTAATTCAATGTTTGATCACCCCCCCCCCCCCCGTTGGGATATACTCTGTCTCTTTCTTCTTTTATTCTCTGCAGGATCATGACTAGCATTTACAAGCTTTTCAGTCAACGTAGCCAAGGTTTCATGCCAAAAGGCCAAATTCCAGGATCCTGCATTCTCTATAATCACCTCCTTGATCTCTGGCTCATGTTCCTCCTCTTTCGCAACTCCCTCCTTACTCAGAAGCTCCTAGTTGATCCTTTTTTACTCCTTCAAGGCATGCTCCATCTGGTCAAGCTTAACCTTTAGATCTTCGGTGGATCAGGAAACATGATCATCGACCTATAAAGGACCACGGTAAGAGAATTGAAATCAAATAGAAAAAGCACAAAGATCCTTATCGCTTGTGAGAAAGAGATCAGCTTCCTCAACGCCTCGTCCACCCCAAGGCTCTCTAAATCCAAGGTCTCAACCGACTTCCTCTTTCGGGATCTTGGAGTCTTGATGGTCAGATCTATCGAGTTTCTCTTTGAAGGAAGAGAAGATGAGGTATTCTCCTTCTTGACCACAAGTTGGCCACCAGGAATTGTGGAGTTGATATCAATAAGGGTGAACCAGGCACTAGAGTGTGTAGCCTTAGATCCTAAATATAACAATAGAACTCAATAAGTTTAGGATCCTCCATAAAAAAAGTCCAACAAAGAATCTTTACCTGTCGACATTGGGGCAGTAACAGATGTACTCTCTTGAAAGCTAAGTTCTTCAAACCTAAAGGATCTTCCAGTCCCAGGAAAACCAAGGAAACTCCCAATCTTCTCCTTGGTATCTTCAGCAGCAGGGACGGGATCCTCGAACTTGAAAGCTGCATCAAAACAAATAAAACAAGAAAGTGTGAATTTCATATCCTCAACAAAATAAAATAAAATCCTACCATTTTCTAACCCGGTTTCTTGGCAGGAGATCACCGACAGGATGGATTCACGTTTCATAAAGAAATATTTCTCTTTCCAAGAACCTTCGTTTCGTTCTTATTTCAAAATAAGATGTGATTTACTTATTTTGGCTCTGAGCTAGAAACGACAAGACCCAAAAGTTTCAATATCACAAACATGGGCCAACTTAGCTAAATCCCATGTCTAGATCCTTAGATTGATTCAATCGATCAACCTAAAGCAGGATCCTCCAGATCACGAGCCTAGAATGAATGGGTATTTAGGAAAATAAACCCACGTCGGAGAGACAAATTCAGGTTGAGTCTTAGTATAAAAAGGCTTGAAAATAACATCGGAAGGAAAAGCCCCGATTGACTTCAAAGACTCAATATCGTAATCACAAAAAGAACAGGTATCTTCATAAGATAGGATCCTCTGATCGGTGAAGTCCTCGTCGGAAAATCCAGTATGCTCGAGAGAGAATGGAGTGCCTCTTTACCTATAATCAACAAACAGGAAAAATAAGAAGAAAGGAGAAAGAAATTTACCTTCAAACCAAGGAGAGAAAAGTGATTTGACAACATAATCATATCTTTTGAACGGATACAACTCTATCCGTTAGAGTTTGAATTTTGAATCCTTTATTTCCAATTAACTAAATTATACACTTTAAATACTTGAAATCAATTCAAATATTTTGCAAGTATAATTTGGGGGCAATTGTTAGGGTCAGGATCCTCAGATATCCAGGATTCTCAGCTACTTTAGGATCCCGGCTAATACCGTTATTATTTTTACTAACTTTTATAACGATCATATTTTGTTCATAACTAATGCATGTGCAGAAATAGTCAAGGGAAGATCAATTCTCAACGAAGAATTGGTCCAACCAGGCTTAAGACCCGGAAATACCAAGTCAAAGCACGTTTTAAATACCAGTTCAGCAGGATACCGGAAATATTAGACATTTAGTCATTTAATCTAGACTATAAATACACCTGTAAAAAACACACACAACGGGGACAATTCTCTGACACCTTACTCATATAGACTCTCTTTATCATTTGTAATCGTATTATCAAGCTCATCTCTGTAATTTATGTTCAAAAAAATAAGATCATACAAGGCAGGTGATCATTATCACTTCCCAAGGTTTTATGTTGGAGATCCTAGCAAGGATCAAGGGCTTTCCATATAAATCACTCATGCAATCTTGTTCTAATTCTGTTAATCACTTCACCTACAACACCACAACCTCTCGTGCAATTTGGTTAATATCCACTTTGTCGATTTTTGACCAAAACAACCATATGCCTCTTATATTAGGCTACACCACATAATACTATCTACATGGCTACTTTATAGATCCTTACTCCTAATCCCTTGCATCATCACCTGCTTCATCAAGGATCATCTGGAATGCTCTTGCCTTTGGCTTCGGCGACGTATTTTGCCTTGCAGGTTTGTTTTTCTTTGGGCAGTCTTCGAAATATGCCCACTATCTTCACATTTGTAACACTTCTTGTTGTCGAATTTACAATCTCTGGAATAGTGAGCGATCCTACCACACTTATAGCAAGTCACTTCTCGATCGCATCTTCCGAAGTGCTTCTTCTTGCACTTCTCACACCACTTGGTTCCATCACTACCTCCAACCTTTTGGTCGTCCAGGTTGGACTTCGAGAATCTTCCTTTCTTATCGTATCTTGAGAATCCTTCAGGCTTCCACTTTTCTCCCACCTTATCTTTTTCTAGACCCTTTTCTCTTATATGGATCTCTACATTCTTGGTTGCTCTAATGGTTGTCTTCAAAGTAGTTTCAATTTTTACCGTTACACCAAAGTCTGCTGGCAATCCATTAGAAAACCTATAGATCTTGGAGAGTTCAATAGGCACCAAGGAGGGGAATAACTTCCTCTTCTCGATGAATGTGGTGGCCTAGTCATCAACACTCATCTTCCCTTTCTTCAGGTTCTAAAACTCGTTGTTAAGGTCTATCAGATCTACCTCCGAGCAATATTGCATTTTCAACTGCTCCAGGAATGCTTCCCAAGAAATCCACATGGCTTCTCCTCGTGGCATTGTATCTGCCAACAACTTCCACCAACTTAAAACTCTGGTCTTTAGTTGTCTGACTGCAAACACAGTTTTTTGCTTGTTGCTGCAATTGCAACTTTCAAATACTATCTCCATCTCGAAGATCCAGTCCATGATCTCTACTGGATTTAGGCTTCCAGAAAGGCTTGGTGGCTTGGCACCCAAAAAGTTCTTATACATACGCCTATCCTTGTCAATCCATATATCCGGGTCGTTCCTCCTGACCACTCGGGGTTCAACATAACTCACAGTACGACTGTAATTTCCCTCCTCTGACATCTCTTCATTCACTCCAGGCTTCACAATAGGCATAGTAGGTTCATCCCTATTTTTTAAAGTAGAAGCCTCGTTTCTTCCATCTGCCGATCCAACATCATTTATATCATTGCTTGTACTCCTGCCATTATGATTGGCTTGGGTGCAGCTGCTACTTCTGATTGTAACAACCTGATATTTATGAATATAGTGGTAATGGTCGTGACAAGGATTTCGGAGATATAAAGAACGCCGAAATCCGAGTTATAACGAAGAAGTTATGACATATCGAAGTTTCGCGACAGAACCGACACAACGCTGTGTGACGTAAAAAGTGAGTTTACAATAAAATGCTTTTTAGCCTTAGGTGTCTAAATGAAAGTTGTAACATACGTTAAACCGAGAGCGTTCATAAAAAGATCGTCCAAATCTGACTTCGTATGAGGAAGTTATGATTTTTCTAAGATTCGGCACAACAGTGTACAACCCGCAATTCGGATTATAGATTGAGCGATTTTTAGCCGACACAACCTAAACGAGAGTCGAAGATCTCATCAATAGTAGCTCAACGGTAAAAAGACAGATGAGAACGGATGTCGGATGAAGAAGTTATGAATTTTTAACGGACTTTTCCTGTCCCGGTCTGTTAAAAATATAACATTAAAAATAAAGTCAAAATTAGCCGACGGAGTCTAAACGAAATTCATAGAGTACGGTCTCACATACGCGTGGATATAAAGAATATCAAAAACGGAGCTCGTATGCGAAAGATATGATTTTTTGAAGTTTGAGGCACAAAATACGAGGCATGTCCAAAGGAGTACGCCCCGCGTATGCAGTGGCTAAGTCCGGAGTCAGCCACGTTGCCCTTCCTTCGCATAGTTAGACACGTATCTTGCATGGTTGACACGTCCGAAGCCCGAAGTCCGATGATACGCCACGTAGCTCCATACGTTGCGCGTACGAGGGTACGCCCTGCGTACCGTAACGCCCAACGTCCCTCGCATGTACGCCCAGCGTACCGAAGATCAGCAGCCTACTACAAATAGCAAGCGAGACTTTCCGGTTTTGGTTGCCAACTTACTCGCTTTTACACTCTAAACTCTCTCTCAAGCCATCTTAAAACCCCTGAAGCCTCGGGAATCTCCCTAACACCCGAAGAAAGCCTGGAGCACCCGAAGTCCCCGAGAAAATATTCTTTTCGGTTTGAAACTCGGCCCGCACAAAGCCCGATTTTCAATAAAAACTCACGGTTTCGTCAAGGAAAATCATTTGTAGAAGCGAAGTGTTGTCCGAATCACCACCTTTATCAAGTGAGTTCATACCCCTACCTTTTTCATAATTTTTCACTATTTTAAGGGGGGAATACAAGTAATATACTTTATCTTAGATAGTCTCAAGGGATATTAACTATGTGATTACCCAATATATACAATAGGGTTATATAAAGTTGAAGTCAGGTAGATAGTGGAATATGTGATTTTTCCTTACTTCTTGTTCCTTGTTTGGTTTTGGTCTTAGGGCAGATTCACCCATTCAACTGTCTGTTCGATCTCGGTTATATACAACTCGTATGTACTAAGTGATCATAGGAGGGTAGTATCATCGCATCGAGTTTACAGGGCAAACACATCTTCAGCTAGTTTCACTTATAAATAAAACTAGGTATCATTAAACTAAGTATGGTAATTATACTTGTGCTTTTCGGTCTTGGAACGATTAAGACTACAAATCGGTTTTATAGAAAATATAGGATTTTCTATGATAAACATCATTATTTTAAAGGCAAACAGTTTTCGACTTAACTTCCTGAAAACAAATACAATTATTACTGAAAACCATGTTTTACAATAGAGTAAGTGGAACTAGGAACATATTTACAAAAGGTTCAACACTTATTCACAAAACTAGTATAACATAAAGGACCTTTAATGGTTAATTCTATAATTCCTTAGTTTATACATCAGAGTTATATATAAATAATATCCGATAGACAATGGAATGTGTGATTTCCGCCTTACTTCATGTTCCTTGTTTGGTTGTGGGCTTAGGGAAGATTCACACATTCAACTGTCCGTTCGATATTAGATTATATATAGCTAGTATAAACTAAGTGATTGTAGAAGGAACTATTGTGGTCACCATTTTACTAAGAAAATATAGGATTTTCTGAAGGAAACACATCCATCATATCTAAAAGGATCATTAATGTTAATTATGTGATTACTTGGTGAATACGTTGGAATTATATATAATGAAGATCCGATGGGCAGTGGAATGTGTGACTTCCGCCTTACTTCCTGTTCCTTGTTTGGTTGTGGGCTTAGGGAAGATCCACACATTCAACTGTCTATTCGATCTATATTATATATAATTTGTATTCACTAAATGATCACAGAAGGAACGGGTACGGTCATATTACTCATTAAGAAAATATAGGATTTTCTGGAGGAACATGCGAACTTTTCCAAAGAACAAAGAGTATACTTTTTATAACAAAAATACTTACGAGCTCACCAACTTTAATGTTGACACTTTTTCAAACCACTTGTATTCTCAGGAACGTTAGTAGACAGGTACATTCTCAGGTGTTGCGAAGACGGAGCTTTAAGTCTTAACTTTTGTTATAGTTTTAATGTAAATAAAGTAATGTTTTGAACACAATGTAAATACTATGTTATTAATACAATGGTTGTTGTTGCTTTGATTACTATTATTCAATTGTTGTGATATTATACATGATGTCCTCCACTCCTGAACGTTTTCGTCGTTCCGGTTTGGGGGTGTGACACTGCTGCACGCTCAATCTTTCGTGGCTCAGGCTGCAAGTTTCCATAACCGTTTCCTAATCTATTGTGAGTTCTCACCATGTCGATCTATACACCAAATCAGACGTTCGGTGTGAAGTGAAGAGAATTAAGATAGGAAAGCTTTATTTACGATAGACGTATAAATCTCCTTATCACTCTGAAAAGTTATATCCTAGTTCTAATACCGTAATTAAACGTTTAGAATTCTGTACACATAAAATTTCCAAATCCGGTCGGAAATAGACCATAGATCTGATAGCATCATAAAGCATATAAGACATATTATAGCATAAATCATTTAGCACATAAAAGCAATTTAGGCATCTCCCCTAAATAAGCTAGTGCTCGTGTCTATTCAGGCATACATCCTAAATATAGCAGACACTCATCTCACAATCATCACTTAACATTCTAAGTTTAAGTCTAGAAATTTCCTAAAATATCTAGTTCGCTTAAACTAATGCTCTGATACCAACTGTGACATCCCCAAATTCACGGTCATTTTAAAAATTTTCTTTATGCTTATTTTAAAATCAGAGCATTTATGAAGAAATGTATTTTATCTAAATTAAAACATTGGGATGTCATTGTCAATACAGAAACATAAGCATAAACAGACCTTACATTAATTTACACTAATGATCTACATCTCATTGAATCCCTCAGCAGAATTTATGTCTGTGATACAATAAACTAAGTCGGTCAGGTTGGGAAACCTGGTGAGTACATAGGGTTTTCAACCCACAATAATATAGTTAATTTGTTTCTTCACATATTTCATGGCAAAGAATTATCCTGATTGCCCATCCCCATTTTATTTATTTATTCTTCCCTAAAGATTTATCTAAAGAGTCATATCCTACATCATATTTACCTCTCATCGCCTTACATCACATTTCCTTATATGTTTGTTCCTAAGGGCTTTTCCTAAGGATCATCGCCTACATCGCATAGATGGTATTGATTCGGGGATTACTCCCTCAATACGTGTCCAGTAAAGGTTAGAGTATCATCGCATGAATACGTAGTTACTACATTGCCTGAACTCGTAACTCATCGCCTACAGGTTACGAGCATGCCGGTGTTTCCACATAACTTGTTTAGAATAGCCTGTGGTCGCCATCTATACTCTGGTAGATGACTACATCGTAACATCGTTGGTCAAGGTTATAACATCTCCTAGTCATCTCTCATCTCACATCACCTATTTATCATTGCATATCTATCATCACGTAGTTATCATCACCTTTCTATCACCACCTATCTCTCATCACCCGTCGCTACCCAATACATATTTATAAGTATATAATACTTATATGATTAAATCAGTTAAACACCATCTCATAATATCTTATCTAACACATAATAGTCTTAGCACAAATAATAAGCACATAAGTATGTATTAATATTAAATACTTCATATCTATGTGTAAGATGAAAATAACTATGCACTCACTTGTTAAAGTACGACTCGTAATTCAGGCAACGCTTCACTTCTAGCAATTGTTTTTTCCTTTGACGAAACCTAATATTATTATCGCTAAATTTTACTCTAATATTTATTGCGACTAATTATTAGTCTAGATTCATCATTAACTCAAAGTCTACTTCAAGATCAATCAAGTAAGGAACAACCAGGTAGGATGATATCGGAGGTAGGGTCCATTTGGTATACGAAGTATACTGTTTGGAAATCCCACTTTAAACACCTCACTAAATCACAACCTAGGCATCATCCCCGTAAGTAGTTCAATCAGTATAACGACTTAGAATCACTAATAAATCTTGTTTATAGGTTCATATTTACGATAATGAATTTAAACATAAGTTATACTTAAGCGTAATAAGTGTAGCTCAACTTACAGGGTTTCAAGCGAAAACTTGGAACTCCATGGTCAGAAATTCGTCGCTGAATCTTTTTTCTAAAAAGATTCTTGTATCGCTTCAGCGCTCACCTCACTATACTACAACTACAGAAAGAGAAGTCGAATCACAAGGGACCGAAATTCTCGGGGATAAGAAGAGAAAGACTCTTGAATCAAGAGAATGGTGCAAGAAATATTGTAACTCCCGTAGATCCGGGCTAGTCAATTTAGAGATAATAAGGGTCGAAAACGACTTTTCAACAAAAGATTATTTAGAATAAATAATCTTACCCAAGTTGTAGAATATGTCTCAAGGGTTCCGTACATATAAAGAACGCCGAAATCCGAGTTATAACGAAGAAGTTATGACCCGTCGAAGTTTTACGGCAAAACCGGCACGCCACCGGGAAGCGTAAATAGTGAATTTACGATACAGCGAGTTTTAGCCTTAGCGATCTAAATAAAAGTCGTAGAATACGTTAAACCGAGAGCGTCCATAAAAAGAACACCCAAATCTGACTTCGTATGAGGAAGTTATGATTTTTCGAAGTTTCGGCTTAGCAGTGTACAGCCCGAAGTTCGAATATTAGATCGAGCGGTTTTTAGCCAACACAACCTAAACGAGAATCGAAGATCTCGTTAATAGTAGCATAACGATAAAAAGACAGACGAAAACAGACGTCGGATGAAGAAGTTATGAATTTTTAACGGACCAATCCTGTCCCGGCCTGTTAAAAATATAACTTTTAAAATAAAGTCAAAATTAGCCGACGGAGTCTAAACGAAAGTTGTAGAGTACGTTCCCGCCTACGCGTGGATATAAAGAACGTCGAAAACGGAGATCGTATGCGAAAGTTATGATTTTTAGAAGTTGGGAAAGAAAAATGTGAAACTGCGAGGGGGGTGATGACGTGGCTCAATCAGGGCCGCCGCTTGCTGATCACGGTCTGGTCTTCAGATTCGGACACGTCGCCTCACCATTAAGCCCCGCGTCCGAAGTTGGGTACGCCCCGCGTACTCCGGCTCTTATCCGTTCCGAGTGCAAGACAGCTGGAGGCTCGCTGGCAGCCTCATCCGAAGATACGCGCCGCGTAGCCAAGGATTACGCCCAGCGTAGTCCGAGGCCTCGCAGGCTATAAAAAGGGGCGAGGGTTTCCGGATTTTTCACACCAATTCTCATTCTCTCTCTAGTTTCTTTCTCTCTCTAGCTCCCCAAACCACCCTTAAGCCCTAGGAAAAAATCCCTAGCCCCTAAAGGAAGCCCCGAGGCTCCCGGAGTCCCGAGAAAAAGGGTCTTTCGGTTCGGAAACGCTGCTCCGAGCAAAGCCCGGTTTTATTTAAAATTCGTTGTAAGTGAGCTACGCCTACGCAATTTTTAATATAACTTTCAAATAATTATAGTAATGTTATTGGGTCCTTAAAATAATTATTTGGGCTATTATTATGAGTTATATTGACTGTTATTTAACGCTTATATAATAATAATAATAGCTAGACTATTAATTAGTCGCGGTTAACGTTAAAACTAAACCCTAGTGGTATTTATACTAGGTTTTGGTCGAGGAAAAATTGTTTTGAGATAACGAAGTGCTGTTCAAGTGCTAAGTCACCACCTAATCAGGTGAGTGCATAGTTACTTTCATCTTACACATAGATATGAAGTATTTTATATAAACTACGTGCTATGTGTGCATATTATCTGTATACTTGCTATCTATGCTGGATGAACGATTTTATACAAGTTTTATATGATTTAAACTGTATATGTATTTTATATCTACAAATATGTTGGGTGAAACATGGGTAGATGAATGATGAGGGATGAAAGATGATGTGAGTGAACATTGGAAGCTATAGACTTAGTGCCTAAATAATATCGGCAGTTATGAACTTAGTACCTGATGGATAAACGTTGGTAGCTATGGACTTAGTACCTGATAAACGTTGGTAGCTATGGACTTAGTACCTATTAGATGAACACTGGTAGCTATGGATTTAGTGCCCGATGAATGAGCTTTAGCAGCTATGGATTTAGTGCTTTACGAACGAGCATTGGCAGCTATGGACCTAGTGCCTGTCTTATAACCCTGGAGGCAAGGGACTTCGGAATGAACGAATAAATGACTCTTAGGGTAGACCCTTGAGAGTAAGGAAGATAATGGGGATGGGTAATTGGGTTGATTGTTTGATGTTTAAACATAATAATTATATTATTGTGGGTTGAAAACCCTATGTACTCACCAGGTTTCCCAACCTGACCCACTCAAGCTTATTTGTATCACAGGTGTCAATACGAAGCTACTTTACACTGAGAGATTTAAAAGAGATGTAGTGCACTAGTGTAAATAATGTAAGCTCTGTTTATGCTTATGTTTCTGTATTGACAATGACATCCCAATGTTTTGAAAATGAAGAATAATACATTTCCTCGGAAATGCTTTGATAACCTATTTATCATGTTTTCTGGGAACAAATTCCGCAACATTTTTGTTAAAAGAAGTACTCTGATTTTTATAAAGCACAAACAAAATCGGTCTTTTCTGGCCGTGAAAATGGGGATGTCACAAATATGAGAGCCTAAAGCCTCTTATTTATAGTAATTATATTTTCAAAAACCACCATCTAGTTACTTAAATGACCTCATAGTTATTTAAACGACTAAACACCCCTTTATACTACTATTTTAAATAGATTTAATGATATTTGTTCTAAACTAATGTCGAAACTACTCAGCACTACTCTTATAACGATCGCATCGTCGATACCTTTCTAATGATATATATATATATATATATATATATATATATATATATATATATATATATATATATGCGTATATATGATTTATACTTTGTTTTAATACGTAAATATGATATTATACATTATAACTCGTTTATACAAACTCCGTTTTTGACGTTCTTTTTATCCACACGTAGCTATCGATGAGATCTACAACTTTCGTTTAGACTGCTTCGGCAAATTTTGACTTTATTTTTTCGTCCATATTTTTATAAAATTAAATGATTTTGCTAAAATCATAACTCTCTCGTACGGACTCCGTTTTTGACATTCTTTTTTTCAAAATTCTTATTTTAAAGAGTACTACGATTTTCTTTTTGGTGGCTTTAGCTAAAAGTCAACCATTCTCTTCGTAGCTTTTTACGTCACACATTCCTTGTGCGCGACTGACTTTTATATCTTTTAAAAATCTTATCTAATTCATACGGAGTCGGATTTCTATGAAATTTATATTTCCGGGATGGGGAAGACATGTACTTTCTAAAACAAGCTCATATTTAAAATAATAAGTCCTTTGAACGATCCCACTCCTCAAACCAATCCAAAAAGGGACCAAAAGCATATAAACAAGGAAATGAAGAGATCTAATCATGGATAAGACAAGGTTTGAACTTGATACCTCAATAAGCTTGCAACAAGGGTGATGATTCTGGATCTACAACCTTCGCACCAAGCAAAGCACCTTCCAACTTCTATACTTCCTTCGCAAGGAGCAATACAACCACCAAAATCTTCTTAGGAACTCAAATGCACAACAATGGAGGCTAAGAGACGATTTCTAGGGTTTTGGGGGCATGGAGGCTGGCGAAGAGGCCATCCCTACAGACTTAAGATTCTTATATAGGGTACAACACCCTAAAATAGGATTTCCACTAACTCCACGTATGCCCCGTGTAATCCTCGTACGCCCAGCGTATGAGGCCTCACACTCCCGATCCACCCTTCACAATATGCTAAGTGTACACCAAATTACGCCTCGCGTACTACCCTTCGCACCAGTACGCCCCACGTATTTCCTATGTATGCCCAGCGTACACAAGTTTCCTCTTAAACCCCAAAATACTCTAAAGGCCATAACTACTTAGTTATAAATCCGATTCTAACGGTCCTTATATCCATGAAAAGGTAACGATAAGCTCTATGCTTTCATCAAATCATAACTGCCATAAAATTTCCCGAATAAGAATCCAATTTGCATAAAAGCCCGCACTGATACTTTACTAAAATACCCCTTGGCTCCAAAAACAAATTCAAACACCCGAATCATCTAAATTACGTCACCCACACCCAAATGGGTAACGATTCGGGGCAGGGCGTTACAGAAGCAGCTGTAACATTTAGCTTTGAGGTACATGATTTCAAGGGTTTCTTTAGCATTTGGATGTATTCATGACGTGAGCAATCCCTCTCACGTCGTGAGCCAGTGTTGACTTGTTGACTCACATTCCTTAAGTCTCACGACGTGAGCCCTTGTTGCTCACGAATTGAGAGCAGTCTAGTGATTAGAACCCTAATTTTTCGGTATTTAATGGAATGAGAGGGCTAGGGTCATTCACCCTCAGCCTCCCTCACACTCCAAGCCTCCATAAACCTTTATCTCAATCAATCTTGAAGCCCTTAGTCCTTTTTGGTGCATTTTCTAGCTTGAAGAATGAGAGAAGAAGAGGAAAGAAGTGCTCTAGTGGTGGAGTAGGCAAAGCATCATCATCATCATCATCTTTTCTTTTTGTTGGACCATTGTAAGTGTCAAAGGTTTAAACTTTATTTCATATTATGGATTGATCTAGGATTTTATCCATATTTCTTCATGTTAAGCATACTTGAGTGAAGTAAATTCATAAAGTTAGCAACTTTATGGATTCTAAGGGTTCCTTGATCATCATATTGTCTACATCTAGAAGTTGGTGGAGTATAAGAGCCATGCATGAGACTTGATGCATATTTTTCCACTTTTTGACCTAGAATGGGTTGGGTCATGCATGGTGCAAGCATGAGCATAAAGCAAACATTTTTATGCACCTTAAGGGTCCCCTTTAGCTTCTGGATGATTTGGACTCAATGGCTTAACAAAATAAGAACTTAAAATCTTGACTTTTGGCTTTAGACCGTAGTCACGACGCGACCAAATATTAACCTCGTATATCGTTGAGTTCATGGAACTCACGACGTGACTCTGTGTTTCCCACATCGTGAGGTCAATGTAGTAAGAATTTATGTTCGAGTTATTTGAGTTGGGAGCGAGTTTCTGGGATCGAACCTAGTCGACTCTCACGACGTGACCAAGGACTGGTCACAACGTGAGACCCTATGTTAGAGTTTTGTCTAATGGATTTGACTCGGTTGACTTTTGACCTTGAGTAGGATTTTGACCAAGTTTGACTTAGGGCTATTTTGAGCTGTAGCCAGAGTTTTGGTCACTGTTATTTGTAAATGTGACCGGTAGAGTTGGTTTCGGAGCAGCATGTGGTTTCAACTTATTATTCGTCTGTAAGGTGAGTTTTCTCATTGTATCTATGGGTCGAAGGCACCAATATCGGACCATTACTGTGTTATATAGGATGATAGTTGTTATGTGACATATATGTGTTTGCATGTTCGGGTTGAAATAACTAGGGGTGAGCAAACCCAAACCAAGAAACCGAGAAACCGACAAAAACCGACGAAACCGAAACCGAAAAAACCGAAACTGAATCAAAACCGACGGTGTGGGTTTTAAATTTGTAAAAACCGACTTTTCGGGTTCGGTTTCGGTTTTGCCCCCAGAAACCGACCCAACAACCCGAGAAACCGACCCCTCTTTAAAACCGAGAAACCGACGCAGTAAACTCGCAAACCTGATGCTTTTTACTGATTATTTTATGTTTATATATATATATATATATATATATATATATATATATATATATATACACATATATATATATATATATATATATATATATATATATATATATATATATATATTAAAAAAATAAAAATAAATAAAAGAAGCCTAGGTCATTGACTCCCGTTTTCGTTTTGCCCTACTCGCCCTCGGTACTCACAGTCTCGCATTCCCCATCGGCGCATCCCACTGAACTGAAGACGAGTAGACGACTGAAGAGTGAAGCGAGGGTCCTCCATCCTCCGACGCTTAGCCGCTCGCACACATCCGAGGCTCCGACGGAACCCCAAACTTCCGGCGCCACCAAATACGGTTCGTTCCTCAGATTTCGTTTTTTTTTTCTTATTTCCCTTGATGTGCTTATGTTCTGAAATCTGAATGTTGTGTTCATGTAGAATCACTAGAATGTGTCAACGTGTCTCTGATTTCGTTTTTTTTTCTGATTTCTGTTCTTTTTTGTCGATTTGGCAATTTGCGGAAGTGAGGTTGATGATGGTGAGGTGACTACGAGAAAAAGAAGAAGAAATGAGAAAGTTGTGGGGACTCCCGATGCCGACGATTGGGAGGTTGCTAGGTATATTTTATCTATCTATCTATCTATATATGTACATATATGTGACAGCAAATATATTTTTTAAGGAACTTGTGACAATGCAAGCAAGCATAACTAGAATGTGTGCAAGCACAGACGAGAAAAAGAAAAGGATGGCAAAGTCGATGAAAGAAAAGTACGACAAATATTGGGACAACATTGAGAACATGAACTTCATGCTTCATGTTGCTGTCGTTTTAGATCCCCGCAACAAGATGTGTTATTTGGAGTATTGCTTGGAGTTGATTTATGGTAAGAATTCTACCAAAACAAAAACAATTCTAGAGCATGTCAACAAAACACTAGAAGACTTGTTTCAAAACTTCAAGAACAAGACGGAGAGAGAAAGATGTGAAAAGACAAGGAGTGCATCGTCTTCTACACCTAGTTATTTTGATTTTGGGCATGGAGTTGATATGGAAGACGATTTTGAAAGGTTTATGGAACAACATGGCCATGGGGTTAATAAAACAGAGCTTGAGATTTATTTATCAGATGGGATGGAAAAGCGAGCGGAGGATTTCCAGATTTTGGGGTGGTGGAAATCTAATTCAACAAAGTTTCCTGTACTTTCTGAGGTGGCGAAACTTGTTTTAGGAATGCCAATCTCTACAGTTGCATCAGAGTCCGCATTCAGTACTGGCGGGAGGGTGATTGATGAAAGTAGAAGCTCCCTTACACATGTGACTGCCGAAGCTTTAATTTGCGCACAAGATTGGATACGGGACACCCCAATTGATATCCAGTTTAAAAATATGACGACTTTATATATGGAAGAGACGCGAGAGAAGTTGGTGCCAATAGAAACCGGTAAATATTTTACTATTTTTTACATAATTATAAGTTTGTAATTATATATGTTTATAATTAACTAATTACATACTATTGTTTTGTACGTTTGTGTTTGTAGAGGAATTGGGGTGTGGTCAAGGGAGTTGCATGGATGAGGATTTTACTTAAATTTTAAAGGTTTATAACTCAATTATTATAATTTTATACTTTTACACAAGTTTATTACTCAATAATCATTGATCAATACTAATGTTTTTTGGTTTGTAGATGAATGGGGAATTGGTGAAGAGATTTACATGGATGTGGATTGAAGATTTTTGTTTGCGTGTTTTGGACTTTTGGTTGTAATCGACTATTTGACTATTCCAGACTTTATGTTTTAGTTTGATTGTGTGTTTGGTTGTAATCGTCTAATCGACAATTTCGGACTTTGTGTTTTAGTTTGATTGTGTGTTTGGTTGTAATAGACAATTTGGTTGTAAAACTCATGTTTTTTGAAGTATTTAACTTCAATTAGGTGTTTTTTGAATTATTTAACTAATTGTTACATTTCTGGAAAATGGGTTTAAACCCAGAAACCGTAAGTGTATGGGTTGAACCCAAGAAACCGAGAAACCGCCCAAACCGATATCAGAAACCGAGAAACCGAACCGACCAGAAACCGACCCTATTGGGTTCTGAAAACCAGAAACCGATCATTTACGGGTTGGGTTGGGTTGGGGTCCAAAACCGACCCAAACCGACCCATGCACAGCCCTAGAAATAACCCCAGGGTGGGGCGTACTATAGCATGTTCGGGTTGAAATAGACCCCAGGATGGGGCCTACTATTGTATGATTGGGTTGAAATATACCCCAGGGCGGGGCCCATATTTGTTGATCGGGTTGAAATATAGCCTAGGGCGAGGCCCCAGGGCCGGGACCATATATGTGTATTGGGTTGGAACACACCCTAGGGTTAAGCCCAATTGTATGATTTGTATGTGGTACTTTGGGGAACTCACTAAGCTTTGTGCTTACAGTTTATGTTTATGGTTTCAGGTACTTCTGGTTCGAAAGGGAAGGACCCGACGTGATGACACAACATCCTCCCATTATGTTTTCCGCATTTTTAATAATTGTACTCATATTTTGGATATTATATTCGGTGATGGTTTTGAAACAATTTAATGAATGAAATTGATAGTCTTTCAATGAGAAATTTTATCACGATTTTTTGGTTGTTACGGTAGCGTTGTGGTGGCTGATGAGAAATGATATGAAGACAATGTTGTGGTACTACGAGGTTGAAATGAAGCAACATTGGTGGTCAACTTGAGTGATGGTGGTGGTTCATACGACATTGTCTTTAGGTAATGTTTGGAATGACATAGATGGTGATAAATTCGATAGTTTTGGCAACTTTGTCTTTTGGCAGCGTTGGGTTGTGGAAGTGATAGATAAATAGATGTGGCGTTTGGGTGATTTTGGGTGATTGCGACAGTGTTGGGTGGTGACAATAGGTGGTTGCGGTGACAATGTGTGGTAGTTGTAAGTGGTTGTGGTGACAATGTGTGGTAGCACATGTGGAAAGATGAGAGACATAATGAAAGGAATGTATGGGAAATCTAACCAATAGACTAAGAAACAAAAATTAATAAAAAATAAAACTATAGGTAAAATAGTAATTTTAGATCAATTATGAAACATAATATAACTACATTAACTAACAACATAAGAAATTGAAACCATAAAAATCATCTACATAACAAAAAACATAATAAAAAAATAAAAGACTTATCATATTATCTTTTGTAAATTATAAATAAAGAAATTATGTATTTTCTATAATTTAATGAATACTAAATAAATGTTTAAAAATATAAAAAACAAGCTACATAAACAAAAAGAAAAAAATCATTATTATTTAGACAGAAATAACAAACAAAATATTCTTCAAAAAAGAAATTAAGGGTGAGAAAAACCGAACCCAGAAACCGAAAAACCGAAAAAGCCAAAACCGAAGTAAAAACCGATGGTTTGAGTTTGAATTTTTAAAAACCGAAATAATGGGTCCGATTTCGGTTTTAGAATATGCAAAAACCGATAAAAAACGACCGAACCGAATTTATTAAAAATATATATTTTCTAAAGAGATTCCATAGATATATAGATACTTTGTATAGCTAAATCGCAAAGACATGGTAGCTGAATTGGTTCAATGCGTTGCCAGACAACCTTGAGCTACTTATAAGCAATGATTTTGTTCCACGCATTAAGGGAGTGTTTCACTTAGTTTTTTAGGGTGCAAAAGTCCTTTTTTTGAAAAGTTACAAAAAGTCAGGTTTTCCTGACTTTTCCAAAAAGTTCATTTTTACTTGTATCCAAATCCAAAAGTAGCTTTTAAGATGCATTTGCCAAACATCTTTTACCTTCTATTTTTTCCTAAAATGACTTTTGGCCTCTAAAAAGCTAAGTCAAACACCCCCTAAAGTTTACTAGTCTGTTCAATTCATCCCACATCGGTGGTGGGATGAAACCTTCTCCCATCTCAAATCCTATATTAACATTGTATCTTCTTCCTTCCTTTTCATTATATAGTTGGAGTTGTCCAACGTCGGTGGTGGTATAAATCTATGTCGACTCAAGCCTTCTATATAAGACTACTACTACTCTTGAGAATTAGTTAGTCCCAACCTAACTCTTTATTAATTGGTGGCTGAGTTGCTAAGTTTAAGATTTATGGGTTTAAAACCGACCAATCCGAAACCGAACCGGAGAAAACCCGAAAACTAAGAAACCGAACACAACTGTTTTGGGTTGTGTTGGGTTTTAGTTTTCTGAATACTGATAAATTGGTTTTGGTTCGATTTTAGATCAAAACTGCCTCATGACTCAAACTGACCAATGCTCACCACTAAAAGAAATATATTTATAAAATTAAAATGTGTTGGATCTATCATCCTATCCAAGAAATAGTAAACCAAATTACCTAACTACAATTTTGTCAAAATTTAACATTAAATTTTTATCAAATGAAAAAGGTATCCCGCCCCCAATTTTTATTTTTGAGCGCCCCCTCCCCTCTTTTAAAGTCCCGCCCATCGTATCTCTGAAACAAAACTGAGGAGTCCTGCCGCTTCTTTTGCAGTCTCACGGTTTCGATTTCGATCTTGGTGAGTGGTCTCTCTTTATCAGTTTTTTTTCTCGAGTCTCGCCTCCTGATCTCTCTTGAAAATATTTTTAAGTAATACTCGTTTTAGATGATGATGATGATTATTTATCAGTAGGAAAGTTATATTGTTAATTGAGATTCTATTTGCTACTTATTGATTGTCAACCATTTTTTGATTTGTAATGTTTTTTTTTTAAAGTAATTTGTTTTACGGACAGTTTTTGGTTAGTAGCATTCTGCTACCAGTATCATTTTTGTTAGGGTTTCTTAATTTGTGAATTAGGAATTCTAATTAGGGTTTGTTAACAGGTCATATCAATGGAAGACTTACCAGTACCTGTCATGTCCGACATTCTGTCAAGACTTCCTGTGAAGACAATCATCCAATGCAAGTGTGTATGCAAGAAGTGGCTGGATCTCGTTTCCGACTCTTACTTTGCCAATCTTCACCTCTCAAGATCACCTGCAAGCCTTATGATTCATCATAGTTCTGAAATTAACGAGAGAGCAGGTATTTTGAAGTGGGTGGAGCTTGAAAACAAAGTCAATCACCACAATTTACAGCATGACCCTGCCATGAGTCTTGACCTTAATCTTGCACCCATTTTCCAAGACGCTCAAATACTTGTTGTGGGCTCGGTCAATGGTTTGCTCTGCCTGTGGAATGGACTTAACTCTGATAACTATTTCATATGCAATCCAGTGATGGAGGGAATATATGATCCTCCCCACACAACATTACCATAAACAAGGTTATGGGGGAATCGAGCATGGTTTTGGAGTCTGTTCAAGGACACGAGAATACAAAGTGATACGGATCTTCCAAGGGACTACATCCACATCTCGGATCAGAGAAGCTGAAGTTTACACCCTTGGCATGGGTAAATGGAGAAGTCTTGGTCATGTCCCTTACACGATTGGAGGTTTCTTTGGGCTATTTTTCAATGGCCATGTTCATTGGTCTGTGTTTGGCAAAGATTCCCCTGAAAAACTTTTTGCTTTTGATTTGGATAACGAGACATTTAAGTTGTTCCCATCTCCTCCTGTTGAAACTATACAAGGAAGTCACCATTTCCTAAGTTTGGCAGTTCTTAAAGGTTGTTTATGTCAATCTGATACCTTTGAGTCTCAATTCACGCTGTGGGTGATGAGGGAATATGGGATCAAGGAATCTTGGCATAGAGAGGTGATGATCAAGGAAGGTGTTAGCCCTGCTTTAGATTGGTTGATGTGGGAACCTGTGTGTCTGATTGAACGTTTAAATGATGGAACAATTTTGATGGTTTATTATGAAGACAAATTGTTGGCGTGTTCTTTTGAGAAGGGAACAATTGCAAACTCGGATTTTTTTGACCCATGTTTCACTGGAATCGCTTATCGTCCAAGCTTCCTTAAGCTCCGGAACTTCAAATCAGAGAGAGTTCATGTGTTTTAAAGGTCAATAAGATCATACCAAAAACACCCACTATCGTTTTGTTAAGAAACAATTATTTTAAGTTTAAAATGTTACTATTGCATTTAAATTTACTCTGGTGACCTTCTACATGTTTTTAAGTGGACATTAAATTAAAGCATTAACCCTTTTTTTTTTTTTTTTTTTTTTTTTTTTTTTTTTTTTGAGTAAAGTGCAAAGGTCTTTGCAAAGAACTGTGAATCATATCCAAAATATTTTCAATTTGCATGAAAGGTTTATAATATGAATTTTTTTTATGGTGAAAATATTGATTTATCCTTTTTCTTTTTACATTTTTTAACATTATCTTATTATTTGAATAAATAAAAAATAAAGTATGGCCTCTCTCTCTCTCTCTCTCTCTCATGGTCATCATTCATTCTTTTTCTTCTTAAACCAACAAGTAACCCACAAAGAACACAATCCTAATCTATATAGTTGTCCACTGTCATAAACCTACTCTCCACCGCATCTCTCATCGTGAACCCATAAAGATGAAGAACAACCGAGATCCAACACATGAGCGCCATCGGAGATCCATCGCACACCCCGTCTATCTATGACGTATGCTTAAAAATGTTGAATTATATGAGATGTATTTGAAAAATATCAAGTTATATAAAATGTGTTTTAAAAAATCACTCTATACGAGGGGATTTTATATAACTTACGATAGATAAGGTTAGAGTAGTGTAACAACGTAAATTTCCAAAATAATTTTTCGTTTTTAAAACATAATTTCATACATCAAAACCCAGTGTAACATATGTCATCCAAATAAAACAATCCCAAGATCTCAATACATAAAACTCCATCAGTGTGTACAAATCATGTCGGCGCCTTCCTGCGATCCTCGCTGGTACCTGAAACACATATCACATAAACGGTAAGCATAAATGTTTAGTGAGTTCTCCAAAATACCATGCACATACAACTAGCCACTCGAGGCTATAACTCTACTAGACCTTCCGGTAAATGTGTCTCAGGGGCCTTCCGGTCCCATTCTTGGAGTAGACCTTCCGGTCCTACTCCATCGACCTTCCGATCCTACTCTGTCGACCTTCCGGTCCATACCATGTTGACCTTCCGGTCCATACCATGTTGACCTTCCGGTCCATATCACACTGACCTTCCGGTCCATACCATGCTACTCATAACATACATAACATATACATATCACATAGGAACATATATCATGTACTCGTCCTAGCACATAAGACCTTCCGGTCACACATTTCATAACTCATAAACATAAGACCTTCCGGTCACTCATAGTTACCATTCCAGGTAAAGTATAGTGAGAAGACTCACCTCGTACGATGTCAGATAATCTCTCTTGCTCGATAACCCGATCTAGCTTCCTCCTATCAACATAATAACATCTCTAATCAATACTTACTCTTGTCCTTATTCCTAAAGAATGGTTAGAAGACCATTCTACCCCTCCCTGTCCTTTCTTGAACCAGTTTGACCAAAACCCTAAAAGTCAACCCCAGTCAACGGTTAAACTTTGACCAGACTCGTCGAGTGGACTCAGGTGACTCGGCGAGTCCATGCGTGTCCTCTGAATCCTTCAAGGCCTCACTCGACTCGTCGAGTCAACCTTTCTCCGACGGGTTACCCATAAACACGAACCGTGGTGCAACACGATCCGACTCATCGAGTCCGCTCATGGACTCGGCGAGTTTCTTCCATGAGAATGCTCAAACGACCTTCTGAGGTCAGATCTGTTTCTCTAACCTATAGATCTGACCTTCCCATACACAATAATCACGGAAAGGTTCAACCTTTATACTCATGCAACCAACATACGGCTTCTTTTGGTGAAATAGCTTGTAAAATGGCAACCTAGGTTCATATCTCTAATGGAGTAGCATAAAGCAGGGAGGTTAGGGCTCTCTGGACCTCTCAAGGTCCAGATCCAGAGTTTAACACTCAAAGGGACATCATAAGCATCATATCCAAGCCAAAAAAGGATAGAGAAAACCCTAGATTCAAGGGTTCTACACCAAAACATAAGAAGGGTTCGATTTAATACCTCAGAGATGGAGTTTCCTTACTTGAAACCACAGAATAGCAACCCCCTTGACCTTCTTTTGCTGGAATCTCCTTCTTCTTTGCAAAAACCACACCAACAAGGATTAAAATAACCCTTCTCCTCACACGACACGCTCAAGCTCACTAGGGTTTCTCTCTCTGGACTGGTAGCCGCAAATGAGGGCCATACGGTTCCTTAAATAGGGCACAGGCCCGAGGATTTAGGGTTTTCACCCACAACGCCTACTCGGCGAGTCTACTCTTGGACTCGTCGAGTAGTTCATTAAACTTACGTGGCCACCCCGCTTCTACTAGACGAGTTATAGCACCGACTCGTCGAGTAGATCAATGATTCTCAAAAATAAATAATTAAAATAATATACCTGGAAATCCGGGTGTTACAAGTAGTTAATCTTCTTTATGTGTAACGTTATATGAGGGGACTTTATATAACTTACGATAAATAAGATTAGAGTAGTTAAATTTCTTTTGAAAATGTTAAGTGATTGTAACAATAACTTTGGCTAAATAAAAATTAATGAAACATGATATATAAAATGCTCTAAGAAGAACGCTACTTTAGAAAATGAGGGAGGGATACGTAAGATTAACATCGTGTTCTCAAGATTATTTTTTAACGAGGGCGAAGGGAAGGGAGAGGAGGGGAAAGAAAGGGAATGAGATGGAAGGAGAATGAGGAAAGGATAAATGTGTTCTCGAGTTTAAGGGGAGGGGAGAAGAGGAAGGGTGGTAATGATGTTTTTACCCCTGCTTAGGGTTCTTCAACTTCATCAGAGGGAGAAGATGAAGAAGAGAGAAGACCACAGAGGTAAGGAGAGAGAGAGAGAGAGAGAGAGAGAGAGAGAGAGAGAGAAGATATCGTGATGAGAATAAAGAACAAATGGTGTGAAGTTGAAGAAGAGGGGGGGGTGGGGGGGGGGATGTATAACTATTGATTCATATGGTGTAACAAAAGTCGTTGTGAATCTCCATTTTTATGTGAATGGTCTTTATGGTTTCAATTTTATAAACATGTAAAATTACTATTAAAAATGATAAAATGACTATTTTATCATTTTTAATTTAATTTAATTTTTTTAAAACTTATTTAAAAATTTAAAAATCATTAAATTTAATTATAAAGGTTTTACCACACACAATCCCACCCACCCTATCTCCCGTCTCCCTCCATTACTGTCCACCATCACTTCCGACATTATATTTTCGAGTCTCCCTCCATTACTGTCCACCATCACTTCCGACATTATATTTTCAAGTCTCCGCTATTACCTCATATATCAACTTTTTTGGTCACTTCCCTAAGATAATTTATTGAAAATAAAAAATAAATCAACACCTATCCACCCCAATTAAATTATTTTTCCCAATTTTTTTTACCAAACTCAATTAAAACACAAATAAAAACCACCACTCTTAAACATTCAAACTCTATATAAACATATACCGGAACTACGACTAAAAACACACGAAAATAGCGATTGAGAAGAAGATAAAAGCGAAGAAACCAATGAAGACTGACAGTGTGGTGGTTATGTTAGGTTAAAGAGAAGCATTGATCTAGGCCTCGACCGATGAAGATTGACTGTGAGGTGGTCCGTTAAAGGGAAGTTGTAACGTCCCAAAAACAAGACCCATAAACTTTTCATTTTTAAATTACTAAATAGTACATCATCTCATTTTCATAAACCAAGGTAATCAAAGCTATATTAATACATCGTCGTTATCAGAGTAAATCACAGAATGCGGAAACATGTGGTGTGTGCTCTGCAATCATCCCGAGCTCTTCCATTTGAAAACCGATGTACCTGAAACATAAACTGAAAACTGTAAGCACAAAACTTAGTGAGTTCCCCAAGATACCACATACCATACATAATAAATCACATACTAGGCCCCGACCGGTATCAAGTTCCCACTCGGCTTCGGGCCCCGCCCGGCATCGAGCTCCGCTCGGTATACATATATGTTATTTCTAGGCCCCGCCCAATATACTCATAAACATATGTCACATAACCATACTAACACATACAAAAATCATAAACAATAACATACAATGCAGCTACTGGGCTTTGCCCGGCATCGAGCCCCGCCCGGTAATCACAAAACACATACGGCTAACTAGCATACAATATACTCTTCATGCCCCGCCTAGCATCGAGCTCTGCTCGGTAAACATATTGTAACATCCGGATTTTCAGGAACATTACTGTGTATGTTAATCTTGAGATTGAAGGAGGGACTCGACGAGTTGAGGGACCAACTCGCCGAGTCAAATCGAGTTGCTCGCGTGGATTTAATGAGTGGACTCGACGAGTCAGATGAGGGAATCGCCGAGTAGGTGCTGGGCAGAGAAACCCTAATTGCCCAGGTTTGTGACCTATTTAAAGGCCCTTATGGCCTTCATTTGCGGCCACACACACACTTGAGAGACCCTAACGAACCAGAGAGCATAGAGAGTGAGAGAAGGAGTTAATTACATCACCATTAATGCATTCTTGCAAGAAGGAAGGAGGGGATTCAAGCTAGGCTGATTGAGGAGCTGAGATCTACTATCACTTCTTCAAAGGTTGTTGTTTGAGGTATGAATCCATGCCTATTTTCGTGTATAAAGTAGATCTCATGAATCTAGGGTTTCTTTACCCATTTTTCGTAGAGATTATGGAGCATGTAGAGTCCTTTGACGCATAGACATTATATCTGGACCTTGAGAGATCCAGAGAGTCCCAATCTTCCAGCTTTATGCAGTCCCATAAGAGTTTTGGGTCTAGGTTACCATTTTGAGGGTTATTTCATCAAATAGAGCTTGTTGTGTGGTGTATGGACATAAAGGTTGAACCTTTACGTGACTTTTGGGTGCTAGAAGGCCAGATCTATAAGTTAGAGAAACAGATCTGACCTCAGAAGGTCAAATGAGTGTTGCCATGGACAAAACTCGTCGAGTCCATGAGAGGACTCGACGAGTCGGATCGGGTTGTCCCGCGATTCGTGATCGGTGGTAACCCGTCGAGTGAAAGGTTAACTCGACGAGTCGAGTGAGGCCTTAGGAGGACTTAGAGGACACGCATGGACTCGCCGAGTCACCCGAGTGCACTCGATGAGTCTGGTCAAAGTTGGACCGTTGACTGGAGTTGACTTCAGTTGACCTCAGGGTTTGGTCAAACTGATTCAAGAGAGGCCATGGAGGGGTAGAATGGTCTTCTACCCATTCTTTAGAGATGAGAACATAAAGAGAGTATTGATTAGAGATATTATCATTTTAATAGGAGGAGGCTAGATCGGGGATATCGAGAACGAGAGTATACTAGACATCATACGAGGTGAGTCTTCTCACTACACATTACCTAGAGTGGTATCTATGTGCAGACCGGAGGGTCTTATGCGTTATGTGTATGTTGAGATTATGTGCATTATGATATATGTATGCTATGTGTTATATAGACCGGACCAGATGGTCCAACGACTTATGAGGCCAGAGGGTCCTCCATCAGACCGGACCGGAGGGTCCAACGAGCTAGACCGGACCGGAAGGTCCAACGAGCTACGGGACTGGAGGGTCCCGCTGAGACACATTGACCAGAGGGTCATACCGAGTTGTAGCCTTGAGTGGCTTATGTGCTGTATGTGGTATTTTGGGGAACTCACTAAGCTTCGTGCTTACCGTGTTAGGTGATATGTGTTTCAGGTACCTCAGAGGATCGTGGGAAGGCACCGACATGATTTGTACACACTGACAGAGGATTTTGTATTTGAGATTCTGGGATATGGTTTACCGTGATAACATTTGATACACTTGAGTTCTGAGATGATTTATATGAGATATTTTATGTGTTTTAAAAATGAAAAAGTTGTTTGAAAATTTATGTTGTTACACATATAACACATAACACATGCAAGAGTCATGTAGATAACAACAATACCAAACATAATAACCATGGGCCGACATTGGTGCCTTCGACCCACTAAACATAGTGAGGGCACTCACATCGCACTGCCGAATCTCACAGAAAGAATCTACGACTGCTGGCCCGCAAGAATCCCCACTATATCAATCACAAGTTAATCATCCATCAATAATCAGATCCGACCCATACTAGGTGTCCAAACTTGTAACATCCCAAAATTCAAGACCAAAATTTTCATTTTTAATTTAATAATTCATAAAAGAGATTACTGTAAACATCATCAATGTTATCTCATATCAAAAAAACCCATAAGTCATATATCTCAAAAACATGTCATAGGATAATAATGTCAGAGTACAAATCCCAAGAATCTCATGTGCGGAAAATCATGTGTAATGCGCTGCCATCATGCCGACTCCTTTCCCTTCGAAGACGAAGTACCTGAAACCAAAATTGAAAATCGTAAGCACAAAGCTTAGTGAGTTCCCCCATCATACCACATACCATACAATATGTTGGATTAGATGTCTAAGCCCATAACTATAATTGGTATGTACTTGACCCGATAGTAGCATGGTCCATTTTGGGTTGCATTCATCAGAACAATTTGATAGGATGGATATTTGAGAAAGATGTTATTTGTGTTTTATTAATATATTATAAGTATAATATATTAATTGAGAAATCATATGTGTTTTATTAATATATTATAAGTATAATATACTATAATTGGGGAACTCACTAAGCTTCGTGCTTACCGTGTTAGGTGATATGTGTTTCAGGTACCTCAGAGGATCGCGGGAAGGCACCGATATGATTTGTACACACTGACAGAGGATTTTGTATTTGAGATTCTGGGATATGTTTTACCGTGATAACATTTGATACACTTGAGTTCTGAGATGATTTATATGAGATATTTTATGTGTTTTAAAAATGAAAAAGTTGTTTGAAAATTTATGTTGTTACAAGTTGGTATCAGAGCCTTGGTTTGAGGGATTCGGATGCACCTTCGGGTACGTTCAGACTCAAACTGAGGATTTGAGAAGAATTTTCGAAAAAGATAATTTTTATAAAATGTGAAAGAGTTTAAGAGACAACGAGTTGGAGCAGTATGTACAATCAGCCAGGGCCCGAATGGTGATTTCCCAAAATACCCTTACTTTTGTATTATGAGATATTATGCATGCTAGAGATAGGCTAGGTATTTCATACTTTAGGACTAGAGTGGCCTGATTTGTGATGCCTTAGCCTAGGAGTGCAGTTATATGTGATGTGCTTTCGAGTATGTGTTGAGTAAGAGTATCCAGCAGGAATCCTTTTAGAGAGGGATTTGAGTAGAGGAGTAATCTAGGAGAGATACCTAGATGAGCATTTGAGGAGTCTACTGAGAGAGTAGTCAGATGCCCGCGTGGGGTAAAGTTGCTTGAGGTCGGTGATATCCTTTGAGTATGAGGAGAGCAAGTGGGTAATAACCTAGAGTGGTTTTACATGTTGGTAGAGATTATTCGATGCCTCGAATGCTGCCTGCTTCATGCTTTGTGGAACTCTTGGTGATGAGAGTCAGCTACTAAGTGAATATGACGATATTCAGGAGGTAGATGGCTGGCATCATAAGGAGTTCTTCAGCAGCTGATGGCGGAGAAGTGTGAGAGCCTAGGAAGAGCCTAGGAAAGGGTGACCCTAGTCAGATGAGTACGCTGACAGAGTAGAGCATTTCACAGAGGAGCGAACACGCGTGACGGGATTGGTGATCGAGAAGGTTGAGCAGCTACTTTGGAGCTCGGGGATGGTCCGTGTAGAAAGTATGGGTAGATGTGGCAGGTAGTATGGGCCCGTACTACTGAAAGCAGAGGACCCATACTCGATATAGGGAACATTTCGGAGGTTTTAAGTAGCAGATCGAGAGGTGATTTCATGGGTCGAGTACCATGATTTGTAGCAGATCGAGAGGTGATTTCATGGTTCGAGTACCATGATTTGTAGCAGATCGAGAGGTGATTTCATGGTTCGAGTACCATGATGTGTAGCAGATCGAGAGGTGATGTCATGGTTCGAGTACCATGATTTGTAGCAAATCGAGAGGTGATTTCATGGTTCGAGTACCATGATTTGTAGCAGATCGAGAGGTGATTTCATGGTTCGAGTACCGTGATTTGTAGCAGATCAAAAGGTGATGTCATGGTTCGAGTATCATGATTCATAGTGGATTGAGAAGAGAGAACATGGTTCGAGTACCATGATTCGTAGCGGGTTGGGAAGAGAGAACATGGTTCGAGTACCATGATTCGTAGCAGATTGAGAAGAGAGAACATGGTTCGAGTACCATGATTCGTAGCGGGTTGGGAAGAGAGAACATGGTTCGAGTACCATGATTTGTAGCAGATTGGTAAAAGAGAGAACACGGTTTGGGTACCATAATTCATAGCAGATCGAGAGGTGGCCACATGGTTTGAGTACCATGACTCGTGGCGGTTAGTGCTTCTGGTTTACCAGTTATTCTGTTGTGATTGGTTAGTCTGAGATCAGATGTGAAGGAGTATGGGGCCAGAGGTCCATGTTGAACGAGTTTCAACGAAGCATCCCTTGTGAGGGAAGTCGAGATGATTCCAATGTATTTTTGGTAAGATGTCAGATGAAGTCGCAAGACTCAGGGATGAGTAGAGATGACGTTTATGGAGGGTTGCGGTATGAGTTGAGCAATCAGCCGATAATAGGGATGTCACCTTCTGTGACCTGGGTGGTATAATTTCCGTTACCTGTGGGAAACATAAGAGGTGTTGAGATTTCGGTTTCTGAGCTTGGGGGTAAAACCCTGCGGGTTAGCATTGATGGCGACCTTCCATCAGAGTATTTGGGTAGTATGTCTGCCGAGAGGTAATGTTAGAGCATGAGCAGGTTGTCCGTAGGGACTGAGATGGTTAAGGACAAGGATACACCCTATTTGAGCATAGTGGGGCATGTATTAGCTGCAGAGGCAGACGATCAAGAAGAGGATATTGGGACAGTGGCTCTTATTGTCTATGATGGGTATCGAGTGTGGTAATGAGGTCTCCGCTCTTATTACAACCCACGTGATGGAACGTTGGTTGAGGAGTCGAGAATGAGGAGTATGATAGTTCATTATTTCAGATTAAGAGTCAGAGTTACTACTGGACAGTTGAGATGTCCGGTAATGGGATGGTATGAGATTTTGTATGATTAGAGGCAATCATGATGAGAAGTTTCTGAGGATTTCATCTGAGATTCGGGGTATTTGGAGTTGCGGGGTCTCTATCGGGGAGACCACTGAGCATTGCGTAGTACCTTCCAAGAGTAAGTGTGATGTCCCTGGAGGAAACAGTCTGTGGAATAGATTTTTGGTGCGCCAATTGGTGATGGTTCGAACCCTGAGTGGGGGAGAACCGGGTATTCTATCGAGAGGATCAGAGATTTGTTCAAGAGCGGTTAGGGAACTGGATAGAGACATGCACTATGGGATTCTGGGCAATAGAGGAGGGAATTTCGGATGTTCGTCAACATGTTCTGAGTCGTTGGCAATTCTTCCGTGTTTCAATCAAGAGTTGGAATATTCTGAATATACGTGATGTTTGGCATGAAGATTAGTTGTGGATCCTGAAGGAACGCATTGTTGTATCTGTGTATGATGTTGTAAGTAGGAGATCAGTGGTTGAGACAGGATATCATGAGGTTCTGTGATGGTGTACCGAGGTATCCGAGTATAATGTTCTAAAATTCGGATTATTTTGAGACTTGAGTTATGGGATGACGAGTGGTGTATCAGGTTTCTACGATTCCAGTGGGAGCCCTTTCAGCTAATTGACATCAAGCGGGATTATTCGAGAATGTGGATTGCAGCAGGGAAAGGTGTTTTGTCATGGCGGATGTCATCATAAATAGCAATGCATAATTTAGGTAAGTGTGTACACCTATGGTTGGTCTGCAGGGCATGAGTTAATGATCGCAGTGTGGCGTCGACCTGAGGATGAGATTGTGAAGTGTTAAGAGCAAGGGCGGTAAGACTACGGGGAGCCGTAGTACCCACTATTCAGTGAGAGGTTGCGGTGATGCTACGGGGAGCCGTAGTACTCACTATTCAGTGAGAAGTTGCGGTGATGCTACAGGGAGCCAGAGTACTCACTATTCAGTGAGAGGTTGTAGTGATGCTACGGGGAGCCGTAGTACTCTCTATTCAGTGAGAGGTTGTGGTGATGCTACGGGTAGCCGTAGTACTCACTATTCAGTGAGAGGTTGTGGTGATGCTACGGGGAGCCGTAGTACTCACTATTCAGTGAGAGGTTGTAGTGATGCTACGGGGAGTCGTAGTACTCACTAATCAGTGAGAGGTTGTTGTGATGTTGCGGGGAGCCGTAGTACTCACTATTCAGTGAGAGGTCGTTGTGATACTGCGGGGAGCCGTAGTACTCACTAGTCAGCGAGAGAATGTTGTGATGAAGTACTCTCTGATCAGAGCGTGACACAAAGGAGTTTTAGGCTTGGGTAGCCCTAATATTTGAGTTTGTGGGAGCTCGGTGGTCGAACCAGGGGCGAGACTGGGGTCTCCATATTTGTTGGGAGTCGTTATATTCTGAATTGAGTAGTGGTTGTCGCAACCAAAGGGAAGTGGATAAGTGAGGAGCGCATGGGTTGCGGGTCATGAGTCATGAGTTGAGTGGTTTGTTGGGACGAGTGGTTCCAATTCTGTGTCGGACCAGACTCTCGAGTTGAGTTCGATTCTAGTGGTGTATTGAGTAGGCAGAATGAGATTCCGGATTTAGAGATGAATTTCATTTGGAAGGGGGTATTGTTTCCATCTGGTGTCTTAGACCGGAGTGGGTCAATTCGTTGGTATGAGAAAACCGCAAAACGCATGGAACTAATGAGTAGTAGACGGCAGAGGTCGAGAGTGAGTCGAATTCCGTATTCGCTTGAGGTAAAGCGAACTTCTCGACTTGTATGTCACATTGGGCCGAGATAGTTGTATTGATAAGGAAGTCAGTGAGACGTTTTGGTACACGCAATGGGTAACCTTTGGAGGTTCAATTGCTGGGTCGGGAGATGACCTGGTGCTCAGTCTTGAAAGGGATATTGAGAAGGGAGTTGAGGTTTATGTTTGTCAGATGTCGGAGGACGCTTCTGAACAAGCATGATCATTTTTCGTGCCTGAAGTCAAGGTGTTGAGGGTTCGTTGTTCAGAAGGGTTGTGATTGCAGTACAGTGGATGAGTCCCTGGTGTGATGTGACCCTTTCATTCCTTGGTATATAATCTGGATTGTTTATCATGTCTGGGACGAGTGATCGGTAGCCAGTTTTGGGCATGGACTTGTTTTTATCGGTCCCCACCAGAGAATCAGAGGGGCAGTGAGCTATTGAGGTTTGTTATTCGAGGAGCGAATAACGTGGTGACATCTGGAGAGAGAGGTGTGGCTGTGTGTCAGGCTACTAGAGTTTCCAGATTCTTGAGAGTCAGAAGGGGTAGTGTAGTGGCAGATAGGTCTGTCCTTTTCCATGGAGGAGTTCCTGTTTGGATTCAGGTGCCCAGAGAGGAAGATAGCTATATGGTATGAGATCCTTTCGATGGTGCTGTTCGGTTATTGGATTAGATCTATATATTGTTGAGGAGCGATTTCGAGGGCGAAATCTAATTCAAGTTGGGGAGAATTGTAACATCCGGATTTTCAGGAACATTACTGTGTATGTTAATCTTGAGATTGAAGGAGGGACTCGACAAGTTGAGGGACTAACTCGCCGAGTCAAGTCGAGTTGCTCACGTGGATTTAATGAGTGGACTCGATGAGTCAGAGGAGGGAATCGCCGAGCAGGTGCTGGGCAGAGAAACCCTAATTGCCCGGGTTTGTGACCTATTTAAAGGCCCTTATGGCATTCATTTGCGGCCACACACACACTTGAGAGACCCTAATGAACCAGAGAGCATAGAGAGTGAGAGAAGGAGCTAATTACATCACCATTAGTGCATTCTTGCAAGAAGTAAGGAGGGGATTCAAACTAGGCTGATTGAGGAGCTCAGATCTACTATCACTTCTTCAAAGGTTGCTGTTTGAGGTATGAATCCATGCCTATTTTCGTGTATAAAGTAGATCTCATGAATCTAGGGTTTCTTTACCCCTTTTTAGTAGAGCTTATGGAGCATGTGGAGTGCTTTGAGGCATAGACATTAGATCTGGACCTTGAGAGGTCCAGAGAGTCCCAATCTTCCAGCTTTATGCAGTCCCATAAGAGTTTTGGGTCTAGGTTACCATTTTGAGAGTTATTTCATCAAATAGAGCTTGTTGTGTGGTGTATGGACATAAAGGTTGAACCTTTACGTGACTTTTGGGTGCTAGAAGGCCAGATCTATAAGTTAGAGAAACAGATCTGACCTCAGAAGGTCAAATGAGTGTTGCCATGGAGGAAACTCGCCGAGTCAATGAGAGGACTCGACGAGTCGAATCGGGTTGTCCCGCGATTCGTGATCGGTGGTAACCCATCGAGTGAAAGGTTAACTCGACGAGTCGAGTGAGGCATTAGGAGGACTTATAGGACACGCATGGACTCGCCGAGTCACCCGAGTGCACTCGACGAGTCTGGTTAAAGTTGGACCGTTGACTGGAGTTGACTTCAGTTGACCTCAGGGTTTGGTCAAACTGATTCAAGAGAGGCCATGGAGGGGTAGAATGGTATTCTACCCATTCTTTAGAGATGAGTACATAAAGAGAGTATTGATTAGAGATATTATCGTTTTTATAGGAGGAGGCTAGATCGGGGATATCGAGAACGAGAGTATACTAGACATCATACGAGGTGAGTCTTCTCACTATACATTACCTACAGTGGTATCTATGTGCACACCGGAGGGTCTTATGTGTTATGTGTATGTTTGAGATTATGTGCATTATGATATATGTATGTTATGTGTTATATAGACCGGACCAGAGGGTCCAACGACTTATGAGGCCAGAGGGTCCTCGATTAGACCGGACCGGAGGGTCTAACGATTTAGACCGGACCGGAGGGTCCAACGAGCTAGACCGGACCGGAGGGTCCAACGAGCTACGGGACTGGAGGGTACTGCTGAGACACATTGACCAGAGGGTCATACCGAGTTGTAGCCTTGAGTGGCTTATGTGCTGTATGTGGTATTTTGGGGAACTCACTAAGCTTCGTGCTTACCGTGTTAGGTGATATGTGTTTCAGGTACCTCAGAGGATCGCGGGAAGGCACCGACATGATTTGTACACACTGACAGAGGATTTTGTATTTGAGATTCTGGGATATGTTTTACCGTGATAACATTTGATACACTTGAGTTCTGAGATGATTTATATGAGATATTTTATGTGTTTTAAAAATGAAAAAGTTGTTTGAAAATTTATGTTGTTACACATATAACACATAACACATGCAAGATTCATGCAGATAACAATCATACCAAACATAATAACCATGGGCCGACATTGGTGCCTTCGACCCACTAAACATAGTGAGGGGACTCACATCGCACTGCCGAATCTCACAGAAAGAATCTACGACTGATGGCCCGCAAGAATCCCCACTATATCAATCACAAGTTAATCATCCATCAATAATCAGATCCGACCCATACTAGGTGTCCAAACTTGTAACATCCCAAAATTCAAGACCAAAATTTTCATTTTTAATTTAATAATTCATAAAAGAGATTACTGTAAACATCATCAATGTTATCTCATATCATAAAAACCCATAAGTCATATATCTCAAAAACATGTCATAGGATAATAATGTCAGAGTACAAATCCCAAGAATCTCATGTGCGGAAAATCATGTGTAATGCGCTGCCATCATGCCGACTCCTTTCCCTTCGAAGAGGAAGTACCTGAAACCAAAATTGAAAACCGTAAGCACAAAGCTTAGTGAGTTCCCCCATCATACCACATACCATACAATATGTTGGATTAGATGTCTAAGCCCATAACTATAATTGGTATGTACTTGACCCGATAGTAGCATGGTCCATTTTGGGTTGCATCCATCATAACAATTTGATAGGATGGATATTTGAGAAAGATGTTATTTGTGTTTTATTAATATATTATAAGTATAATATATTAATTGAGAAATCATATGTGTTTTATTAATATATTATAAGTATAATATACTATAATTGGGGAACTCACTAAGCTTCATGCTTACCGTGTTAGGTGATATGTGTTTCAGGTACCTCAGAGGATCGCGGGAAGGCACCGACATGATTTGTACACACTGACAGAGGATTTTGTATTTGAGATTCTGGGATATGTTTTACCGTGATAACATTTGATACACTTGAGTTCTGAGATGATTTATATGAGATATTTTATGTGTTTTAAAAATGAAAAAGTTGTTTGAAAATTTATGTTGTTACAAGTTGGTATCAGAGCCTTGGTTTGAGGGATTCGGATGCACCTTCGGGTACGTTCAGACTCAAACTGAGGATTTGAGAAGAATTTTCGAAAAATATAATTTTTATAAAATGAGAAAGAGTTTAAGAGACAACGAGTTGGAGCAGTGTGTACAATCAGCCAGGGCCCGAACGGTGATTTCCCAAAATACCCTTACTTTTGTATTATGAGATATTATGCATGCTAGAGATAGGATAGGTATTTCATATTTTAGGACTAGAGTGGCCTGATTTGTGATGCCTTAGCCTAGGAGTGCTGTTATATGTGATGTGCTTTCGAGTATGTGCTGAGTAAGAGTATCCAGCAGGAATCCTTTTAGAGAGGGATTTGAGTAGAGGAGTAATCTAGGAGAGATACCTAGATGAGCATTTGAGGAGTCTACTGAGAGAGTAGTCAGATGCCCGCGTGGGGTAAAGTTGCTTGAGTTCGGTGATATCCTTTGAGTATGAGGAGAGCAAGTGGGTAATAACCTAGAGTGGTTTTACATGTTGGTAGAGATTATTCGATGCCTCGAATGCTGCTTGCTTCATGCTTTGTGGAACTCTTGATGATGAGAGTCAGCTACTAAGTGAATATGACGATATTCAGGAGGTAGATGGCTGGCATCATAAGGAGTTCTTCAGCAGCTGATGGCGGAGAAGTGTGAGAGCCTAGGAAAGGGTGACCCTAGTCAGATGAGTACGCTGACAGAGTAGAGCATTTCACAGAGGAGCGAACACGCGTGACGGGATTGGTGATCGAGAAGGTTGAGCAGCTACTTAGGAACTCGGGGATGGTCCGTGTAGAAAGTATGGGTAGATGTGGCAGGTAGTATGGGCCCGTACTACTGAAAGCAGAGGACCCATACTCGATACAGGGAACATTTCGGAGGTTTTAAGTAGCAGATCGAGAGGTGATTTCATGGGTCGAGTACCATGATTTGTAGCAGATCGAGAGGTGATTTCATGGTTCGAGTACCATGATTTGTAGCAGATCGAGAGGTGATTTCATGGTTCGAGTACTATGATGTGTAGCAGATCGAGAGGTGATGTCATGGTTCGAGTACCATGATTTGTAGCAGATCGAGAGGTGATTTCATGGTTCGAGTACCATGATTTGTAGCAGATCGAGAGGTGATTTCATGGTTCGAGTACCGTGATTTGTAGCAGATCGAAAGGTGATGTCATGGTTCGAGTATCATGATTCGTAGTGGATTGAGAAGAGAGAACATGGTTCGAGTACCATGATTCGTAGCGGGTTGGGAAGAGAGAACATGGTTCGAGTACCATGATTCGTAGCAGATTGAGAAGAGAGAACATGGTTCGAGTACCATGATTCGTAGCGGGTTGGGAAGAGAGAACATGGTTCGAGTACCATGATTTGTAGCAGATTGGTAAAAGAGAGAACACGATTCGGGTACCATAATTCATAGCAGATCGAGAGGTGGCCACATGGTTTGAGTACCATGACTCGTGGCGGTTAGTGCTTCTGGTTTACCAGTTATTCTGTTGTGATTGGTTAGTCTGAGATAAGATGTGAAGGAGTATGGGGCCAGAGGTCCATGTTGAACGAGTTTCAACGAAGCATCCCTTGTGAGGGAAGTCGAGATGATTCCAATGTAGTTTTGGTAAGATGTCAGATGAAGTCGCAAGACTCAGGGATGAGTAGAGATGGCGTTTATGGAGGGTTGCGACATGAGTTGAGCAATCAGCCGATAGTGGAGATGTCACCTTCTGTGACATGGGTGGTATTATTTCCGTTACCTGTGGGAAACATAAGAGGAGTTGAGATTTCGGTTTCTGAGCTTGGGGGTAAAACCCCGCGGGTTAGCATTGATGGCGACCTTCCATCAGAGTATTTGGGTAGTATGTCTGCCGAGAGGTAATGTTAGAGCATGAGCCGGTTGTCAGTGGGGACTGAGATGGTTAAGGATAAGGATACACCCTATTTGAGCATAGTGGGGCATGTATTAGCTGTAGAGGTAGACGATCAAGAAGAGGATATTGGGACAGTGGCTCTTATTGTCTATGATGGGTATCAAGTGTGGTAATGAGGTCTCCGCTCTTATTACAACCCACTTGGTGGAACGTTGGTTGAGGAGTAGAGAATGAGGAGTATGATAGTTCATTATTTCAGATTAAGAGTCAGAGTTACTACTGGACAGTTGAGATGTCCGGTAATGGGATGGTATGAGATTTTGTATGATTAGAGGCAATCATGATGAGAAGTTTCTGAGGATTTCATCTGAGATTCGGGGTATTTGGAGTTGCGGGGTCTCTATCGGGGAGACCACTGAGCATTGCGTAGTACCTTCCAAGAGTGAGTGTGATGTCCCTGGTGGAAACAGTCTGTGGAATAGATTTTTGGTGCGCCAATTGGTGATGGTTCGAACCCTGAGTGGGGGAGAACCGGGTATTCTATCAAGAGGATCAGAGATTTGTTCAAGAGCGGTTAGGGAACTGGATAGAGACATGCACTATGGGATTCTGGGGAATAGAGGAGGGAATTTCGGATGTTCGTCAACATGTTCTGAGTCGTTGACAATTCTTCCGTGTTTCAATCAAGAGTTGGAATATTCTGAATATACGTGATGTGTGGCATGAAGATTAGTTGTGGATCCCGAAGGAACGCATTGTTGTATCTGTGTATGATGCTGTAAGTAGGAGATCAGTGGTTGAGACAGGATATCATGAGGTTCTGTGATGGTGTACCGAGGTATCCGAGTATGATGTTCTAAAATTTGGATTATTTTGAGACTTGAGTTATGGGATGACGAGTGGTGTATCAGGTGTCTACGATTCCAGTGGGAGCCCTTTCAGCTAATTGACATCAAGCAGGATTATTCGAGAATGTGGATTGCAGCAGGGAAAGGTGTTTTGTCATGGCGGATGTCGTCAGAAATAGCAATGCATTATTTAGGTAAGTGTGTACACCTATGGTTGGTCTGCAGGGCATGAGTTAATGATCGCAGTGTGGCGTCGACCTGAGGATGAGATTGTGAAGTGTTAAGAGCAAGACCGGTAAGACTACGGGGAGCCCTAGTACCCACTATTCAGTGAGAGGTTGCGGTGATGCTACGGGGAGCCGTAGTACTTACTATTCAGTGAGAAGTTACGGTGATGCTACGGGGAGCCGTAGTACTCACTATTCAGTGAGAGGTTGTGGTGATGCTACGGGGAGCCGTAATACTCTCTATTCAGTGAGAAGTTGTGGTGATGCTACGGGTAGCCGTAGTACTCACTATTCAGTGAGAGGTTGTGGTGATGCTACGGGGAGCCGTAGTACTCACTATTCAGTGAGAGGTTGTAGTGATGCTACGGGGAGCCGTAGTACTCACTAATCAGTGAGAGGTTGTTGTGATGCTGCGGGGAGCCGTAGTACTCACTATTCAGTGAGAGGTCGTTGTGATACTGCGGGGAGCCGTAGTACTCACTAGTCAGCGAGAGAATGTTGTGATGAAGTACTCTCTGATCAGAGCGTGACACAGAGGAGTTTTAGGCTTGGGTAGCCCTAATATTTGAGTTTGTGGGAGCCCGGTGGTCGAACCAGGGGCGAGACTGGGGTCTCCATATTTGTTGGGAGTCGTTATATTCTGAATTGAGTAGTGGTTGTCGCAACCAAAGGGAAGTGGATAAGTGAGGAACGCATGGGTTGCGGGTCATGAGTCATGAGTTGAGTGGTTTGTTGGGACGAGTGGTTCCAATTCTGTGCTGGACCAGACTCTCGAGTTGAGTTCAATTCTAGTGATGTATTGAGTAGGCAGAATGAGATTCCGGATTCAGAGATGAATTTCATTTGGAAGGGGGTATTGTTTCCATCTGGTGTCTTAGACCGGAGTGGGTCAATTCGTTGGTATGAGAAAACCGCGAAACGCATGGAACTAATGAGTAGTAGACGGCAGAGGTCGAGAGTGAGTCGAATTCCGTATTCACTTGAGGTAAAGCGAACTTCTCGACTTGTGTGTCACACTGGGCCAAGATAGTTGTATTGATAAGGAAGTCTGTGAGACGTTTTGGTACATGCAATGGGTAACCTTTGGAGGTTCAATTGCTGGGTCGGGAGATGACCTGGTGCTCAGTCTTGAAAGGGATATTGAGAAGGGAGTTGAGGTTTATGTTTGTCAGATGTCGGAGGACGCTTCTGAACAAGCATGATCATTTTTCGTGCCTGAAGTCAAGGTGTTGAGGGTTCGTTGTTCAGAAGGGTTGTGATTGCAGTACAGTGGATGAGTCCCTGGTGTGATGTGACCCTTTCATTCCTTGGTATATGATCTGGATTGTTTATCATGTCTGGGACGAGTGATCGGTAGCCAGTTTTGGGCATGGACTTGTTTTTATCGGTCCCCACCAGAGAATCAGAGGGGCAGTGAGCTATTGAGGTTTGTTATTCGAGGAGCGAATATCGTGGTGACATCTGGAGAGAGCGGTCTGGCTGTGTGTCAGGCTACTAGAGTTTCCAGATTCTTGAGAGTCAGAAGGGGTAGTGTAGTGGCAGATAGGTCTGTCCTTTTCCATGGAGGAGTTCCTGTTTGGATTCAGGTGCCCAGAGAGGAAGATAGCTGTATGGTATGAGATCCTTTCGATGGTGCTGTTCGGTTATTGGATTAGATCTATATGTTGTTGAGGAGCGATTTCGAGGGCGAAATCTAATTCAAGTGGGGGAGAATTGTAACATCCGGATTTTCAGGAACATTACTGTGTATGTTAATCTTGAGATTGAAGGAGGGACTCGACAAGTTGAGGGACTAACTCGCCGAGTCAAGTCGAGTTGCTCACGTGGATTTAATGAGTGGACTCGATGAGTCAGAGGAGGGACTCGCCGAGCAGGTGCTGGGCAGAGAAACCCTAATTGCCCGGGTTTGTGACCTATTTAAAGGCCCTTATGGCATTCATTTGCGGCCACACACACACTTGAGAGACCCTAATGAACCAGAGAGCATAGAGAGTGAGAGAAGGAGCTAATTAGATCACCATTAGTGCATTCTTGCAAGAAGGAAGGAGGGGATTCAAACTAGGCTGATTGAGGAGCTCAGATCTACTATCACTTCTTCAAAGGTTGCTGTTTGAGGTATGAATCCATGCCTATTTTCGTGTATAAAGTAGATCTCATGAATCTAGGGTTTCTTTACCCCTTTTTAGTAGAGCTTATGGAGCATGTGGAGTCCTTTGAGGCATAGACATTAGATCTGGACCTTGAGAGGTCCAGAGAGTCCCAATCTTCCAGCTTTATGCAGTCCCATAAGAGTTTTGGGTCTAGGTTACCATTTTGAGGGTTATTTCATCAAATAGAGCTTGTTGTGTGGTGTATGGACATAAAGGTTGAACCTTTACGTGACTTTTGGGTGCTAGAAGGCCAGATCTATAAGTTAGAGAAACAGATCTGACCTCAGAAGGTCAAATGAGTGTTGCCATGGACAAAACTCGCCGAGTCCATGAGAGGACTCGACGAGTCGAATCGGGTTGTCCCGCGATTCGTGATCGGTGGTAACCCGTCGAGTGAAAGGTTAACCGACGAGTCGAGTGAGGCATTAGGAGGACTTATAGGACACGCATGGACTCGCCGAGTCACCCGAGTGCACTCGACGAGTCTGGTCAAAGTTGGACCGTTGACTGGAGTTGACTTCAGTTGACCTCAGGGTTTGGTCAAACTGATTCAAGAGAGGCCATGGAGGGGTAGAATGGTATTCTACCCATTCTTTAGAGATGAGAACATAAAGAGAGTATTGATTAGAGATATTATCGTTTTGATAGGAGGAGGCTAGATCGGGGATATCGAGAATGAGAGTGTACTAGACATCATACGAGGTGAGTCTTCTCACTATACATTACCTAGAGTGGTATCTATGTGCAGACCGGAGGGTCTTATGTGTTATGTGTATGTTGAGATTATGTGCATTATGATATATGTATGCTATGTGTTATATAGACCAGACTAGAGGGTCCAACGACTTATGAGGCCAGAGGGTCCTCGATCAGACTGGACCGGAGGGTCCAACGATTTAGACCGGACCGGAGGGTCCAACGAGCTACGGGACTGGAGGGTCCCGCTGAGACACATTGACCAGAGGGTCATACCGAGTTGTAGCCTTGAGTGGCTTATGTGCTGTATGTGGTATTTTGGGGAACTCACTAAGCTTCGTGCTTACCGTGTTAGGTGATATGTGTTTCAGGTACCTCAGAGGATCGCGGGAAGGCACCGGCATGATTTGTATACACTGACAGAGGATTTTGTATTTGAGATTCTGGGATATGTTTTACCGTGATAACATTTGATACACTTGAGTTCTGAGATGATTTATATGAGATATTTTATGTGTTTTAAAAATGAAAAAGTTGTTTGAAAATTTATGTTGTTACACATATAACATATAACACATAACACATGCAAGAGTCATGCAGATAACAATCATACCAAACATAATAACCATGGGCCGACATTGGTGCCTTCGACCCACTAAACATTGTGAGGGGACTCACATCGCACTGCCGAATCTCACAGAAAGAATATGCGACTGCTGGCCCGCAAGAATCCCCACTATATCAGTCACAAGTTAATCATCCATCAATAATCGGATCCGACCCATACTAGGTGTCCAAACTTGTAACATCCCAAAATTCAAGACCAAAATTTTCATTTTTAATTTAATAATTCATAAAAGAGATTACTGTAAACATCATCAATGTTATCTCATATCATAAAAACCCATAAGTCATATATCTCAAAAACATGTCATAGGATAATAATGTCAGAGTACAAATCCCAAGAATCTCATGTGCGGAAAATCATGTGTACCTGAAACCAAAATTGAAAACCGTAAGCACAAAGCTTAGTGAGTTCCCCCATCATACCACATACCATACAATATGTTGGATTAGATGTCTAAGCCCATAACTATAATTGGTATGTACTTGACCCGATAGTAGCATGGTCCATTTTGGGTTGCATTCATCAGAACAATTTGATAGGATGGATATTTGAGAAAGATGTTATTTGTGTTTTATTAATATATTATAAGTATAATATATTAATTGAGAAACCATATTATTTAATTAGTATTGATCAAGAATTAATTTAGTGATCAAAAGAGACTGATTAAATTAATGGGGACTGATTATGTAAATCAGTGATACATATGGTTTGGGCTAATGATCCATGATTGATTTGTGACGGACTAAGCTTATGAGATAGTTCATGAAGTGTTAGTCCAAATCAATTGTTGGATCATAAGCCTAAGTGTAAGAATTAGGGTTTACAAGTGACCGTTGGAATTCTACACTATATATGTAACCCCTTGGCCCTAAAATCGGATATACAATAATATTCTAAGAGGATATAGCCGATTTTTGGGTGCTTCAAGCTCTCTCTCATTGTCTTCCAGTTGTTGGACGTGTTTTGCTAAACATTTGAGGCATCACACTTGAGGTGCTAAGCTCTTGAAAGGTCAACTTCTACAAGGTACAAAAAGAGGTAATCATCTAACTAGTTTTTATGATTCAATTATCAAAGTTGTATGATAGTTAGGCTTCATGCTTTGGAAAAAGAATATTGCATGTATAACTAGAGAAAACTTAGATCCAAAGCATTAGGGTTGTATGTGCACAATAGTGATGGTATAGTGCTCAAAACCCATCAGTGGTATCATAGCATAGGGTGTTTTATGTTATATTGATGCATTGGTAATAGTTCAAAGCAAGGAAATCGTTTTTTTTGGAATTTGTTTGATGACCACGACGTGGTCAAAGTTACCACGACGTGGTGACTATTCAGTGGGTAGATTTTCAGTTTTTTGCTCAAGTTTTGGATTAGAATCATTACCACAAACTGTTTTCACTAATAAAAAAATTGTTTTTTATGATAAGGTAATGATTATCTTCATCCAAAATAAAAGATAATTGTCAAAATTTTAAGATAATTGCTAGTTGATATGATAAGCTAATTATTTGTATTATTTGATTTAAATTATCTTGCTTTATGAGTTAAATTAGGTCAATTTGGTAAATAATAAATTATATGCTAATTTTATTAGTTAAATTTGATGTAAATGTTTCTTGAAGAGTTTCATAACTTGTCCTCAAGTTATGGAATATGAAAAGTCTCATTCATGAAACATTAACTCCTTAAGTTATGGAATTCAAAAGGTTTTGAAGAGTTTCAAAACATGCCCTCAAGTTTTGGAATTTGAGAAGTCTTATTTATGAAACATTAAAATTCCAAACCCTAGAATTTTAAAAGTTTAAAATTCAACCCTTATACTATTATAATATTAAAAGATTAATACTTATATATATGTATAAGACAAGTCAGTCTTACCGTCAGTAGGCCTCATTCACTAAGCTGGTCTATAAGGGGGGTATAAGGAAATTGCCTATAAAATGGCGATTGAATGGGTGTCCACTCTCACCCACCACTCCCTTGACTAGTGGAGGGTCGTTAGCCGAACAGGTAAGATAGGACATTAATTCTCGTTAAAAAGTATAATGATAATTATAAAAGTAACTAAATGTTTTAATAAATTCCCAATCTTAGTTACTTTAGGAAAAATGTGAAAATGGTGCTATTCCATGAAATTGCACTTTGCACCTTGCCAAGTCGTTAGTGGAGCGTGTGTGGTTAACCGGCACACTAATTTGGGACTAACAAGGGTGGAAAAGGGTAGCTTGATGTTTATCATAGATCAGTGGAGCGTGTGTGGTTTACCAGCACATTGATTAGGTGATAAATGACATCGAGAGTGCCAAGCACATTTGCATGGTTATTCACACCTTGTTTATGATCCTCGGTATCCCAGTCACAAACTTGAAGGGCATAATCGAGATTTAAACATGCCATTGAAAAGTTCAATGAATCTCAAAAGAATCTAGGAATTTAAAGTCATTTAAAACTTAATCCTCAATTTCGTTTTTCATGATGGAAATTGGTAAATCGTCATTTACCTACCTTCAAATATTTTGCAATTGGATTACGGCATCCCTCTTCCGAATTGTGAAATATTGTGTTGGGTCCTAGCCTTAATATTTCATTTGGGTGTTATATTAAGGATTCTTATCTAATCTAAACTTTGTCTTTCTTTTCAGATGTCTTCCAAAACCACTTCTGGCTCCAACCCTTCCGGCTCTTTCTCCTTCATGAACTTATGTGGGAGGGTGATTTTTGATGGATCCAACTTTAATGAATGGGTTCGTAACATACACACGGTCACTCATTACGAGGACAAAGAATATGTCCTCGATAAAGAGCTAAATGAGATTGATGAACAAACTGCTACTCCTGAACAACTCGCTGAGTATAGGGCTCATGAGAAGGATGCGACAAAGGTGTCGTGCGTCATGTTTGCCACTATGACAGCTAAACTCCAAAAGTCCTATGAGGATTACTATCCTTTCGATATGCACCAAGACTTGATGGAAAGGTATCATCAAAGTGCTCGACAGGAAAGGTATGAAATCATTTCCTCCATGATAACAACAAAAATAAATGATGGAGAGTCCATCACAGCCCACTTGCAAAAGATGCAGGATATGTGGACCGCTTGCTTAAGTTGAATGTCAATTTAGACGAAGAGTTGGATATTGACATTATCCTACACTCTTTACCTTCTTGTTATGATCAGTTCTGTATGACTTATCATATGAACAAGGAGTAAGTCACACTTAGCAAGCTTCAAGGCCTACTGAGAACTGCTGAAAGTAGTTTGAAAGGCAAATCTGTTGTTCTTACTCCTACTGCTGTTGCCCTAGTCCTGACAATTGGACATGAGAAAGGGAAGAAGAGGAATGCTCCTTCTAAGAGCCACATGGGAAAGTCCCATGATGGATCATCTTTTAGTGGGACCAAAGGTGGTTCTGTTACTCCCTCTTCCAACCCAAAAGAAGTCGAGTGCTTCTACTGTAACATCCCCAAATTCACGGTCATTTTAACAAATTTATTTATGCTTATTTGAAAATCAGAGTATTCATTTTAATGAATAATATTGCGGAATTTGTTCCCAGAAAAACATGATAAATATGTTATCAAAGCATTTCCAAAGAAATGTGTTTTTTTCATATTAAAACTTAGGGATGTCATCGTCAATACGGAAACATAAGCATAAACAGACCTTATTTACACTAATGATCTACATCTCCGTTAATCTCTCAGTGTAATGTAGCTTCGTATCAACACCTGTGATACAAATAAACTGAGTGGGTCAGGTTGGGAAACCTGGTGAGCACATAGAGTTTTCAACCCCACAATAATATAATTATTAGGTTTAATCATCAAACAATCAACCTATTTACCCATCCCCATTATCTTCTTTATTTCTTAAGGATCTACCCTAAAAATTATCTACCACACATTCCTAAGGAATTTTCCTAAGGAATAGGCATGAAGTACATCGTCGCCAGGGTTTATACAACAGGCACTAAATCCATAGTTGCTAGGGTTCATCCAACGGGTGCTAAGTCCATAGCTCATTTATCGACAATATTATTTTCGGGAATCCACCCGAAATACATGTCAATGGGTTTTTAGAGTACACCGGGTGAACATATAGTTCACAACACCTACAGGTTACGAGCCTGCTAGTGTTCCACTGGACTGTCTAGAATAGTCCGTGGTTGTCATCTATACTCTGCTAGATGACGGGGCCATCGCTTGGGTCATCGCTTCTCACCATATTTTACCACTCATATATCATCACTCTTCTTTCATCGCTCATAATTTATCTCATCTTTAATCTACCCATCTTTTACCCACCATAATTATAGTTATAAAATACATATACAATTTAAGACAAATAAAACATGTATACTTTTGTTCATCCAACATAGATATCAAGAACACAGATAATATGCACACATAGCACCTAATTTATATTAAAATAATTCATATCTATGTGTAAGATGAAAATAATATGCACTAACTTGTAGCATGCTTTAATAGAATCTATCTAGAAATGGTCAGCGGTTCGTGATTGTCGGGCTCGGGAAGCGGAAACAGCCTCAACAAACGAGAGAGAGAGAGAGAGAGATAGAGAGAGAAAAGATATATAAGGAAGCTTAGGGTTGAAATGGCTATTAGGGTTGAAATGGCTATTTATAGCTATAATATAAATCATTTAGCACATAAAAGCATTTTAGGCATCTTTCCTAAAATAAACTAGTGCCTGTGTCTAAAATATGGTAGACACTCATCTCACAATCATCGGTTAGCATTCTAAGTTTAAGTCTAGAAATCCTACAAATTCCTTGTTCGCTTAAACTAATGCTCTGATACCAACTGTGACATCCCCAAATTCACGGTCATTTTAAAAATCTTATTTGTGCTTATTTGAAAATCAGAGTATTCATTTTAACAAATAATATTGCGGAATTTGTTCCCAGAAAAACATGATAAATATATTATCAAAGCATTTCCGAAGAAATGTATTTTGTTCATATTAAAACTTTGGGATGTCATCGTCAATACAGAAATATAAGCATAAACATACCTTATTTACACTAATGATCTACATCTTCGTTAATCTCTCAGGGTAATGTAGCTTCGTATCGACACCTGTGATACAAATAAACTGAGTGGGTCAAGTTGGGAAACCTGGTGAGCACATAGGGTTTTCAACCCACAATAATATAATTATTAGGTTTAATCATCAAACAATCAACCCATTTACCCATCCCGATTATCTTCTTTATTTCTTAAGGATCTACCCTAAGAATTATCTACCACTCATTCCTAAGGAATAGGCATGAAGTACATCGTCGACAGGGTTTATACAACAAGCACTAAATCCATAGTTGCCAGGGTTCATCCAACGGGTGCTAAGTCCATAGCTCATTTATCGACAGTATTATTTTTCGGAAATCCACCTGAAATACATGTCAATGGGTTTTTAGAGTACACCAGGTGAACATATCGTTCACAACACCTACAGGTTGTGAGCCTGCTAGTGTTCCACTGAACTGTCTAGAATAGTCCGTGGTTGTTATCTATACTTTGCTAGATGACGGGGCCATCACTTGGGTCATCGCTTGCCACATCGCTTCTTACCATATTTTACCACTCATATATCATCGCTTGTCATTCATCTCATCTTTCATCGCTCATCATTGTCACACCCCCAAACCAAGGATGGCGGAAACGTCCGGGGGTGGAGGACTTCATGTATAGTATCACAACAACGAGTATAATAGTGCTTAAAGTAAATACAACCATCATAAATATAATTGAAAAGGTTACACCATAGAATAAGTTTACATGTTTCAAAATCAATTACATTATGATGACAAAATGAACTGTTTGACGATTTATCGTCCCATCCTCAAAATGCTGTTGGTTTTCCTGTTTCACTGATTTCCTGAGAATACAAGTAGTTTTGAAAAAGTGTCAACAATTAAGTTGGTGAGTTCGTAAGAGTTTTGTTTGAGAAAGAAACCGTTTTCCTTGTAAAAGCGACAGGGTATGTTTCCAGAAAATCCAATATTTTCTTTATTTAGTGTGAAATGAATGCTTCTATGTTATGCGATAATGTACCCTAGAAGGACCCGTAGATTCCCTCTATAATCGCCCAGCGTATATAAGTTATATAAAATTTAAGTTAAATAAACCGTTGAATATAATGGGTCTGCCCTAGGTCCACAACCAAACAAGGAACAGGAGATAAGGCGGGCCCACCAATTCTAAGTTGATTGTGACTAGATTCTTATATAACTCTAACATATACACTTAGAAATTATAGCTAAAGTCTAACAATTCTAGACGAAATGTAGTTTTAATAGAAATATGTTTCCAAAGAAAATCCAATATTTTCCTTATAAAGTGATGTGTTGTCTTTAATCCCAAGACCGAAAGTGTACAATACTATCCATACTTATTGATATAAAAAGTGATTTTAAATCGACATAAAACCCTTTTTGATTTGAGAAAAATCCCGTAAACTTTATGTGTTGTTAACTCCCTATGCGAGTCGCTATAACCATACTATGACTATGAACCTGCCACGACGTTTCTCAGGCGTCGAAAAAAAGATAATGACACTTGTCACCTCAGACCTGCCGGTCTAGCTGTAGCTAGCAGCTCAGGTGTGGTTTGTCAAACCAATATAGATCTATACACAACTATCACGTTCTCCCTACAAGAGACTCTGGTTATAACTACCAGGAATTTTAACCTGTACTCTAGGAGTACTAAGAGGAATGTATCACAATTTACGTTAACAAGTTTACGTGTGGTGTGCGTAATTGTAAAACCTTTTTCTGTGGGAATAAAACCTTCCGAACTATGTTTGTTGTGTTAATGGAATCATAAACTATACCTATTATAGTTTATCATGTAATATATGAAAAATCCATTCGTTTTGAGAGTGAAATCTTTTTCATGTGGTAAAAATCCATAAACTATGCTTATTGAAGTTTATTATATGTGTTCGAAATGAATGTAGAAACCTTATCATGAATGACTAAATTTCAGTTTGTGGTGATAAACTAACAACAAGATACATTCAATATTTAGAACTTATTGTTATACACTTTGCTCAACATAATACAAAGTGTTATGAAAGTTATAAGCTGTTAACTAGTTTTTAACCGTTCTTCACTGTTTTAGAAAAATCATAGAAAAATCATACGAAGTCGAAAACTGAATCCGTAAATTCTGAGAGTTCATAAAATGTGTCTAGTTTATTCATAATTTTTATTATGATTTTTAGAAGTCTTTAACTTGTGTTAAAATGTTTATATTCACATACTGATCCGAATTCGTTTATGAAATGATAGGCAGTTTTGTAAAAATCACCATAAATCGTAGAAACATCGTATGGAGATGGCAAGTTGTAATTTTAAAGGTATGAAGCTGAACTATTTGCATATTGAACAGTTTTGAAAGATATTAAGTTTAAGATAGTCAAAACAGTCCGTGAATAAGACTCAACTTTTCTGATGAAGGCTGTTGTTTGAGTTTAGTTAAGTTTTTGGTGTTTTAACTTGTATTCCCCCCCTTAAAACTTGAAGAAAACATGAAAATATAGGGGTATGAACTCACCTTGAGTGATTTCAGTAGATGGATGATGGAGAAAAGAAGTGTTCAACTCAAGAACACTTGGGAGATGCTTGAAGATTTGAAGATCTAACACAAATATGACGATATTTGTGTAAGCAATCTATGATTTGGATGAAGGATAGTAGAATATCTAAGTGTAGGAGGAAGATACTTACCAAATGTGGGGGAAAAAACCCAAGACCAGCCTTTGAATCTCGAATTTTAGAGAGAAGAAGTAAGAGAGAAATGGGTTTGATCCTTCTTGAGAAAGAGTGAATATTGAGGGAAGTGAAGTGAAGATTTTTCCAGCCCTTTGATCAGCAATCTATGATTTGGATGAAGGATAATAGAATATCTAAGTGTAGGAGGAAGATACTTACCAAATGTGGGGGAAAAAACCCAAGACCAGCCTTTGAATCTCGAATTTTAGAGAGAAGAAGTGAGAGAGAAATGGGTTTGATCCTTCTTGAGAAAGAGTGAATATTGAGGGAAGTGAAGTGAAGATTTTTCCAGCCCTTTGATCAGCAATCTATGATTTGGATGAAGGATAGTAGAATATATAAGTGTAGGAGGAAGATACTTACCAAATATGGGGGAAAAAACCCAAGACCAGCCTTTGAATCTCGAATTTTAGAGAGAAGAAGTGAGAGAGAAATGGGTTTGATCCTTCTTGAGAAAGAGTGAATATTGAGGGAAGTGAAGTGAAGATTTTTCCAGCCCTTTGATCTGATTATGGGCTGGTGAAATAGTGTGAAATGACAATTAATTGACTAAGCATGGAGGAATAGTGACTGAGGGTTGTACAATGAAAGTATGGGGAGGTTGCTTGTGTCCTTGTCCAAAGGATAAGTCAACACTCCACCTAAATATTTAATCAAGTAGATTTTATTCTTAGGCAAGGATTTTCCCAAAAATATAGTAAAAATATGAATATTTGGGGTTTATTATGTTAAAATACGAGTTTGGGTGAAAATCCCGCGTTAAAATCTCGAAAAACGGGCTTAAAACGAAGTTTGGGTAAAAAACCGGTAATCTGGACCGAACCTGCGAGGTTCGACTCTAAGGGAGTGAGAACCGAGAATAGTGAAGGAAGGAACCGAGAGTAGAGGAGAGGACCGAAGGTGCGAGGGGGAGGGCCGAAGGTCAGGCCTCGGTCCGAAGTTGCTAAGGAACCGAAATAGACCGAACCCTCGGTCCATTTCGGCTGAGAGGGTTTCGGTTCTGATGCATGTTCGGTCCGAGAATAGGAGGTTCGCTTATGACAGGTTCGGCTCATAAGAGGTTCGATTCCTAAGAGGTTTCGGCTCCTTAAGAGGTTCGGTTCCTAAGAGGTTTCGGTTCCTAAGAGGTTTCGACTCCTTAAGACTGTTTTTCGCGTAGACTTCCGTTTTCGAGCGGTTTTCGACTAATTTGAGGGTCGGGATGCCCCGAGTGATTATAAGAAGTTGAGAGAGATTTGGGAGAGATTTGACATACTTGGAGAGATTTGACATACAGAGAGAGATTTGGGAGAGATTTCACATACTTGGAGAGATTTCTCATACAAAGAGAGATTTGGGAGAGATTTCACATTCTTGGAGAGATTGATGGGTTTTGAGCATTCTAACACTTCCTAAGTGTACATGCAACCCTAATAACCTTGGATCTATGTTTGTCTAATAATCATGCAAAGTTGAATTCCAAGGTTATATTCCTATCTAGCATACATGGGGAACATTTTTAACTTGAATGAAAGATAGAATAACTTACCTTGTTGTTGATTATGATCCTTGAAACCTTGTGAGCCTAGCACCCTAAGTGTGATGCCTCAAATGCTTCACACAACACCAAATGCAAAGGAGTAAACTTTGAGAGAATCTTACACTTGCAAAATCGGCTCTAGCCCTCTTGTTTCTTATGTGTCGCCGATTTTGGTGGAGAATGGGTTTCTTATATAGTGTCGACACATCTAGGGGTACACCATGTAAACCCTAATGTGTCATGACTCTTCATTTCCATGACCCATGGGTTTGTAACTCCCATGGAGCATCCATGGAGCATCCTATGGGTGGAACCCAACTTGATAATCCATGGAGCCTCTTAGCCCACTATATAAGATATGGAAGATTTACATAATCTACACATATATTTAATTAGTTATCTTTTGATCACTTAATTAATTCTAAATTAATTCTTGATCAAACTAATTAAATAATATTATTAATATATTAGAACTTATAATATATTAATAAACCATAAGTGTTATTTCTCTCATTTTAGTTTATCCAATTGCATGGTGCCATGCAACCCAAATGGACCATGCCGGGTCGGGTCAAGTACATACCAGAAATAGTTATGGACTTAGACACCTTATCCAACAGTCTCCCACTTGGATAAGTCTAATAACTATAACTGCAATACTTCATGAACCGATCGACAATCGTAGCTCTTTCAAGGTCTCTCGGAACTGAGAAGATGATGATACGCCATTTAAGATAAGTGATCATATAATCCTCTGTTCTAGATATCAGCCGGACAAATACATGGAACTATGTCTTACTTATTGTCCAACAGTTTGTTTCCCGATTTCCGATTTGTTTGACAAAGAACTTAATTGAACACATCAACTTAGTTCTGACCGGGCCCGGTACATAGGTCAAAACAAAATCATCGAGGGGCCCAGATATAAACTTCTAATCCAAGAAGGAACAGATAAACTTCGACTCATATGTTTGTTCTACCACTCATTGAATTATACACAAAAGCACGTTTTATAACATCGAGTTACCAATGCGTTAACGTACAATCAATGCATAACCAACTCATAAGTAACAAATCATATCTCTAGGTTTGAAGACTTATATGATATTACTGTCTCATGATCACTCGAGATAAATTCCATGAAGTGATTCCAGTGAGCGTGGGTTGAGTCCAATGCTCAGAACTTATGAGCACTCATGAGTGTTGTAGCCATGTCCAACAACTTAGACCTCTGCAACCAATCATGACAGTCTTGATTCATACCTACTTCCGACATACGACCGACTGTGGAGGTTCAAATAATATGATATACCAAACATAATTATTCTGGAAGTCAAAACATGCAAAAGAAATATAGTAAACGATCGACAAGAGATAGCAACACTTTACTCATAAATAAAACACCTTTTATTCATCATCTAATGTCAATTACACTTTACAAATTTCAAGGTTATCTAACTACTAAATCTAATATCATCCTTCAGCCCTATGCTCCGAGCATGCTGGAGATGCTTAACCCGAGTCAGTCCCTTCGTGAGGGGATCTGCTGGATTCTCATCCGATGATACCCTCTTTGCCACTAGGAGTCCTTCTTCTATTCGATGTCTGATGAAATGGTATTTTCTGTCGATGTGTCTGGATCTCCCGTGATCCCTTGGTTCCTTGGCTAAGGCAACTCCACTTTCACTATCACAGAAAATTTCCATTGGCTCTTTAATAGCTGGTACAACTCCAAGGTCTCCAATGAAGTTCTTCAGCCATATCGCCTCCTTTGCTGCCTCGCTAACTGCTATATACTCTGATTCGCAAGTTGAATCAGCCACTGTCTCTTGCTTGGAACTCTTCCAAGAAATTGCTCCTCCATTTAAGGTAAAGACCCAGCATGACTGAGAGCGGAAATTATCCCTATCAGTCTGAAAGTTAGCATCACTATACCCTACAACTCTCAAGTCTTCATTCCCACCGAGGGTAAGGACCCAGTCCTTAGTCCTCCGTAGGTACTTGAGGATATTCTTTACCGCAGTCCAGTGTGTCTTGCTAGGGTTCCCCTGATACCTTCTAACCATGCTCAAAGCAAAGGATACATCAGGTCGAGTACACGTCATAGCATACATGATCGATCCTACAGCCGAAGCATAAAGTATTCGACTCATTTCTGCTATCTCAGCCTCAGTACTAGGGCTTTGTGTCTTACTCAATCTGGCGTTACTCTGGATGGGTAACTCTCCTTTCTTGGAGTCCTGCATGCCGAATCTCTTCAGCACCTTATCCAAGTAGGTACTCTGACTAAGTCCAATTAGTCTTTTACTCCGGTCTCTCAAGATCCTTATCCCTAGAATATAGGTAGCTTCTCGTAGGTCCCTCATAGAGAAACACTTCCCAAGCCAGGACTTAACTTCCTGCAGAGTTGGGATGTCATTTCCTATGAGTAGTATGTCATCCACATACAATACCAAAAAGCTAACTATACTCCCACTAGCCTTGACATATACACAAGATTCATCTTCACTCCTAGAAAAGCCAAATTCTTTGACTTTCTCATCAAAGAAAAGATTCCATCTGCGAGGTGCTTGTTTTAACCCATAAATGGATTTCTCAAGCTTACACACTTTATTAGGGTACTCTGTATTGACAAAACCCTCTGGCTGACTCATGTAAACATCCTCAGCCAACTTTCCATTAAGGAAAGCGGTTTTGACATCCATTTGCCATATTTCATAGTCATGAAATGCAGCTATGGCTAACAGAACCCTAATAGACTTAATCTTGGCCACTGGAGAAAAGGTCTCATCATAATCAACTCCCGAAGTTTGTGAGAAACCCTTTGCAACCAGTCGTGCCTTATAAGTGTGTACATTACCATCCATGTCAGTCTTCTTCTTGAAGATCCATTTGCACCCTATAGTCTTACGACCTGGTACATTCTCAACCAAGTTCCAAACTTGATTGTCATACATGGACTGTATCTCGCTGTCCATTGCCTCTTTCCACTTGGCTGACTCAGGGCCTGCCATGGCTTCTGCGTAACTATTAGGTTCATCCAGACCTATCAGTGTGTCATCACTGATAAGTGTATCACCTTCCGCAGTAATATGGAATCCATAGTAATGCTCAAGTGCATTCCTAACCCTTGTGGAACGCCTCAGAGGTACAGACTTGTCAATTGGCTCAACAAGAGTTTCCTCCTCAAGTTGAGTGCTAGGGTTTGAAGTTCCTTCACCACTTGACTCTTGAATTTCTTCAAGGTCAACTTGCCTCCCACTGTCTCCTTGGCTTATGAACTCTCTCTCTCGAAAGAAAGCCCTCCTAGCTACAAAGACCACATTCTCACTAGGTCTGTAGAAGAGGTAACCAAAGGATTTCTGTGGGTAGCCGATGAAAATACACCTCTCACTTCGAGGTTCGAGCTTATCATGAGTCTCGCGTCTCACGAAAGCCTCGCAACCCCAAATCTTAATGTGGTCTAGTTTGGGTACTTTACCAGTCCACATCTCATGAGGAGTTTTGGCAACTTTCTTTGTGGGAACTAGATTAAGGATATGGGCGCCAGTCTCTAAGGCATACCCCCAAAATGAGATTGGTAGCGAAGCTCGACTCATCATGGTACGAACCATATCCAACAAGGTTCGATAACGCCTTTCAGCTACACCATTCAACTGCGGTGTCCTGGGAGGTGTCAATTGTGAGACAATCCCACATTCCCTAAGATAGTCGAGGAACTCTGAACTAAGATACTCACCACCTCGATCGGATCGAAGCATCTTAATGTTCCTGCCCAATTGATTCTCGACTTCCTGTTTAAACTCTTTAAACCTCTCAAAAGTCTCTGACTTATGCTTGATTAAGTAGACATATCCATATCTACTGTAATCATCAGTAAAAGTCAAATAATAACGATTAGCATCCCTTGTGGCATGTTTGAAGGGCCCACACACATCCGTGTGTATAAGATCCAACAAACCTTCACCCCTCTCACAAGAACCTGTGAAGGGTGACTTTGTCATTTTTCCAAGTAAGCATGATTCGCAACTATCATCTGACTTTAGGTCAAATGACTCCAATTCTCCATCCTTTTGGAGTTGGCCTATGCGTTTCTTGCTTATATGTCCAAGACGACAATGCCATAATGATGCTTTATCCAAGTTATTATCATTAACAGAATCAATACACAATACATTATTTCCTAAGTTATCAACCACAGATACAGTTTCATACACACCATCACAAGGTAATGCTTTAAAATAAAGAACATTATTAAAGAAAGCATTAATCGAACCAACTTCATTATCAAATGAAAAGGTGAAACCTTGTTTATACAATGCATGAAAGGAAATAATATTTCTTGCCATTTCTGGCGCATAACAACATTTATTCAAATCAAAACTAAACCCACTACTTAGCGATAAAGTATAAACTCCAACCTTGGTGACAGGTAAACCTTTCCTATTCCCCATGATTAAGTTTATTCTTCCATGCTCCACATTCTCACTTCTTCTTAGTCCCTGCAAATCAGAACAGATATGAATACCACAACCGGTATCAAGGACCCAAGAGTTAGAATGGGGTGAGTTATTAGATAAGATAGTGTAAATACCTGCATGGTTGGGTTTAACTTTCCCATCCTTCACATCTTGCTGGTACTTTGGGCAGTTCCGCTTCCAATGTGACTTTTCATGGCAATAGAAGCATTCAGCCTCTTTAGGGTCAGAAGAAGGAGTGACAAAACCTTTCTTGGTTCCACTTGAAGAAGAGCCATCAAGGGTCCTAGCCTTGGTACCCTTCGAAGAGCTCTTCCTCTTCTTCCCTCTACCTTTCCCGATTGCCAAAACCGGGGCAGAGTTTGGAGTAGGAGTGTTAACAACCGACTTACCCTTAAGACCTGTTTCTGCGGTCTTGAGGAGTCCCTGAAGTTTGCTGAGTGTGACCTCTTCCTTATTCATGTGATATGTCATGCGGAATTGATCATAGCACGATGGTAAGGAGTGCAAAATGATATCTATTGCAAGCTCCTCAGGGAAGTTCACATTAAGCTTCAGCAACTGATCCACATACCTTTGCATTTTCTGCATGTGGCTCGTGACGGATTCCCCGTCCTTCGTCATGGTTGTTATGATAGAGCATATGATTTCATACCTCTCTTGTCGTGCACTTTGATGGTATCTTTCCATCAGATCTTGGTGCATTTCAAAAGGGTAGAAGTCCTCATAGGACTTTTGGAGTTCCGCTGTCATGGTGGCCAACATGATGCATGCCACTTTCGTAGCATCCCTTTCATGTGCCCGGAAGTCAGCGATCTCCTAGGGAGTTGCAGTGGTCCCATCAATCTCCTTAAGCTCCTTGTCAAGGACATATTCTTTGTCCTCGTAGTGGGTAATCATCCTGATGTTTCTGATCCATTCATTGAAGTTGGATCCATCAAAAGTGACTTTCCCACACAAGTTCATAAGGGTAAAGGAGCCATTAGGATTAGAGCCAGAAGCAGCATTGTTTGAAGACATCTGAAAGAAGAGAACAAGATTAGTTTAGATATTAAGAGAGTCCTTAATAAAACACCCAAATGTAATATTAAGGCTAGGATCCAATCACAATATATTATAACTTAGAAGAGGTATGCCGTAATCCAAGCTATAACATATTTGAAAGGTAGGTGAATGACGATTCACCAATTTCCACCATGAAAAACGAAATATAAATATTAGGTTTTTAATTGGTTCTTAGAAATTCCTAGATTCTTTTGAGATTCAGTGAACTTTTCAAAGGCATGTTTCAATCTCGAGTGTGCCCTCCAAGTTTTGTGACTGGGATACCGAGGATCACAAAACGAGGTGTGAAGTAACCATGCAAATCACTTGGTACCCTCAAGGTTTATCACTCAATCGATGTGCCGGTAAACCACACACGCTCCACCGATGCTATGGTAAACCTTAAGTCACCCTTTACCTACCTTGTTAAGTCCAAGTTAGTGTGCCGGTTAACCACACACGCTCCACCAACGACTTAAACAAAGTGTAAAGTGTAATTTCATGGATTAGCACCTTATTCACATTTTCCCTAAAGTAACTAAGATTGGGAATTTAATAAAAGCATTTAGTTACTTTATAATATTCATCATACTTTTAATGAGAATTTATAAGTCCTTGTCTTACCCGTTCGGCTAACGACCCTCCACCGATCAAGGAAGCGGTGGGTGAGAGTGGACACCCATTAAGTTGCCATTTTATAGGCAACAACCATATACCCCCCTTATAGACCGGCTTCATGAATGAGGCGTACTAGCGGTAATACGACTTGTTGTTATACATATATATATTAGTAACTTATAATATTATAAAGTATAAGGGTTGAATTTTAACTTTTAAAATTCTAAGGGTTGGAACTAAAGTTTTAATCAAGACTTTACATGTTCCAAAACTTGAGGGCAAGTTTTGTAAACTTCCAAAACTTTTCATTTCTTATAACTTATGAATTAATTGAGTAATAAAAATGAAGACTCTTCATTTTTATAACTCTTGTGTTCTTTTAATGGCTTTAATAAAAGTGAGACTTTTGGTTTTCCATAACTTGAGGACAAGTTATGGACTCCATTAAAACACATTATGATCATGAATTAAACTACCATGAAGGTTACAAACAATTCCTATGATCATCTAATCTTCATAAGTTCAAGAACATGAATATGAACACTTTCAAGAATAAAAAATTACACTTAAAAAAACTTGTAATTTTAATAATTGCCATTGTAAATGGATTAGCATAAACATTACACCATCTAAAACAAGCTTTAAAACATCAAAACAGTTTAGGGTAATGTTTCTAGTCCATTTCCAGCAACAAATGTGCAAACTTTCATACGAGCATAAAACAGAAAAACGATTTTTTTTCAAGCTGTTTGCACACAAAAAAAAAAAAAACAACAAACAAACCTGGCTCTGATACCACTGATGGGTTTTGAGCATTCTAACACTTCCTAAGTGTACATGCAACCCTAATAACCTTGGATCTATGTTTGTCTAATAATCATGCAAAGTTGAATTCCAAGGTTATATTCCTATCTAGCATACATGGGGAACATTTTTAACTTGAATGAAAGATAGAATAACTTACCTTGTTGTTGATTATGATCCTTGAAACCTTGTGAGCCTAGCACCCCAAGTGTGATGCCTCAAATGCTTCACACAACACCAAATGCAAAGGAGTAAACTTTGAGAGAATCTTACACTTGCAAAATCGGCTCTAGCCCTCTTGTTTCTTAGTGTAGCCGATTTTGGTGGAGAATGGGTTTCTTATATAGTGTTGACACATCTAGGGTTACACCATGTAAACCCTAATGTGTCATGACTCTTCATTTCCATGACCCATGGGTTTGTAACTCCCATGGAGCATCCATGGAGCATCCTATGGGTGGAACCCAACTTGATAATCCATGGAGCCTCTTAGCCCACTATATAAGATATGGAAGATTTACATAATCTACCCATATATTTAATTAGTTATCTTTTGATCACTTAATTAATTCTAAATTAATTCTTGATCAAACTAATTAAATAATATTATTAATATATTAGAACTTATAATATATTAATAAACCATAAGTGTTATTTCTCTCATTTTAGTTTATCCAATTGCATGGTGCCATGCAACCCAAATGGACCATGCCGGGTCGGGTCAAGTACATACCAGAAATAGTTATGGACTTAGACACCTTATCCAACAGAGATTTCTCATACAGAGAGAGATTTGGGAGAGATTTCACATACTTGGAAATATTTCTCATTCAGAGAGAGATTTGGGAGAGATTTCACATTCTTGGAGAGATTTCTCATACAGAGAGAGATTTAGGAGAGATTTCACATCCTTGGAGAGATTTCTCATACATAGAGAGATTTGGGAGAGAAATCACATACTTGGAGAGATTTCTTATACAGAGAGAGATTTGGGAGATATTTCACATTCTTGGAGAGATTTCTCATACAGAGAGAGATTTGGGAGAGATTTCACATAGTTGGAGAGATTTCTCATTCAGAGAGAGATTTGGGAGATATTTCACATTCTTGGAGAGATTTCTCATACAGAGAGAGATTTGGAAGAGATTTCACATTCTTGGAGAGATTTCTCATACAGAGAGAGATTTGGGAGAGATTTCACATACTTGGAGAGATTGAGTGAAAGAGGTTGAGAGAGACTTTGTTTGCGACCTTTTTAAGTGTTTGGCTTCGTAACGCAAGGTTTGTACATCCCGTTAAGTCTCGTTATGAATGTTATACGCTCCCGAGGGGTATGGAATAATGTTTTATCTAGTAGATTCATCACTTACACTGATTAGGGTCTAGAATTTCCGAACACGTGAAAACTCTAAGTGATACTTTGTATTAAGATTGCAAGTTGTACAATATGAATCGTATTGGAAACCCTAATATACAAGCGTTAGATGAATTGATCAGTTTGACTTGTTGACTTTGGTTGACTTTGACTTGACCAAAAATTGACGGTTGTCACAATTATTTATCTCATCTTTAATCTACCCATCTTTTACCCACCATAATTATAGGTATAAAATACATATACAATTTAAGACAAATAAAACATGTATATTTCTGTTCATCCAGCATAGATATCAAGAACACAGATAATATGCACACATAGCACGTAATTTATATAAAATACTTCATATCTATGTGTAAGATGAAAATAATATGCACTCACTTGTAGCGTGCTTTAATAGAATCTATCTAGAAACGGTCAGCGGTTCGAGATCGCTGGGCACGGGAAGCGGAAACGGCCTCCACAAACAAGAGAAAGAGAGAGAGAGAGAGAGAGAGAGAGAGAGAGAGTGTGTGTGAGAGACAGAGAGAAGAAATTTAGGTCTAAGGAAGCTTAGCGTCGAAATGGTTATTTATAGGCAGATTTTTGGCCTCTCATGTCGTGAGCCATGCATACTCACGTCCTGAGCTCGATCCTGCTCACCTCGTAGACCCGCCATTTGTGTCCCTAGCTTCGGATGGTGTCATTTGACTCCTCACGTCGTGAGAAATCCTTGCTCACGTTGTAAGCTTTTGACTTATCACTCCGTAGCCTTGCCATGCGTCTTCTAGTGAAAGAACCCCTTTCTAAACTTTCGTATTTCTGAAAGACCCAAACTTTCATGCTTCACAATATTGTTACTCCAAAAACATGCTACATGCATATTCATATATAATATTTTACTTTGATAATTTGATTACAAAGGACTAGATACAAACCGACTAAGTTTTAATATTTTACATAACTACCCAGGATATTGTAATTTTATACAAACATAAACTGAAGTACAAAAGTACTATTACAAACTATTCTAAATCTTCCAATAGTATACTATCATACTGCTTATTTATCTCCTGCAATTGTTAAACATAGAGAGGGGTAAGCGGTGACGCTTATTGAGTTCAATAATAGATACAATAGAACGTTATGCCATATATACACTTCAATATGGCAGAAGCAAGGAGGAATAAGGAACAACAAAGGCATATGCGAATAAGGCGAAAAGCTTTCCATATCAATCAATGAGACATAACAATTTCCATACTTGATATACAATCAATAAAGTTTTAGCACAAGTGGCACAGAAAATACTCAGGAATATCATTTTGCTAGAATATTCAGGCTTTCAGCCTTATATTAGCATACTGCGGAAGCTAAAGTGATGCATATGTCATACACTTCATGGTCAACGGTACATACCAATAACTAAGTGATGCTTATGTCATACACTTCGTGGTTAGAGGTATAGCCTTGCTATAAAAATAGCAGAAATAATAACACGAGATGATAACATGGAAAAGCACATAGCACATATAACACATAACATACAATTGTTCTTATATATTAAACTCACCGTGAAATAACTGGGGTTTAAAATAGTAATTTGGGCAGCATTTCGTTACTATAATTAGCTTTCTTCGTTGTAAACCGAGAGTTTTCTTGAAAACTGGGCTCTGCGAAGGTAGAGCTTCAAAACAAAAAAGATAAATTTTTCGGGCTTCTCGGGAACTTCGGGGCGTGTTTCGGGCGTTGGAAATAATCCTGAGGCTTCGGGGGAAGTTGAAATAGTGGAAATATGGATTTAGGGGTGAAAATGTGTAAATTTCCTAACATTAGCCGGGAGGGTTCGCAGCTACTATTTATAGTAGCGAGGTCCGGAGCTTCGGCCGAAGGAAGAAGGACATGCGGCAGCTGGAGCGAGGCTCGGATCCGGAGGAGTCATCAGCGAGGCTCGGATGGCACGCGTCGGAACCGGATTGGTCCAGCGCTTCGGACAGGGGGCGAAGTCAGAAGCGAGGCGCGTCAGAAGGCCATTGGACCACATCATCGGTCAAATCAGCAAGCGACACGCGTCGGACTCAGCGGGTGACTCACCGAGATTGGCCTTATCCTTGCGAGATTCCTCGGAAATTGTGCCCAATTCTTCTAAAATCCATAACGTTCGCATACGGGCTCTATTTTTGACGTTCTTTATATGCACGCGTAGGACGGAATATATTCTACAACTTTCGTTTAGACTTCGTCGGCTAATTTTGACTTTATTTTTAATATTATTATTTTTAACAGACCAGGACAGGAAAATCCGTTAAAAATTCATAACTTCTTCATCCAACGTCCGTTTTCGTCTGTCTTTTTACCTTTGTACTACTATTGACGAGACCTTCAATTCTCGTTTAGGTTGTGTCGGCTAAAAATCACTCGATCTAAAATTCGAGTTTTTAGCTGTCTACTGTTAAGCTGAAACTTAGAAAAATCATAACTTCCTCATACGAAGTCAAATTTAAAAGTTCTTTATATGAAAGTTTATTATTTTAACAAGTTCTATGACTTTCATTTAGATCACTAAGGCTAAAAAAGTAGTTTATCAAAAACTCACTTTTTACGCGACATAGTGTTTGCCGGATTTGTCACGGATCTTCGATTGGTCATAACTTCTTCGTTATAACTCGGATTTCGACGAGGTTTTCGCCTAAATGTTTCTAACGAGATCATCTACAACTTTCAATAATAAAATTTTACTTATTTCAAATTTTATATTTTCGCTAAATTTCACTATTTGACTTTTAATTGGAATCTCATAAGACTTCCAATATTTTATGAGTGATTCTAAACATAGTTTTACTTCATTTCTAGTAAAAACTATTCATTAGAACTCAATACTCAATATCTCATAATATTTCATAATATTATTTACTTAAAACACGATTTCAAAACGTGTATGTTACAAATACCTCCTCCTTTTGAGGATTTCGTCCCTGAAATTACATCGATTAAAATAAATGGGGATATTTCGCTCTTATCTCATTCTTATTCTCCCAAGTATAGTTCGGGCCTCGATGGTGTTTCCACTTGACAAGAACCAACTCTACTTCTTTATTACGTAGGTTAGTTGTTCTTTCATTCACGATCTCTTCAGGCTCTTCTACATATCTTAACTTATTATCCAATTTCACCTTGGATAATGGAACTATCTCATCATAGATGCTCAAGCATTTGCGTAGATAACTCACATGGAAGACATCATGAATACCTGCCAAATCTTTAGGCAATTCCAAGCGGTATGCTTGTTTACCAATCCTCTAGATGATTTTGAAAGGACCAACAAATCTAGGACTTAGTTTTCCTTTCTTTCCAAATCGCATAAGACCTTTCCATGGGGATACCTTTAACATTACAAAATCACCCACCTGGAATTCTATTGGTCGCCTCCTCTTTTCCGTATAGGACTTTTGTCGATCCTGGGCGGCTTTCATTATTTCTCGTACAATTTGAATATTGTCGGTGGTGTCTTGAATCATTTCAGGGCCTCCAAGGATCTTCTGTCCTACATCACGCCAACATAATGGCGTACGACATTTGCGACCATATAATGCTTCATATGGTGGTATTTTGATTGAAGCGTGGTAACTGTTATTATACGAGAATTCGTCAAGAGGTAAGTATTTATCCCAGTTACCACCGAACTCCAAGACACATGCACGAAGCATATCTTCTACTATTTGGATTGTTCTCTCCGTCTGACCGCCTGTCTGGGGATGATAAGCTATGCTGAGAGCAACTCGGGATCCCAATTTACGTTGCATACTCACCCAAAAGTGAGATGTGAAGCGAGTATCACGATCAGAAATGAACTTTAGTGGCACACCATGTCTTGCAACAATTTCATCCAAGTATACTTGTGCGTATTTCTCCATTGGTGCCGTTTCATGCATGGCAAGAAAATGAGCGCTTTTAGTCAGGCGGTCGACGATTACCCAAATGCTATCATGCTGTCTAGCAGTCTTTGGCAATTTGGTAATAAAATCCATGGAAAGTTCTTCCCATTTCCATACAGGAACACTAAGACTTTCTGGAGTTCCGTAAGGCTTTTGGTGCACTGTTTTGACTTGTAAGCATACTAAGCATTCCTGTACATATCTTCCAATGTCTCTCTTTAATCCAGGCCACCAATAATCAGCTCTTACATCATAGTACATTTTACTTGTACCAGGATGTATTGACAGTTTAGACTTATGGGCTTCATCTAAAATCTTCTTTCTTAATCCACCAATCTTTGGAATCCATAGCCGATTCTTGAATACCTTCAATCCTCGTGGATCATCAAGTAAAACATGCATATAATGTACCATCCCTTCTTTCTTCACATTTTATGGCTTTAGGGCCTCTAATTGCCATTTCTCTAGTTCATCTAGAATAGTGAACTTTACTGTGGTGTGAGTAATAGCATAACACATACTATTACGATAAACCTTTATGCTAAGTGCATCGGCAACTACATTAGCCTTTCCAAGATGATATAGGATTTCACAGTCATAGTCTTTCATTAGCTCCATGACTCGTTGTTGTCTTATATTCAGTGTTTGCTGACTGAATATATACTTGAGACTCTTGTGGTCGGTATACAATTGACATTTTGTACCAAAAAGGTAATGTCTCCAAAGTTTTAGGGCAAATACCACTGCAGCAAGTTCGAGATCATGAGTGGGATAATTCTTTTCATAATCTTTCAGTTGTCTTGAAGCATAGGCTATCACTTTACCACGTTCCATCAACACACAACCGAGTCCCAATCTTGAAGCATCGCTATATACAAAGAAATCATCATCACCTTCTGGAAGTGATAAGATTGGAGCATGAGTCAAAAGATCTTTTAAAGTCGAGAAAGCTTTTTCTTGGGCTTCACCCCATTCGAACTTCACTTCCTTTCGTGTAAGACTCGTGAGAGGTACGGCTATATGACAAAAGTCTTTAATGAATCTCCGGTAATATCCCGCGAGACCCAAGAAACTACGAATTTCGGAAGCATTACGGGGCACTTCCCAATTTTGAATAGCTTCGATTTTGGTAGGATCTACGGACGGATACACCGTCACCAGAAATAACATGGCCGAGAAATTGAACTTGGCGAAGCCAAAATTCACATTCCGAGAATTTAGCATATAGTTTCTCTTTTCGAAGAAGTTCTAATACTGCACGAATATGTATGGCATGATCAGCTTCAGACTTGGAATAGATTAGAATATCGTCAATGAATACGATGATAGATTTATCGAGCATTGGGCGGCATATCCGATTCATCATATCCATGAATACAGCAGGAGCATTTGTCAAACCAAACTACATGATAAGGAATTGATAATGTCCATATCGAGTACGAAAAGCAGTCTTCGGTACATCCTGCTCGTGCACTTTCAACTGATGATAGCCAGATCTCAAATCAATCTTTGAGAAATAGCTAACACCCCGAAGTTGATCAAATAAATCGTCAATGCGAGGTAGTGGGTACTTGTTCTTGATAGTCACCTTATTTAGCTCACGATAATCAATGCACATTCGCATTGATCCGTCCTTCTTCTTGACAAACAATACCGGAGCACCCCAAGGAGAGGTACTCGGTCGAATGAAACCTTTGTCAAGTAGTTCCTGCAGTTGGATCATCATTTCTTTCATCTCAGCTGGCGCAAGAGGATAAGGAGTCTTTGCAATCGGAGCAGCACCAGGCACAAGGTCAATTCAGAATTCTACTTGCCTGTCCGGAGGAAGTCCAGGCAATTCTTCGGGAAAAACATCTGGATATTCTTTAGCAATGGGAACATCATTCACCGTTTTCTTCTCCTCTTTTGAGACATCGACTGTGTAGGCCAGATAAATAGAACACCCTTTCGATATGAATTTACGAGCTTTGAGGAAAGAGATTATTTTTAATATTCTTCGTTCACCGTAGACATAGATAGGATTCTCCCCTTCAATGGGAATACATACTATCTTTTCATAGCACAAGAGTTCTACGTGGTTCTTTGACAACCAATCCATGCTGAGAATAATGTCAAAGTTGGGCAAGGAGATAGGAATTAGATTAGCAAGAAAATTATAGCCTTCAATTTCTATAACACAATTCCTATAGACTTTATCGGCAAGTAATGATATACTTCCAGCCGTATCTACGTGAAATGGTTGCGCGAGTACATAGCAAGCAATTTGAAAAGAATGCGCAAATTCATAAGACACAAAAGAATCTGAGGCACCAGAATCAAATAAGATGTGAGCAGGTTTAGAGTTAACAAGAAATGTACCCGTCACAATATTCGGGTCCTCGCGTGCCTCTTCTGTGGTGATCTGGAATGCACGACCCTTAGATTTTGAAACCTCCTCCTTTTTAGTTGGAGTACCCCTTGATTGCTGAACAGGAGCTTGACTTCTCGCCGGTTGTTGAACATAAGCTTGACTCCCCGCCCTTTGACTAGTAAGAGTAGGGAAAAAACGCTTCCTGTGGCCAGTAACACCACATGCAAAGCATGTAACACCTTTCATTGGACATACGGGCCTCTTGTGGCCTATTTCTCCACATCCATAACAGACCACAGATCCTTCCTCTATTGTACATTCGCCCGGATGATTCTTTCCACAATTTCGATAAGCTGGCGACTGAAGAGAAAAAGATTGTGACCTGCCGCGGCCACGAAAAGCACTCTGAGATTGTACTTGCTTGCTAGGTTCAGATCGAACGGATTGAGCTGGTGGAATAGAGGAAGCAGGAGTAGTCCTTTCAGTACGTGGATGTTTCGGAACACTAAGAGTGGCACCACGTATCTCTAAGTCATGCTCACGCCTTCGAGCATACTCAACAGCTTTATCAAACGACAGAACATCCGATTGGCTACAAAATCATGGATTTCATGTCGTAGTCCCTCTAAGAATAACTGAATTTTCTCATCTTCAGTTGGAATATACTTTGCAACAAACCGTGCTTTTTGATTGAATTGAGTTTCATACTCATTCACAGTCATTCCTCCTTGTTTAAGCTCGAGGAATTCCTTCTCCAATCTCCACCTCATATCTAGAGGACAATACTTCCCTAACAAACGAGTTTTGAACATCTCCCAGGATATATTCTCCTGGTCATACTCGTTGAGAGCTTCATATGTTGCTTCCCACCAGACCAATGCTTCTCCGTTGAGCATTGCAGAAGCATAGTTAGCTTTGTCTTCATTATCCACATGAGAGATACGAAACACCTTCTCTGTGTTCTGAATCCAAGTTAGAACAACTATGGGATTAAGGACACCAGAAAACTCTGTAGCACCGTTACTCTTGAAAGTTTTGAATTAGGGATGTCTCGCCTTCTCTCCCGAAGATTCTCCAGTGGCTTTCTCTTTGCCTTAATCAGTATTCTTTTTATGTTCTTCGAGAGTCTTCCGAATAACACCAGTGAGTTTATCCATAAGTCGCACCTCACGAGGAGATACCGGAGTGTTCACTTTATCAGGTTGAGAACCTACACCCACCTCAGGGGTATGACTAGCCACTTGTTCAGCCATTGTTCTGCATTACGGAGTAACATTGTATTTTAGAATATATTAGGGTTTATCCTTACCTAATACTCTACTTAAGTCTTTCCTAAAGTTTGTATCCATATACTTACAATCATTCAGTTCATATATTGAACTTCCAATAGTTTAAGTCTAAAGACCAATCCGTGGAAATTAGTTCACTTAAACCACTGCTCTAATACCATGATTGGAAGAACCCCTTTCTAAACTTTCGTATTTCTGAAAGACCAAACTTTCACGCTTCACAATATTGTTACTCCAAAAACATGCTACATGCATATTCATATATAATATTTTACTTTGATAATTTGATTACAAAGGACTGCGTACAAACCGACTAAGTTTTAATATTTTACATAACTACCCAGGATATTGTAATTTTATACAAACATAAACTGAAGTACAAAAGTACTATTACAAACTATTCTAAATCTTCCAACAGTATACTATCATACTGCTTATTTATCTCCTGCAATTGTTAAACATAGAGAGGGGTAAGCGGTGACGCTTATTGAGTTCAATAATAGATACAATAGAACGTTATGCCATATATACACTTCAATATGGCAGAAGCAAGGAGGAATAAGGAACAACAAAGGCATATGCGAATAAGGCGAAAAGCTTTCCATATCAATCAATGAGACATAACAATTTCCATACTTGATATACAATCAATAAAGTTTCAGCACAAGTGGCACAGAAAATACTCAGGAATATCATTTTGCTAGAATATTCAGGCTTTCAGCCTTATCTTAGCATACTGCCGAAGCCAAAGTGATGCATATGTTATACACTTCATGGTCAACGGTACATACCAATACCTAAGTGATGCCTATGTCATACACTTCGTGGTTAGAGGTATAACCTTGCTATAAAAATAGCAGAAATAATAACACGAGATGATAACATGGAAAAGCACATAGCACATATAACACATAACATACAATTGTTCTTATATATTAAACTCAACGTGAAATAATCGGGGTTTAAAATAGTAATTTGGGCAGCACTTCGTTACTATAATTAGCTTTCTTCGTTGAAAGCCGGGAGTTTTCTTGAAAACCAGGCTCTGCGAAGGTAGAGCTTCAAAACCGAAAATATAAATTTACCGGGCTTCTCGGGAACTTCGGGGCGTGTTTCGGGCGTTGGAAATAATCTCGGGGCTTCAGGGGAAGTTGAAATAGTGGAAATATGGATTTAGGGGTGAAAATGTGTAAATTTCCTAACATTAGCAGGGAGGTTTCGCAGCTACTATTTATAGTAGCGAGGTCCGGAGCTTTGGCCAAAAGAAGAAGGACACGCGGCAGCTGGAGCGAGGCTCGGATTCGGAGGAGTCATCAGCGAGGCTCGGATGGCACGCGTCGGAACCGGATTGGTCCAGCGCTTCGGACACGGGGCGAAGTCAGAAGCGAGGCGCGTCAGAAGGCCATTGGACCACATCCTCGGTCAAATCAGCAAGCGACACGCGTCGGACTCAGTGGGTGACTCACCGAGATTGGCCTTATCCTTGCGAGATTCCTCGGAAATTGTGCCCAATTCTTCTAAAATCCATAACTTTCGCATACAGGCTCCGTTTTTTACGTTCTTTATATGCACGCGTAGGACGGAATATATTCTACAATTTTCGTTTAGACTTCGTCGGCTAATTTTGACTTTATTTTTAATATTATTATTTTTAACAGACCGGGACAGGAAAATCCGTTAAAAAATCATAACTTCTTCATCCGACGTCCGTTTTCGTCTGTCTTTTTACCGTTGTACTACTATTGACAAGACCTTCAAGTCTCGTTTAGGTTGTGTCGGCTAAAAATCACTCGATCTAAAATTCGAGTTTTTAGCTGTCTACTGCTAAGCTGAAACTTAGAAAAATCATAACTTCCTCATACGAAGTCAGATTTAAAAGTTGTTTATATGAAAGTATATTATTTTAACGAGTTCTACGACTTTCATTTAGATCACTAAGCTAAAAAAGTAGTTTATCAAAAACTCACTTTTTACGCGACATAGTGTTTGCCGGATTTGTCACGGATCTTCAATTGGTCATAACTTTTTCGTTATGACTCGGATTTCGACGAGGTTTTCGCCTAAATGTTTCTAGCGAGATCATCTACAACTTTCAATAATAAAATTTTTCTTATTTCAAATTTTATATTTTCGCTAAATTTCACTATTTGGCTTTTAATTGGAATTTCATAAGACTTCCAATATTTTATGAGTGATTCTAAATATAGTTTTACTTCATTTCTAGTAAAAACTATTCATTAGAACTCAATACTCATTATTTCATAATATTTCATAATATTATTTACTTAAAACACGATTTCAAAACGTGTATGGTACATCTAGCCTCGAAATTTGGCGTTTTGACTCCTCACGTCGTGAGAAATCATGCTCACCTCGTGAGTCTAGTCAGATTAGGGTTTCTGACACGTGTCATACTCTCAGGCAGCTACATCTTCAGAAGGCCATAACTTTTGCATACGAGCTCCGTTTTTGACGTTCTTTATACCCACGCGTAGGTGGAGACGTACTCTACAACGTTCATTTAGACCCCTAAGGCTAAAAAGTAATTTATCGTAAACTCACTTTTTACGATTCCCGGTGTGGTGCCAGTTTTGTCACGAAACTTCGACATGTCATAACTTCTTCGTTAGAACTCGGATTTCGGTGTTCTTTATCTGTACGGAAACCTTGTGACATATACTACAACTTAGTTAAGATTATTTATTCTAAATAATCCTCTATCAAAAAGTCATTTTTGATGCTGACTAGCCCGAATCTGCGGGCGCTACAATTATCTCCCCTTTAGGATGATTACGTCCCGAAATCATCAACAAAACAGGGCTTGTATAATGACTCCATGCGTTATATTTTCATCCTAGGTAATCACCGTAACTCCTACGTTCCTTCGAATGAGTATCTAACTCTTGGACTTCTTGACTACAAGCGGTACTCAATCTTGCACCCTCTCTGTATCTCGCGTTGGACTTTCAATCGTAACCTTCGAGTTACAAAATCCTTATTGAAGAATCCTTCTTCTTCTTAACAAACTTAAGATAAGTTCTTTCCTTCGATTACCATAATAGAATGATGGGTCATGTTCTAATGACCTCTCATCGTATGATGCAACGCTTAGACTCAGGTCTTTTAGAGTCAAATTCCATAACGGAATATACTTTCCTTCATGTTCTAATGTGAAATAATCACAATCTAGCATGTAGCACTTCTAGCTACAAGCTTCTTAATTTAACAATGATCGTGATAATTCTATTGATCGCTTCGATTATCTTTCACTTCTATATTCTGACTTAAGTCGGATGTTACATCGATCTTGGTTCTCTGAACCACGTAACATACTCGTCTTAGTCGGACACGATTTGATATGACCACTTAGGTCGGAATAATAATCATCCTCTTAGTCATTACCAAAGCAATGGTAACGACATACTTTGAACAAAACGGAATCAATTACTAGCTTCTTGGTAACCTTGTGAATTTCCCTGATCCAAGTGCGAGTCATGTGCTTCCGGTAGTATAGGCCTCTACTACCATTCACACCTACTCATACTCGTCCCAAGTATTGTCTCGCAGTCCCCAAGTTCTTATTTCCTAAAATCACAAAACAATTTAACACATATGAATGTGTACAAATAATCATAAAATTATCCTTAGACTCTACTAGGACTTCTTCCATGCGTATCTTCAACATAATTCTGCTTCAACTTGGTTGGTGATGGAAACGACAAACGATAGGACAACTTCAAGAATTACACCAACCGTTCTATCATCCCGCCAATCAAATGTGGACATTCGGATGTACTGTACTCCTCTATACGTACTGTTATTTTATTAGACGTATTCTAAAGGCAAGATACCATTCTTACGATATCTTCCGATATGTATCATTCACTATCGTAAGCTTCTCATTTCCTCCATTTACTCAGTTCACTATGAGTCTTCACTATGACGTTCTATACACCAAAGCAGACGTTCGGTGTATCGAGACAAGAATATAGATAGAGGAAGGTTTAGACATGTAATCCTCCTTATTACTATGAAAAATTACATGCCGGTTCTAATATCATAATTAAACGTTTAGAAACCTGAACACATAAAGTTTCTAGATCTGGTCGGCAACAGACCGTAGATCCGATCACATAATCATATAAGGCATCTTTATAGCTATAATATAAATCATTCAGCACATAAAAGCATTTTAGGCATATTTCCTAAAATAAACTAGTGCTTGTGTCTAAAATATGGTAGATACTCATCTCACAATCATCCCTTAGCATTCTAAGTTTAAGTCTAGAAATCCTACAAATTCCTAGTTCGCTTAAACTAATGCTCTGATACCAACTGTGACATCCCCAAATTCATGGTCATTTTAAAAATCTTATTTGTGCTTATTTGAAAATCATAGTATTCATTTTAACGAATAATATTGGGGAATTTGTTCCCAGAAAAACATGATAAATATATTATCAAAGCATTTCCGAAGAAATGTATTTTGTTCATATTAAAACTTTGGGATGTCATCGTCAATACAGAAACATAAGCATAAACATACCTTATTTACACTAATGATCTACATCTCCGTTAATCTCTCTGTGTAATGTAGCTTCGTATCGACACCTGTGATACAAATAAACTGAGTGAGTCTGGTTGGGAAACCTGGTGAGCACAAAGGGTTTTCAACCCACAATAATATAATTATTTAGGTTTAATCATCAAACAATCAACCCATTTACCCATCCCCATTATCTTCTTTATTTCTTAAGGATCTACCCTAAGAATTATCTACCACTCATTCCTAAGGAATTTTCCTAAGGAATAGGCATGAAGTACATCGTCGCCAGGGTTTATACAACAAGCACTAAATCCATAGTTGCCAGGGTTCATCCAACGGGTGCTAAGTCCATTGCTCATTTATCGACAATATTATTTTCGGAAATCCACCTGAAATACATGTCAATGGGTTTTTAGAGTACACCAGGTAAACATATCGTTCACAACACCTACAGGTTGCGAGCCTGCTAGTGTTCCACTGAACTGTCTAAAATAGTCCGTGGTTGTCATCTATACTCTGCTAGATGACGGGGCCATCGCTTGGCACATCGCTTCTTACCATATTTTACCACTCATATATCATCGCTCGTCATTCATCTCATCTTTCATCGCTCATTATTTATCTCATCTTTAATCTACCCATCTTTTACCCACCATTATTATAGGTATAAAATGCATATACAATTTAAGACAAATAAAACATGTATATTTTTGTTCATCCAGCATAGATATCAAGAACACAGATAATATGCACACATAACACGTAATTTATATAAAATACTTCATATCTATCTGTAAGATGAAAATAATATGCACTCACTTGTAGCGTGCTTTAATAGAATCTATCTAGAAACGGTCAGCGGTTCGTGATCATCGGGCACAGGAAGTGGAAACGGCCTCCACAAACAAGAGAGAGAGAGAGTGTGTGTGTGTGTGTGTGAGAGAGACAGAGAGAAGAAATTTAGGTCTAAGGAAGCTTAGGGTCGAAATGGCTATTTATAGGCTGATTTTTGGCCTCTAATGTCGTGAGCCATGCACGCTCACGTCGTGAGCTTGATCCTGCTCACCTCGTAGACCCGCCATTTGTGTCCCTAGCTTCGGATGGTGTCATTTGACTCCTCACGTCGTGAGAAATCCTTGCTCATGTCGTAAGCTTTTGACTTATCACTCCGTAGCCTTGCCATGCGTCTTCTAGCCTCGAAATGTGGTGTTTTGACTCCTCACGTCGCGAGAAATCATGCTCACATCGTGAGTCCAGTCAGATTAGGGTTTCTGACACGTCTCATACTCTCAGGCAGCTACATCTTCGGAAGGCCATAACTTTTGCATACGAGCTCCGTTTTTGACGTTCTTTATACTCACGCGTAGGTGGAGACGTACTCTACAAGTTTCATTTAGACCCCTAAGGCTAAAACGTAATTTATCGTAAACTCACTTTTTACGATTCCCGGTGTGGTGCCGGTTTTGTCGCGAAACTTCGACAGGTCATAACTTCTTCGTTATAAATCGGATTTCGGTGTTCTTTATGTGTACGGAAACCTTGTACATATACTACAACTTACATAAGATTATTTATTCTAAATAATCCTCTATCAAAAAGTCAGTTTTGACGCTTATCGTTTCTAAACTGACTAGCCCGAATCTGCGGGCGCTACACCTACTGTCATGATAAAGGGCACTGGAAGCGAAGCTGCCCCAAATACTTGCAGGACATGAAGGATGGGAAGATAAAGCCCAACCATGCAGGTATCTACACTATTCTATCTAATAACTCATCACTTGCTACTTCTTGGGTCCTTGATACAGGATGTGGTTTTCACATTTGTTCTGATTTGTAGGGTCTAAAAAGAAGTAGGGATGTGGAGCACGGGAAGATGAACTTGATCATGGGGAATAGGAAAGTGTTACCTCTCACCAAGATTGGAGTTTATTCTTTATTGCTTAGTAGTGAGTTAGAAGTAGATTTGGATAATTTTTGCTACTCGTCCGATATGGCGAGAAACATTATTTGTTTTCATGGTTTGTATAAACAAGGTTTTATATTTTAATTTAATAATGAAATTGGTTCTATTAATTCTTTTTATAATGGTATTTTTTATTTTGAAAAATTGCCTTGTAATGGTGTATATGAAACTGTGATGGTTGTAGACAACTTAGGAAATAATGTATTGCATATTGATTCATCCAAAGGTTTGGACAAAGCATGCTTGTGGCATTGTCGTCTTGGACATGTTAACAAGAAGCGCATAGCCCAACTCCAAAAGGATGGAGCATTGGAGTCATTTGACTTAAAGTTGGATGACACATGTGAATCTTGTTTGATTGGAAAGATGACCAAGTCACCTTTCACTGTTACTTGTGAAAGAGGTGAGGGTTTGTTGGATCTCTTACACACTGATGTGTGTGGGCCCTTCAGATCCGCTACAAAGGATGCTAACCGCTTCTATGTGACTTTTACTAATGATTATAGCAGATATGGGTATATCTACTTAATCAAGCATAAGTCAGAAACGTTTGAAAAGTTCAAAGAGTTTAAACAAGAAGTGGAGAATCAGTTGGGCAGGAAGATAAAGGTGCTCCAATCCGATCGAGGTGGTGAGTATCTTAGTATTGAGTTCCAAGACTATCTTAAGGAATGTGGAATTGTTTCACAATTGACGCCACCTAAGACACCACAGCTTAATGGTGTGGCTGAGAGGCGCAATCGAACCTTGTTGGCTATGGTTCGTTCCATGATGAGTCGAGCTTCGTTACCTATCTCATTTTGTGGGTATGCCTTAGAGACTGCCGCCTATATCCTTAATCTTGTCCCAACTAAGAAGGTTGCCAAAACACCTCACAAAATGTGGACAGGGAAAGTTCCCTCGTTGGCACATATCAAGGTTTGGGGTTGCGAGGCTTTCGTAAGACAAGAGACTCACGACAAACTCGAACCTCATAGTGAGCATTGTATTTCCATCGGCTACCCATAGAAATCTTTTGGATATCTCTTCTATAGACCGAGTGACAATGTTGTCTTCGTTGCAAGGAAAGGGGTTTTCCAAGAAAGAGAACTCATATGCCAAGAGGACAGTGGGAGGCAAATTAACCTTGAAGAGCTTCAAGAGTTAAGTGATGAAGGAACCTCAAACACTAGCGCTCAAACTGAGGATGAAACTCCATTTGAGCCAGTTGACGAGTCCTTACCTCTGAGACGTTCCGGTAGAGTTAGAATGGCACCTGAGTTTTATGGTTTCCATATTACTACAGATGGTGATACGTTTATCAGTGATGGTACACTGGTGAATTTGGATGAGCCACCTAACTACAAGGAAGCCATGGCAGGCCCCGAATCTGCGAAATGGAAAGATGCTATGGACAGCGAGATTCAGTCCATGTATGACAATATAGTTTGGAACTTGGTTGATGTCACAACTAGCAAATTAGGGTTAAGGTTTTGGTCCTTGTGCGAGACAATTCCTCCATGTAAACTTGTAATAACCCATTTAGAGAGAATTCAAACTACAATGCCATTCAAATTCATACATTCCTACATTGTGATTCAAGTCGAAACCACTTGGTATAAACCAAAAACTCGATCCAATAAGCCAAACTCAATCATTTTGGGCCTTAGCACAAGGATTTTCGACCCAAATCTCTTTTTGGGCCAAGTATTCCTTATTGGGCCCATAACCTCTTTAATTGGTCCTTGTGGGCCGAGAACCCTCTTTTGGGCTCTAGTGGGCCGAAAACCCTCTTTTGGGCTCTTTTAAAAAAAAGGAAAGAATTATGGATGCATGACACCTCACCTTTACACAACATGTATCCAAGTAATTACCTCCCATGCAACTAGGTAGAGATTATTACCCACCATGTTTCCATGCCCCATTTCTCTTCCCTCTCCCTCTTAATTCGGCCAAAGCACTTCCCATCTCTCTATAATTAATTTTCAAACATTACTCTCATTTCATTCTTCTCTCAAGACTCCCTTATCCTCTCAAGCATTTTCGAGTTCTTCATCATCAAAGGTTGATTCTTAAGCTCCTTGGTAATTCCATGATTAACTCCATTGTTTTGTTTCAAGTTTTTACAAAGATCTTTCCTCTTACAGCTCCATTTTCGTGATTATGCTCTTAGAACACCAAAACAACACAAATCTCATCAAGAACTCAAGCTAGGTTCAAAGATTCTTCTTCTTCTTCATCTACATCACAAAAACCTCAAGGTGAGCTTCATACCCCCATATCTTTCGTATTTTTCATGTTTTCGGGGGAAGGATACAAGTCAACTCTCGTTTAACCGTTGGATATTTGCATGTACCATTGTGTTATGTGTTTAACTTTTGGATCTTTACTTGAACATGAAGTTTATCACTTAGATCTTCATAAAAACCATGAGAAAATTATGTGTTGTCTTATATAATACATTTAAACTTGTAGATCTGAGATTATACACTCAAAATAGCAAAAATAAGTGTTGTGTTCAAACATCTATAACCTAAACTCAAAAATCAACTTTTTAACATAAACGTTTTGGACTAATTACGGACTGTTTTGACCACCTTGACTATAATATTTTTCAAAACTGTTTACATGAAAAAAGTTCAAGTTTATACCTTAAAAATGACTACTCTGACGCATTCATACTATTTTTCTACAATTTTTGGCGGTTTTTACAAAACTGCCTATCATTTCAGGAATGATTTCGGACCAGTCTGTGAAGATGAACATTTTCACACTGGTTTGAGGACATTAAAAATTATAATAAAAATTATGAACAACGTAGACTCATTTTCCAAACTCTCAGAGTTTACGGATCCAAATTCTGACTTACGATAATTTTTCTATAATTTTCCTAAAAACAAGGACAGAAAAGTCAAAAACAAGAAATTGTTTTTATCATGCTAAAAGCTCTTATACTTGTGTTAGATGCAAGTTTATATGACTTATACATACTTTTAAAACATCTAGACATGTTAGCTTATATGTATATATATATATATATATATATATATATATATATATATATATATATATATATATATATATATATATATATATATATATATATATATGAATTGTCTTGAAAAACAAATGAAATAAACTATATCGAGTACAGTTGAAGGTCGCAAACCACACTTTCAAAGAACACATAATTATTTAAAATCATAATTATCTTATTTGCAAGTAAAACGGAGTCATAGTTCACATATATCTGTTAAGGCTCTTGTGAAACACTTCGTTTGACACCTATCGAGTGTACAACCGTAGCCTGTAGATATAACCAGAGTCTCCTGGAGGGAGAGCGAGAGTTTGTGTATAGATCTATACGGGGGTGACACCCCACTCCTGAGTTGTTCGCTACAGTTAGACTAGGCTAGTCTAGGGTGACAAACCTTACCTTAACAAGTCGACGTCTGTAAAACGTCATGATAGGCGGATCAGTCATTATCAAATACGGTATAGCGACTCACATAGGGAATAACAATACGATTTTGGTTTATGGGAAGCTTACATTTTATCGGTTTTATTAAGCTATAAAACTACAAATCATTTTCCAAGTATTCAGTTTCTTACACTTCCGGTCTTAGGGTTTAAGACTACTACACTTTTACAGGCAGAAAATATCGGATTTTCTGGGAACGTTCGCTTTAGTTTTACAAACAAAAGATAACAAAGGACAGGCATGCATATATTCATAGTTTTGGAACGAGACTTACAAATCATTTTCATAGAAAATATCGGATTTTCTAAAAGAACTATGAGAACTATTCTAAACAAGTGCAAAACCATTTTTATACAAAAATGCTTATGAACTCACCAACTTTTTAGTTGACGCTTTTTCAAAACGACTTGTATTCTCAGGGAACTAGTAACAGGTAATCAGCTTTGCTATGAGATCAAGTGGTGCGGCTTTAATAAATTTTACTTCTTGTTATTTTTGTGTAATTGTTAAACAAGTACAATTTGTAAAACAATGAATGTTAGTATATTGCAAGGTATGAAGTTTGTTTGCTATGTTTCATTCATATTCAATTGTTATGATACTGTACATGAAGTCATCCGCCCCCGGACGTTTCCGACGTCCCGGTTCGGGGGTGTGACAGTTGACAATGTACCAGGTTGTAAGACGACTGGGTGCAAATGGATCTTCAAGAAGAAGACCGACATGGATGGGAAAGTACACACTTATAAGGCGTGATTGGTTGCGAAGGGCTATACTCAAACTCCAGGAGTTGACTATGACGAGACTTTCTCACCAGTAGCGAAGATAAAATCTATTACGGTTATGCTAGCCATAGCTGCATTTCATGATTATGAAATATGGCAAATGGATGTCAAAACCACTTTCCTAAATGGGAAGTTGGCTGAAGATGTTTACATGAGTGAGCTAGAGGGTTTTGTCGATGCAAAGTACCCTAATAGAGTGTGTAAGCTTGAGAAATCCATTTATGGATTCAAAACAAGCATCTCGCAGATGGAATCTTTGTTTTAATGAGAAAGTCAAAGAGTTTGGTTTTACGAAAAGCGAGGATAAGTCATGTGCATATGTCAAGGCTAGTGGGAGTATAGTTAGCTTTCTTGTATTGTATGTAGATGACATACTGCTCATAGGAAACGACGTCTCAACTTTGCAGGATGTTAAGTCCTGGCTTGGGAAGTGTTTCGCTATGAAGGACATTGGGGAAGCTGATTGCATTCTAGGGATAAGGATATTGAGAAATAGGAGTAAAAGACTAATAGGACTTAGTCAAAGTACCTACTTGGATAAGTTGTTAAAACGTTTCAACATGGAGAACTCCAAGAAAGGAGAATTACCTATCCTGAGCAATACCAAATTGAGTAAGACTCAAAGCCCGAGTACTGATGCCGAGATAGCAGAGATGAGCCGAGTACCATATGATTATGTAGTTGGCTCGATCATGTATACTATGACATGTACTCGCCCTGATGTGGCCTTTGCTTTGAGCATGGTCAGCAGATATCCAAGGAATCCTGGTAAAGCTCACTGGATTGCGGTAAAGAACATTCTCAAGTACCTCCGAAGGACAAAGGACTGGGTCCTTACCCTCGGTGGGAGTGATGACTTGAGAGTGACAGGGTATAGTGACGCCAGCTTTCAGACCGACAGAGATAATTTCTGCTCTCAGTCGGGTTGGGTATTTACCCTAAATGGAGGAGCAGTAACTTGGAAAAGTTCCAAACAGGAGAGTGTAGCTAATTCAACGTTCGAATCAGAGTACATAGCAAAAAGTGAAGCGTCGAAGGAGGCGATATGGCTAAAGAACTTCATCGGAGACCTTGGAGTTGTACCGGATGTAAAGGAGCCTATGGATATTTTCTTTGATAGCGAGAGTGCGGTCGCCTTAACCAAGGAACCAAGGGATAATGGCAGATCCAGGCACATCGACAGAAAATATCACTTTATAAGACATCGGATTGAAGAAGGACTCCTCGTAGTAAAGATGGTATCGTCAGAGGAGAACCCAGCAGATACCCCTACGAAGGGACTGAGTAGGGTTAAGCACTTGCAGCATGCTAGGAGTATTGGGTTGAAGGACGATATTAGTTTTAGTGATTCGATAGCTATTTAGAAACTTGTAATAGATAAAATGTAATTGACATTTGATGATTGAATAAAAGGATTTTTATTTATAAGTAACGTCACTATATTGTGTCAATTGTTTACTATTGTTTCACATTTTGCATGTTTTGACTTCCAGAATAATAAGATTATTCAAACTATCCACAATCGATCATACTTTGGAAGTAGGTTATGAGACTAGACTGTCATGAATGGGTTTGTAAGATTGTCTAAGGTGTTAGACATAGAAAAAGTTTTCTACAACATTCATGAGTGCTCTTGATAGTACGAAACATCATATAGTCTTCAAACCAAGATATATGCGTTGTTGAGTACGAGTTGGTTGTGCATTCATAGTACAAAAACGCATCAGTAACTTGATGTTATAAAACGTATAGTTGTGTATCATTTAACGAGTAGTTAGTACAAGCATATAAGTCAAAGTTTATCTGTTCCTTTTATCCTAAGAAGATTAAAAGCGATATCTTGGGCCCCTCGATGATTTTTCTTGACTTATATGTCGGGCCTGGTCAGGACTCAATTGATGTGTTCAATTAAGTTCTATGTCAAACAAATCTGAAATCGGGAAACAAACTGCTGGACAATAAGTATGACTATGTTCCATGTATTTGTCCGCATGATATATTGAAGAACAGAGGATTATATGATTCCTTATCTAAAGGGTGCATGAGAATTCGACAACGGGTTTTGAAAGCTACAATTGCTAATCGGATTTTGAAGTTGCATTGGCAGTTATAGTTATTAGACTTATCCAAGTGGGAGACTGTTGGATTAGGTGTCTAAGCTCATAACTATAATTGGTATGTACTTGACCCGATAGTAGCATGGTCTATTTTGGGTTGCATTCATCATAATAATTTGATAGGATGGATATTTTAGAAAGAGGTTATTTGTGATTTATTAATATATTATAATTATAATATATTAATTGAGAAATCATATTATTTAATTAGTATTGATCAAGAATTACTTTGGAATTAATTTAGTGATCGAAAGAGACTGATTAAATTAATGGGGACTGATTATGTAAATCAGTGATACATTTGGTTTGGGCTAATGATCCATGATTGATTTGTGAGGGACTAAGCTTATGAGATAGTCCATGAAGTGTTAGTCCAAATCAATTGTTGGATCATAAGCCTAAGTGTAAGAATTAGGGTTTACAAGTAACCCTTGGAATTCTACACTATATATGTAACCCTTTGGCCCTAAAATCGGATATATAAGAGTATTCTAAGAGGATATAGCCGATTTTTTGGTGCTTAAAGCTCTCTCTCATTGTCATCCAATTTTTGGTGGTGTTTTGTGAAACATTTGAGGCATCACACTTGAGGTGCTAAACTCTTGAAAGGCCAAATTCTACAAGCTACAACAAGAGGTAATCATCTAACTAGTTTTTATGATTCAGTTATCAAAGTTGTATGCTAGTTAGGCTTCATGCTTTGGAAAAAGAATATTGCATGTATAACTAGAGAAAACTTAGATCCAAAGCATTAGGGTTATATGTGCACCATAGGGATGTTATAGTGCTGAAAACCCATCACAATAAACATACAGCCTAGCATATCCAGGTGCTGGCCTACCCCTTCGGTCTCTTTCAACCGGTAACCACCTAGCATATCAAGGTGTTGGCCTACCCCTTCGGTCTCTTTCAATCGGTAACCACCTAGCATATCAGGGTGATGGCCTACACCTTCGGTCTCTTTCAACCAGTAACCGCCTAGCATATCAGGGTGCTGGCCTACCCCTTCGGTCTCTTTCAACCGATAATCGCCTAGCATATTTGGTTGTTGGCCTATCCATTCGGTCTCTTTGAACCGGTTACAGGGACTATTTCACCCCTACCACTACCACATAATAGCATGCATAATCCTACTGCCAGACATATTTGGGTGCCCGACCTACCCCTTCGGTCTTATTGACCGGATACGGGGTCTATCTCACCCTACCACTATCACATAATATCATAGCATACTAGCACATAAATCATAACAGATAGTGGCATACCAGATAATTATGACAAAGACAATCATCTAACTACAATCTCCTACTAGTGGGTCGGCCTTGGTGCCTTAGATCCACTGCTACCGAGAAGGTAACTCACCTCGATAACTAGAAGTAGCTGCAAAAACTCCGGCTCCGGATATCACCCGACTCAAGCCCCTAAACAAAGAAAATTTCCTTAATTATCCTTTCATACTCATGACCCCTTAAGGGTCAACTCTAGTCAAAGTCCAAGTCAAAGTCAACATTCTGGTCAAAGTCAACATTCTGGGTTGACTCAACTCGCCGAGTTGGGCCATCAACTCGCCGAGTTCCATAAATAATAAAACCCTGAATTCGCGATCCAACTCGTCGAGTTCTTTCACGAACTCTTCGAGTTCCTCCTATCAGCAGAATCGGGACACTTCGACCCAACTCGTCGAGTTCCTCTATGAACTCGTCGAGTTCTTTAGTCTGTTAAGCTCTTCTTAATGGATTGAGCTCATATTGTAACATACACGTTTTAAAATCATGTTTTAAGTAAATAATATTATGAAATATTATGTGATATAGATTATTGAGTTCTAACATATAGTTTTTACTACAATTGAAGTAAAACTATGTTTAGAATCATCCAGAATGTTTTGGAAATCTTATGAGATTCCGAACATTAGGCAAATATTGAAATTTAACGAAAATATAAAATTTGAAATAAGTAAAATTTTATTATTGAAAGTTGTAGATAATTTCGTTAGAAACATTTAGGCGAAAACCTCATCAAAATCTGAGTTATAACGAAGAAGTTATAACCAATCGAAGATCCATGACAAAACCGGCACGGCGCCGAATGACGTAAAAAGTGAGTTTTTGATAAACTACTTTTTAGCCTTGGTGATCTAAATGAAAGTCGTATTATTTGTTAAACCGAGAATTTTCATAAAAAGAACGCCCAAATCTGACTTCGTATGAGGAAGTTATGATTTTTCTAAGTTTCAGCTTAGGAGTAGACAGCTAAAAACTCGAATTTTCGATCGAGTGATTTTTAGACGACACAACCTAAACGAGAATTGAAGACCTCGTCAACAGTAGTACAACGGTAAAAAGTTTGACGAAAACGGATGTCGGATGAAGAAGTTATGAATTTTTAACGGATTTACCAGCCCCGGTCTGTTAAAAATAATAATATTAAAATAAAGTCAAAATTAGCCGACCAAGTCTAAACGAAAGTTGTAGAGCATAATTTCCCTACGCGTGCATATAAAGAACGTCAAAAGCGGAGCTCGTATACGAAAGTTATGGATTTTAGAAGTTCGGGGCACAAAAATCAAGAAAAGTCCGAAATCCGAGGAATTTTGCACGGCTGGTGTTCGGCCACGTCACCCTCGTCCGGATCTCGCCCCGTGTCTGAAGCAGCTGCGTCATCCGAGGAGTTGGCCCACTCGCGAAGCGACGCGTGTCGCAGCCGTGTCCGAGCCTCGCACGAACACCTGGCCTCCCTCGCATGCGCGCCACCTGCCCTCGCTGCTGCCACGCGCTTTGCCCCCTTGCTGCCGCGTGTCCCTTCTCGGCTGAAGCTCCGGATCTCCCCTCGTATAAAAGGGACACCTGCGAGCCTTCCCGGGTATTTTGAGAATTTTGGCACTTTTTCACCCTTAATCAATATTTTTAGTATTTTTTGACTTCCCCCGAAGCCCCGATATTATTTCCAACGCCCGAAACACGCCCCAAAGTTCCCGAGAAGCCAGAAAAATTTATCTTTTCGGTTTTGAAGCTCTACCTTCGCAGAGCCCGGTTTTCAAGAAAACTCCCGGTTTTCATTGAAGAAAGTCAATTATAGTAACGAAGTGCTGCACAAATTACTATTTTAACCCCCGGTTATTTCAAGGTGAGTTTAATATATAGGAACAATTGTATGTTATGTGTTATATGTGCTATGTGCTTTTCCATGTTATCATCTCGTGTTATTATTTCTGCTATTTTTATAGCAAGGCTATACCTCTGACCACGAAGTGTATGACATAGGCATCACTTGGGTATTGGTATGTACCGTTGACCATGAAGTGTATGACATAGGCATCACTTTGGCTTCGACAGTATGCTAAGATAAGTCTGAAAGCCTGAATATTCTAGCAAAATGATATTCCTGAGTATTTTTTGTGCCACTTGTGCTGAAACTTTATTGATTGTATATCAAGTATGGAAATTGTTATGTCTCATTGATTGATATGGAAAGCTTTTCGCATTATTCACATATGCCTTTGTTGTTCCTTATTCCTCCTTGCTTCTTCCATATTGAAGTGTATATAGGGCATAACGTTATATTGTATCTATTTATTGAACTCACTAAGCATCACCGCTTACCCCTCTCTATGTTTAACAATTGCAGGAGATAAATAAGCAGTATGATAGTATACTGTTGGAAGATTTAGAATAGTTTGTAATAGTACTTTTGTACTTCAGTTTATGTTTGTATAAAATTACAATATCCTGGGTAGTTATGTAAAATATTAAAACTTAGTCGGTTTGTATCCAGTCCTATGTAATCAAATTATCAAAGTAAAATATTATATATGAATATGCATGTAGCATGTTTTTGGAGTAACAATATTGTGAAGCATGAAAGTTTGGGTCTTTCAGAAATACGAAAGTTTAGAAAGGGGTTCTTTCAATCATGCTATCAAAGCGGTGGTTTAAGTGAACTAAATTCCATGGATTGGTATTTAGACTTAAACTATTGGAAGTTCAATATATGAACCGAATCATTGTAAATATATGGATACAAACCATAGGAAATACTTAAGTGGGGTATTGGGTAGTGATAAACCCTAGTATTCTAAGATATTAGGTTACTTCAAATTTTTTAGAGAATTAGTTTATGTGAACTAGGAATTTTGAGAATTTCTAGATTTAAACATGGAATGTTAAGTAAAGATGATACGATATGTATCTAGTATACTTTAGGTTGAATACCTAATGGGGACAAGCACTAGAATATTAAGAGGAGATATGCCTTATATTCTATTAAGTGCTAAATGATAAGTAAATATAGCATGTTTTAGGTTTCATGCTTATACTGCTATTACTTGAGAGAGTTTAAGGTCTGTTGCCGACCTTGGTCTGGAAGAAGAAATTTTAAGTATTCCAGATTCTAAAATTTCCGTGTTATAACTGATAAGAAATTTTTCGAAGTGATAAAAAGACTTATGATAGTCGACATCAATAATGTTTATAGATAAACGATCGAGGGATATCGTAAAATAATATTTATGAAGTGTTATTGTAAATAGTGTATTAATACCTATAAAGTGGTATTATACATTTAAAGTATGCTTGATAATATAATAACATCTTTGGAAGAAAGATGTGCGTTTGAAACACATTCGGACGAGATAAATGTTTTGGCATAACCGATGAAGTTGTTCCACCGCTGTCCAGAATGAAGCAATGATTGCTTATAGAGTAAGAAGAACCGAAGATGGTGATCAATACTTCGGCATTATCGCAATTGATGTTGTACAAGATTTAGAAGATTTAAAGATCAAAGGAAAGGCTAATGAAGTTTTCAGACTCAATAGGCCAAGGCTTTGCCTAAACATTTTGATATAGTGTGTAGTTCAAGTAGTAATCCTATACAGGATGTTCAGACTTAGTATTTAATAATACTGAGCGACTTCTATCACATCCTTATGGAAATTCCATTGTGTGTTAAGCCGACTTTAACATACGTGATTAGGATGGTGAAATAGGTTATTTGGTTGTGAAAAGGCTGAGTGGCTTACTTGTTAGAGTAAGGTAGAGTACTTAGTTGAAGAAGATATATACTCATATTATTATATGAGAAGATATGTTGTAGTTAGGAATGATAGAGAATCAAGTTGAAGATAGTAGAACATCCTGAGATGCAGCTATAATGCGAATTTCCTAGGATAGATTCCTATGAAGTAGACTTAAAAGATACACTCATGAGAAGAAGATTTACTCATATACAGAAATGAACAAATGTACGTGGTGACTTGCATGAATTAGAAGATGATGCAGGTAGTTGAAAACCGTTTGTCTCCACGCTGCTAGACTAAATTCTGGTATACTGTATCTTGCAGAGTAGATACTACCCGAGAAAGAATTTATATGAAGAATTGGAAGTAAATTTTTATCGACCTATGGAAAAGTATTAGAATATGCTAGATCGAGCATATGCATGAGAAGAATCCTAGAAGGCGAGTATAGGTAATCCAAGATATGTTTAATAGAAACGCGAAAACCCTAGTTGAGTCTAGGAGAAATTGTTGTATGTATTTGTTTAAACACGTTCATGTGTGATAAGTTGCTTCGTGATTTTAAATTGTGACTTGGATAACTGCGAGACAATACTTGGGACGAGTATGAGTAGGTGTGAATAGTAGTAGAGGCCTATACTACTGGAAGCACAGGACTCACACTTGGATCAGGGAAAGTCACAAGGTTACCAAGAAGCTAATAATTGATTCCGTTCTTGTTCAAGTATGGCATTACCTTTGTATCGGTGATGACTAAGGAGACGATTTCCATTCGAACCTTAGTGGTCATAAAGAATCGAGTCCGATTAGTATAAATCTGCAAAAGGAGTTGATTGGTTCAGAGAACCATGTCTTGTATAGTGATGAAACTTCAATAGGAATACTGAAGAAGTAGATGGTCGAGATAGTCGATAGAAATATAACGATCTTCATTAAAGGATTGAGCAATCATTAGCTAGAGATGTGACTTGCTATGTGGTGTTATTGGCCACAAGAAATGTTTTTGCCCTACTCTTACTAGTCAAATGGCGGGGAGTCAAGTTTCCGTCCAACAATCAAAGAGTACTCCAACCAAAAAGGAGGAGGTGCCAAAAGCTAAAAGCTGTGTATTCCAGATTACCATAGAAGAGGCACGCGAGAAACTGAATATTGTGACTGGTACATTTCTCGTCAAATCTAGACTTGTTCACATCTTATTTGATTCCAATGCCTCAGATTCTTTTGTGTCTCGAGAATTCGAATATTCTTTTCAAATCGCTTGTTACGCATTTGTCCAATCATTTCATATAGATAACATAGGAAATATATCATTACTTGCTGATAAAGTGTATAGAGATAGTGTCATAGGAATTGAAGGTTATAATCTTCTTGCTAACCTAATTCTTATCTCCTTTCCCAACTTTGATATTATGGATCGGTTGTCAAACAACCGCGCAAAATTCTTGTGCTACGAAAAGATAGTACTCATCCCTATCGAAAGGGAAGATTCTATTTATGTCTATGGTGAAAGTAATAACTTCTTTCTTAAAAACTCGTAAATTTATATCGAAGGGATATTCTACCTATCTGGCCTACACAGTCGATATCTCAAAAGAAGAGAAGAAAACGGTGAATGATGTTCCCATTGCTAAAGAATATCCAGATGTTTTTCCTGAAGAATTGCCTGGACTTCCTCCGAATAGGCAAGTAGAATTCCGAATTGACCTTATGCCTGGTGCTATTCTAATTGCCAAAGACTGCTATATAGAATGATAGCATTGGGTAATTGTCGACCAACTAACTAAGAATGCATATTTTCTCACCATACGTACAACGGTTCTAATGGAGAAATACGCACAAGTTTACTTAGACGAAATTGTGGCGAGACATGGTGTGCCACTAAAAATTATTTCCGATCGTGATACTCGCTTCACTTCTCACTTTTGGGCGAGTATGAAAAGTGAATTGGGATCTCGAGTTGCTACCAACACAGCTTATCATCCACAGACATATGGTTAGACAGAGAGAACAATCCAAACAGTAGAGGATATGCTTCGTGCATGTGTCTTAGCGTTCGGTAGTAACTGTGAACACCATTATGTTGGCATAATGTAGGACAGAAAATACTTGGAGGCCCTGGATTGATTTAATATACCACTGATAAGATTCAATTGGTATGAGAAACAATGAAAGTGGCCCAGGATCGACAAAAGTTTTATGCAGAAAAGAGAAGATGATGTTGGATAAGGTGTCTAAGTCCATAACTATTTCTGGTATGTACTTGACCCGACCCGGCATGGTCCATTTGGGTTGCATGGCACCATGCAATTGGATAAACTAAAATGAGAGAAATAACACTTATGGTTTATTAATATATTATAAGTTCTAATATATTAATAATATTATTTAATTAGTTTGATCAAGAATTAATTAAGTGATCAAAAGATAACTAATTAAATATATGGGTAGATTATGTAAATCTTCCATATCTTATATAGTGGGCTAAGAGGCTCCATGGATTATCAAGTTGGGTTCCACCCATAGGATGCTCCATGGATGCTCCATGGGAGTTACAAACCCATGGGTCATGGAAATGAAGAGTCATGACACATTAGGGTTTACATGGTGTAACCCTAGATGTGTCAACACTATATAAGAAACCCATTCTCCACCAAAATCGGCTACACTAAGAAACAAGAGGGCTAGAGCCGATTTTGCAAGTGTAAGATTCTCTCAAAGTTTACTCCTTTGCATTTGGTGTTGTGTGAAGCATTTGAGGCATCACACTTGGGGTGCTAGGCTCACAAGGTTTCAAGGATCATAATCAACAACAAGGTAAGTTATTCTATCTTTCATTCAAGTTAAAAATGTTCCCCATGTATGCTAGATAGGAATATAACCTTGGAATTCAACTTTGCATGATTATTAGACAAACATAGATCCAAGGTTATTAGGGTTGCATGTACACTTAGGAAGTGTTAGAATGCTCAAAACCCATCAGTGGTATCAGAGCCAGGTTTGTTTGTTGTTTTTTTTTTGTGTGCAAACAGCTTGAAAAAAAATCGTTTTTCTGTTTTATGCTCATATGAAAGTTTGCACATTTGTTGCTGGAAATGGACTAGAAACATTACCCTAAACTGTTTTGATGTTTTAAAGCTTGTTTTAGATGGTGTAATGTTTATGCTAATCCATTTACAATGGCAATTATTAAAATTACAAGTTTTTTTAAGTGTAATTTTTTATTCTTGAAAGTGTTCATATTCATGTTCTTGAACTTATGAAGATTAGATGATCATAGGAATTGTTTGTAACCTTCATGGTAGTTTAATTCATGATCATAATGTGTTTTAATGGAGTCCATAACTTGTCCTCAAGTTATGGAAAACCAAAAGTCTCACTTTTATTAAAGCCATTAAAAGAACACAAGAGTTATAAAAATGAAGAGTCTTCATTTTTATTACTCAATTAATTCATAAGTTATAAGAAATGAAAAGTTTTGGAAGTTTACAAAACTTGCCCTCAAGTTTTGGAACATGTAAAGTCTTGATTAAAACTTTAGTTCCAACCCTTAGAATTTTAAAAGTTAAAATTCAACCCTTATACTTTATAATATTATAAGTTACTAATATATATATGTATAACAACAAGTCGTATTACCGCTAGTACGCCTCATTCATGAAGCCGGTCTATAAGGGGGGTATATGGTTGTTGCCTATAAAATGGCAACTTAATGGGTGTCCACTCTCACCCACCGCTTCCTTGATCGGTGGAGGGTCGTTAGCCGAACGGGTAAGACAAGGACTTATAAATTCTCATTAAAAGTATGATGAATATTATAAAGTAACTAAATGCTTTTATTAAATTCCCAATCTTAGTTACTTTAGGGAAAATGTGAATAAGGTGCTAATCCATGAAATTACACTTTACACTTTGTTTAAGTCGTTGGTGGAGCGTGTGTGGTTAACCGGCACACTAACTTGGACTTAACAAGGTAGGTAAAGGGTGACTTAAGGTTTACCATAGCATCGGTGGAGCGTGTGTGGTTTACCGGCACATCGATTGAGTGATAAACCTTGAGGGTACCAAGTGATTTGCATGGTTACTTCACACCTCGTTTTGTGATCCTCGGTATCCCAGTCACAAAACTTGGAGGGCACACTCGAGATTGAAACATGCCTTTGAAAAGTTCACTGAATCTCAAAAGAATCTAGGAATTTCTAAGAACCAATTAAAAACCTAATATTTATATTTCGTTTTTCATGGTGGAAATTGGTGAATCGTCATTCACCTACCTTTCAAATATGTTATAGCTTGGATTACGGCATACCTCTTCTAAGTTATAATATATTGTGATTGGATCCTAGCCTTAATATTACATTTGGGTGTTTTATTAAGGACTCTCTTAATATCTAAACTAATCTTGTTCTCTTCTTTCAGATGTCTTCAAACAATGCTGCTTCTGGCTCTAATCCTAATGGCTCCTTTACCCTTATGAACTTGTGTGGGAAAGTCACTTTTGATGGATCCAACTTCAATGAATGGATCAGAAACATCAGGATGATTACCCACTACGAGGACAAAGAATATGTCCTTGACAAGGAGCTTAAGGAGATTGATGGGACCACTGCAACTCCCTAGGAGATCGCTGACTTCCGGGCACATGAAAGGGATGCTACAAAAGTGGCATGCATCATGTTGGCCACCATGACAGCGGAACTCCAAAAGTCCTATGAGGACTTCTACCCTTTTGAAATGCACCAAGATCTGATGGAAAGATACCATCAAAGTGCACGACAAGAGAGGTATGAAATCATATGCTCTATCATAACAACCATGACGAAGGACGGGGAATCCGTCACGAGCCACATGCAGAAAATGCAAAGGTATGTGGATCGGTTGCTGAAGCTTAATGTGAACTTCCCTGAGGAGCTTGCAATAGATATCATTTTGCACTCCTTACCATCGTGCTATGATCAATTCCGCATGACATATCACATGAATAAGGAAGAGGTCACACTCAGCAAACTTCAGGGACTCCTCAAGACCGCAGAAACAGGTCTTAAGGGTAAGTCGGTTGTTAACACTCCTACTCCAAACTCCGCCCCGGTTTTGGCAATCGGGAAAGGTAGAGGGAAGAAGAGGAAGAGCTCTTCGAAGGGTACCAAGGCTAGGACCCTTGATGGCTCTTCTTCAAGTGGAACCAAGAAAGGTTTTGTCACTCCTTCTTCTGACCCTAAAGAGGCTGAATGCTTCTATTGCCATGAAAAGTCACATTGGAAGCGGAACTGCCCAAAATACCAGCAAGATGTGAAGGATGGGAAAGTTAAACCCAACCATGCAGGTATTTACACTATCTTATCTAATAACTCACCCCATTCTAACTCTTGGGTCCTTGATACCGGTTGTGGTATTCATATATGTTCTGATTTGCAGGGACTAAGAAGAAGTGAGAATGTGGAGCATCGAAGAATAAACTTAATCATGGGAATAGGAAAGCTTTACTTGTCACAAAGATTGGAGTTTATACTTTATCGCTAAGTAGTGGGTTTAGTTTAGATTTGAATAAATGTTGTTATTCGCCAGAAATGGCAAGAAATATTATTTCCTTTCATGCATTGTATAAACAAGGTTTCACCTTTTCATTTGATAATGAAGTTGGTTCGATTAATGCTTTCTTTAATAATGTTCTTTATTTTAAAGCATTACCTTGTGATGGTGTGTATGAAACTGTATCTGTGGTTGATAACTTAGGAAATAATGTATTGTGTATTGATTCTATTAATGATAATAACTTGGATAAAGCATCATTATGGTATTGTCGTCTTGGACATATAAGCAAGAAGCGCATAGGCCAACTCCAAAAGGATGGAGTATTGGAGTCATTTGACCTAAAGGCAGATGATAGTTGCGAATCATGCTTACTTGGAAAAATGACAAAGTCACCCTTCACAGGTTCATGTGAGAGGGGTGAAGGTTTGTTGGATCTTATACACACGGATGTGTGTGGGCCCTTCAAACATGCCACAAGGGATGCTAATCGTTATTATTTGACTTTTACTGATGATTACAGTAGATATGGATATGTCTACTTAATCAAGCATAAGTCAGAGACTTTTGAGAGGTTTAAAGAGTTTAAACAGGAATTCGAGAATCAATTGGGCAGGAACATTAAGATGCTTCGATCCGATCGAGGTGGTGAGTATCTTAGTTCAGAGTTCCTCGACTATCTTAGGGAATGTGGGATTGTCTCACAATTGACACCTCCCAGGACACCGCAGTTGAATGGTGTAGCTGAGAGGCGTAATCGAACCTTGTTGGATATGGTTCGTTCCATGATGAGTCGAGCTTCGCTACCAATCTCATTTTGGGGGTATGCCTTAGAGACTGCCGCCCATATCCTTAATCTAGTTCCCACAAAGAAAGTTGCCAAAACTCCTCATGAGATGTGGACTGGTTAAAGTACCCAAACTAGACCACATTAAGATTTGGGGTTGCGAGGCTTCCGTGAGACGCGAGACTCATGATAAGCTCGAACCTCGAAGTGAGAGGTGTATTTTCATCGGCTACCGACAGAAATCCTTTGGTTACCTCTTCTACAGACCTAGTGAGAATGTGGTCTTTGTAGCTAGGAGGGCTTTCTTTCGAGAGAGAGAGTTCATAAGCCAAGGAGACAGTGGGAGGCAAGTTGACCTTGAAGAAATTCAAGAGTCAAGTGGTGAAGGAACTTCAAACCCTAGCACTCAACTTGAGGAGGAAACTTCTGTTGAGCCAATTGACAAGTCTGTACCTCTGAGGCGTTCTACAAGGGTTAGGAATGCACCTGAGCATTACTATGGATTCCATATTACTGCGGAAGGTGATACACTTATCAGTGATGAGACGCTGATAGGTCTGGATGAACCTAACAGTTACGCGGAAGCCATGGCATGCCCTGAGTCAGCCAAGTGGAAAGAGGCGATGGACAGCGAGATACAGTCCATGTATGACAATCAAGTTTGGAACTTGGTTGAGAATGTACCAGGTCGTAAGACTGTAGGGTGCAAATGGATCTTCAAGAAGAAGACCGACATGGATGGTAATGTACACACTTATAAGACACGACTGGTTGCAAAGGGTTTCTCACAAACTCCGGGAGTTGATTATGATGAGACCTTTTCTCCAGTGGCCAAGATTAAGTCTATTAGGGTTCTGTTAGCCATAGCCGCATTTCATGACTATGAAATATGGCAAATGGATGTCAAAACCGCTTTCCTTAATGGAAAGTTGGCTGAGGATGTTTACATGAGTCAGCCAGAGGGTTTTGTCAACACAGAGTACCCTAATAGAGTGTGTAAGCTTGAGAAATCCATTTATGGGTTAAAGCAAGCACCTCGCAGATGGAATCTTTGCTTTGATGAGAAAGTCAAGGAATTTGGCTTTTCTAGGAGTGAAGATGAATCTTGTATATATGTCAAGGCTAGTGGGAGTATAGTTAGCTTTTTGGTATTGTATGTGGATGACATACTACTCATAGGAAATGACATCCCAACTCTGCAGGAAGTTAAGTCCTGGCTTGGGAAGTGTTTCTCTATGAAGGACCTAAGAGAAGCTGCCTATATTCTAGGGATAAGGATCTTGAGAGACCAGAGTAAAAGACTAATTGGACTTAGTCAGAGTACTTACTTGGATAAGGTGTTGAAGAGATTCGGCATGCAGGACTCCAAGAAAGGAGAGTTACCCATCCAGAGTAATGCCAGATTGAGTAAGACACAAAGCCCTAGTACTGAGGCTGAGATAGCAGAAATGAGTCGAATACCTTATGCTTCGGCTGTAGGATCGATCATGTATGCTATGACGTGTACTCGACCTGATGTAGCCTTTGCTTTGAGCATGGTTAGCAGGTATCAGGGGAACCCTGGCAAGACACACTGGACTACGGTAAAGAATATCCTCAAGTACCTACGGAGGACTAAGGACTGGGTCCTTACCCTTGGTGGGAGTGAAGACTTGAGAGTTGTAGGGTATAGTGATGCTAGCTTTCAGACTGATAGGGATAATTTCCGCTCTCAGTCAGGCTGGGTCTTTACCTTAAATGGAGGAGCAATTTCTTGGAAGAGTTCTGAGCAACAGACAGTGGCTGATTCAACTTGCGAATCAGAGTATATAGCAGCTAGCGAGGCAGCAAAGGAGGCGATATGGCTGAAGAACTTCATTGGAGACCTTGGAGTTGTACCAGCTATTAAAGAGCCAATGGAAATTTTCTGTGATAGTGAAAGTGCAGTTGCCTTAGCCAAGGAACCAAGGGATCACGGGAGATCCAGACACATCGACAGAAAATATCATTTCATCAGACATCGAATAGAAGAAGGACTCCTCGTGGCAAAGAGGGTATCATCGGATGAGAATCCAGCAGATCCCCTCACGAAGGGACTGACTCGGGTTAAGCATCTCCAGCATGCTCGGAGCATAGGGCTGAAGGATGATATTAGATTTAGTAGTTAGATAACCTTGAAATTTGTAAAGTGTAATTGACATTAGATGATGAATAAAAGGTGTTTTATTTATGAGTAAAGTGTTGCTATTGATGGGTTTTTGAGCATTCTAACACTTCCTAAGTGTACATGCAACCCTAATAACCTTGAATCTATGTTTTCTCTATATACATGCAAATTTCTTCTTCAAGGTTATTTCCTAACTAGCATGGCATGGGGATTACATAAAACATAAAAACTAGTAGAAATACATACATTGTTGTTGCTTGGATTCCTTCAAGACTTTCTGAGCCTAGCACCCCAAATGTTGTGCCTCAAATGCTTCACACAACACCACAAGACTTGGAATAACTTGAGAGAATACTTCTAGCACTCAAAATCGGTTATGCCCTCTCTAGTAACACTATGTCCACTAGGTCATGATTTTGCTAGCCATAGGGTTCCTTTTATAGTGTTGTCACAATTAGGGTTTACACATGAATGCCCTTAATTGTCATGACTCTTGATTTCCCATGACCCATGGATTTGTAACTCCCATGGACTATCCATGGAGCTCCATATGGTTATAACCAAACCCATAAACCATGGATCATTAATCCACCATAAAAGAATTGATGATTGTCATAATCAACCCTATATATTTAATTAGTCTCACTTTGATAACCAAATTAATCCTAGATTAATACTTGATCAATACTAATTAAATAATACTATTATTAATATATTAGAACTTATAATATATTAATAATCATGAGTGCCTTATTCTCTCATTTAGTCTATCCAAGTATTGGAATGCCATGCAACCCAAATGGACCATGCCGGGTCGGGTCAAGTACATACCAAATAAAGTTATGGACTTAGACACTATATCCAACAGCTATCTCTTGTCGATCGTTTACTATATTTTTTTTGCATGTTTTGACTTCCAGAATAATTATGTTTGGTATATCATATTATTCGAACCTCCACAGTCGGTCATATGTCGGAAGTAGGTATGAATCAAGACTGTCATGATTGGTTGCAGAGGTCTAAGTTGTTGGACATGGCTACAACACTCATGAGTGCTCATAAGTTCTGAGCATTTGACTCAACCCACGCTCACTGGAATCACTTCATGGAATTTATCTCGAGTGATCGTGAGATGGTAATATCATATAAGTCTTCAAACCTAGACATATGATTTGTTACTTATGAGTTGGTTATGCATTGATTGTACGTTAACGCATTGGTAACTCGATGTTATAAAACGTGCTTTTGTGTATAATTCAATGAGTGGGAGACTGTTGGATAAGGTGTCTAAGTCCATAACTATTTCTGGTATGTACTTGACCCGACCCGACATGGTCCATTTGGGTTGCATGGCACCATGCAATTGGATAAACTAAAATGAGAGAAATAACACTTATGGTTTATTAATATATTATAAGTTCTAATATATTAATAATATTATTTAATTAGTTTGATCAAGAATTAATTAAGTGATCAAAAGATAACTAATTAAATATATGGGTAGATTATGTAAATCTTCCATATCTTATATAGTGGGCTAAGAGGCTCCATGGATTATCAAGTTGGGTTCCACCCATAGGATGCTCCATGGATGCTCCATGGGAGTTACAAACCCATGGGTCATGGAAATGAAGAGTCATGACACATTAGGGTTTACATGGTGTAACCCTAGATGTGTCAACACTATATAAGAAACCCATTCTCCACCAAAATCGGCTACACTAAGAAACAAGAGGGCTAGAGCCGATTTTGCAAGTGTAAGATTCTCTCAAAGTTTACTCCTTTGCATTTGGTGTTGTGTGAAGCATTTGAGGCATCACACTTGGGGTGCTAGGCTCACAAGGTTTCAAGGATCATAATCAACAACAAGGTAAGTTATTCTATCTTTCATTCAAGTTAAAAATGTTCCCCATGTATGCTATATAGGAATATAACCTTGGAATTCAACTTTGCATGATTATTAGACAAACATAGATCCATGGTTATTAGGGTTGCATGTACACTTAGGAAGTGTTAGAATGCTCAAAACCCATCAGATGACCCACAGAATTCTAAGTGGGTGATACTGAAGGTATCCCCGTGGAAAGGTATTATGAAATTTGAGAAGAAAAGGAGATTGAGTCCTAGATTTGTTGGACTTTTCAAAATTATCTAGAGAATTGGTCAACAAGCATACCGCTTGGAATTGCCTGAAGATTTGGCAGGTATTCATGATGTATTTCATGTAAGATATCTACGTAAATGCTTGAGCGTATATGATGAAACGGTTCCATTATCCGAGGTGAAACAGGATAATAAATTAAGTAGAAGAGATCGTAAATGAAAGAACGACTAATCTACGTAATAAAGAAGTGAAGTTGGTGCTTGTCAAGTGGAAACACCATCGAGGCCCAAATTATACTTAGGGAAAATAAGAATGAGATAAGAGCGAAATATCCTCTTTTGTCTAAATCATTGTGATTTCGGGGACGAAATCCTCAAAAGGAGGAGATATTTGTAACATACACGTTTAGAAATCGTGTTTTAAGTAAATAATATTATGAAATATTATGTGATATTGAGTATTGAGTTCTAACAGATAGTTTTTACTAGAAATGAAGTAAAACTATGTTTAGAATCATCCAAAATGTTTTGGAAGTCTTATGAGATTCCGAACAGTAGGCAAATATTGAAATTTAACGAAAATATAAAATTTGAAATAAGTAAAATTTTATTATTGAAAGTTGTAGATAATTTTGTTAGAAACATTTAGGCGAAAACCTCATCAAAATCTGAGTTATAACGAAGAAGTTATGACCAATCGAAGATCCGCGACAAAACCGACACGGCGCCGAATGACGTAAAAAATGAGTTTTTGATAAACTACTTTTTAGCCTTAGTGATCTAAATGAAAGTCATAGAATTCGTTAAAATAATAAACTTTCATATAAAGAACTTTTAAATCTAACTTCGTATGAGAAAGTTATGATTTTTCTAAGTTTCAGCTTAGCAGTAGACAACTAAAAACTCGAATTTTAGATCGAATGATTTTTAGCCGACACAACCTAAACGAGAATTGAAGGTCTCGTCAATAGTAGTACAACGGTAAAAAGACAGACGAAAACGGACGTCGGATGAAGAAGTTATGAACTTTTAACGGATTTTCCTGTCCCGGTCTGTTAAAAATAATAATATTAAAAATAAAGTCAAAATTAGCCGACGAAGTCTAAACGAAAGTTGTAGAGCATAATTTTCCCTACACGTGCATATAAAGAACGTCAATACCAGAGCTCATATGCGGAAGTTATGGATTTTAGAATTTCGGGGCACAAAAATCAAGAAAAATCTGAAATCTGAGGAATTTCGCATGGCTGGTGTTCGGCCACGTCACCCTCGTCCGGATCTCGCCCCGTGTCTGAAGCAGCTGCGTCATCCGAGGAGTTGATCCACTCGCGAAGCGACGCGTGTCGCAGCCGTGTACGAGCCTCACACGAACACCTGGCTTCCCTCGCATGCGTGCCACCTGCCCTCGCTGCTGCCACGCGCTTCACCCCCTCGCTGCCGCGTGTCCCTTCTCGGCCGAAGCTCCGGATCTCCCCTCCTATAAAAGGGACGCCTGCGAGCCTTCCTGGGTATTTTGAGAATTTTGGCACTTTTTCACCCTTAATCAATATTTTTAGTACTTTGACTGCCCCCGAAGCCCCGATATTATTTCCAACGCCCGAAACACGCCCCGAAGTTCCCGAGAAGCCCGAAAAATTTATCTTTTCGGTTTTGAAGCTCTACCTTCGCAGAGCCCGGTTTTCAAGAAAACTCCCGATTTTCATTGAAGAAAGTCAATTATAGTAACGAAGTGCTGCACAAATTACTATTTTAACCCCCGGTTATTTCAAGGTGAGTTTAATATATAGGAACAATTGTATGTTATGTGTTATATGTGCTATGTGCTTTTCCATGTTATCATCTCGTGTTATTATTTCTGCTATTTTTATAGCAAGGCTATACCTCTGACCACGAAGTGTATGACATAGGCATCACTTGGGTATTGGTATGTACCGTTGACCATGAAGTGTATGACATAGGCATCACTTTGGCTTCGACAGTATGCTAAGATAAGTCTGAAAGCCTGAATATTCTAGCAAAATGATATTCTTGAGTATTTTTTGTGCCACTTGTGCTGAAACTTTATTGATTGTACATCAAGTATGGAAATTGTTATGTCTCATTGATTGATATGGAAAGCTTTTCGCATTATTCACATATGCCTTTGTTGTTCCTTATTCCTCCTTGCTTCTTCCATATTGCAGTGTATATATGGCATAACGTTATATTGTATCTATTTATTGAACTCGCTAAGCGTCACCGCTTACCCCTCTCTATGTTTAACAATTGCAGGAGACAAATAAGCAGTATGATAGTATACTGTTGGAAGATTTAGAATAGTTTGTAATAGTACTTTTGTACTTCAGTTTATGTTTGTATAAAATTACAATATCCTAGGTAGTTATGTAAAATATTAAAACTTAGTCGGTTTATATCCAGTCCTTTGTAATCAAATTATCAAATTAAAATATTATATATGAATATGCATGTAGCATGTTTTTGGAGTAACAATATTGTGAAGCATGAAAGTTTGGGTCTTTCAGAAATACGAAAGTTTAGAAAGGGGTTCTCTCACATATCCTTCAGATCTAAGCTCCATACTTTGTATACATACTGAAAATGTCCTTTTAAGGGTAAAGTTTCCAACTTTACCCGTTAATACCCTTCCTTAAAGGATTTAGCTCAAACCCTAACTCTTTAAGACCTAGATCTTGATCCAAAAGCCATTAATACTTCTAGCTACGACATACAAACTGAGATCTAGACCCTAGACACTACATGAACACGTAAAGTCTGACTTTCTCTCGATGCATGGCCTTTTGGAGCTTAAAAGGCCAAAATGGCATCCTAAAGCTTGCATGGGTTTTCAATGGCCATAAAGTTTGCACCTTTATACCATGAAATCTCTTCAAGGTCCTAGATCTGGAAGTATACTCACTTGGGACGTCCATTTCCCAAGGACCATGCTACTTGGACCAAAATCCAATAAAAGTGAAAATGAAGAGATCTAAGTAATCATTAAGCAAGTTTGAGACTTGCTTACTAGAAAATGTTGCAAATGGAGTGAATTTTCTGGATCTATAATCTCCTTCTTGAGTCCTCAAGCTTCTCCTTCTTCCACAAGCTTCACATACACAAGATTTCTCTAAAAAATGACACAAAACTCTCAAAAGTGAATTAGGGTTTCGTGGCTAGGGTTTGGGACAATGGAGGCTGTAAATGAGGCTAGCATGAGGGGATTAAGATGCTTAAATAGGGTGCAAAACCCTGAAATTAGGGTTTCACCTTTGCCAGCCTACTCGTCGAGTTGAGGGCTCTCAACTCGTAGAGTAGGTTACTTAAAACGCACGTCTCATCTGATCTCTACTCGACGAGTTTGGGGCTTCCAACTCATCGAGTTGCTCTGTAAAAATGAATAAATTATAATTAAATACGTACCAGGAACCAGGCGTTATAATTCTCCCCCACTTATCTCAAACTTAGTCCTCGAAGTCTTTTGTCTCGAATAATCCTGGATAATGCTCCCCCATCTCCTCCTCGGGCTCCCACGTCCACTCTAAACCATTACGGTGCAATCATTGCACCTTCACTAACTGCATGACCTTGTTCCTCAAGGTTTTCGCCTTGCGATCCAGAATCACCACTGGTCTTTTGTCACACCCCAAAACCGGAACGGCGGAAATGTTCGGGGGTGGAGGACGTCATGTACAGTATCACAACAATGCAAAGTAGTAAACAAGCAACAACATCATCCATTGCATTAATAATATAATTTAATACAGGTGTGTTCTGTCAAGTTTTATAGACACCAAAAATATACATCACAATAAAAGATGAGTCTTGAACGAGCTCCATCTTCTCAAAAACCTGGCTCCGGTACCTGTCTACTGGCGACCTGAGAATACAAGTTATTTTGAAAGAGTTTATCAGCTTTAAAGCTGGTGAGTTCATAAGTATATTAGTGTCTGTATTTGTTATGAAAGTGTTTGTAAGTCTTGTAATGTATAAGTTTTGTAAAAGTTTGTAATTGTTTGAACTCTCCTAGAAAACCCTATGTTTCCTACTAAAAGTAGCCTTCTACCAAGGCATCTAGTATCTGTGTGTATGTCTCTTGTAAGAGTGTGTATTTTCCCAAATCTGACTATCATTAACCAAAAATATAGTTTTTACATTATTGTTTATTGTGTGAATATCACAAAGTAAATGTAAAGGGAAAATGAAATAGTATTGTAGTGTTGTATTAAGTAACTACTGTTGTACTAATTACTTTAAACCAATTGTTATTTAAAGTACCATGTGATCGGCCTGTATCCTGCTACCGACTCTATAGAAAAACGACGATGTAAGACGTCGTAAGAAGTGACGTTTGGCACCCGTAGACTTGCAAGTCCCACTGTAGCGAGCAGCAAGGTGTAGGATAGTCAATCCAGTATAGATCTATACACAAACTCATACGCTCCCCATTTAAGGAGATTCTGGATACAAAACAGGTCATGACAGGTAGTGCCATGCCCCCGTTAAGTGGCTCACATAACTGTAAGTAATGTATATGTATATGTATATGTATGTGCTAGCTGTATTGTGTGTTCTTTCTCTCTCTAGCTTGTATGTTTTGTTTCTCATCACTCTGTATTATGTTTGTTTCTCATCACTATGTATTACTCATGAATGAACTGACTCATTGTATGTTTCATTGTTCTAGTAATAGTATCTTCCTAAACTATACCTATTACAGTTTACTAGTAATGTTGTTTGTGTATATGAACATGTTTGTATACCTTTGCTACCCAAAGGCATTGAACTGAACGAAAGAACTAACGATTTATATCTATACACATATACATGATATATAACTAGGATTCAAACGACCTTCGTGTTGGATAAGGTGTCTAAGTCCATAACTATTTCTGGTATGTACTTGACCCGACCTGGCATGGTCCATTTGGGTTGCATGGCACCATGCAATTGGATAAACTAAAATGAGAGAAATAACACTTATGGTTTATTAATATATTATAAGTTCTAATATATTAATAATATTATTTAATTAGTTTGATCAAGAATTAATTTAGAATTAATTAAGTGATCAAAAGATAACTAATTAAATATATGGGTAGATTATGTAAATCTTCCATATCTTATATAGTGGGCTAAGAGGCTCCATGGATTATCAAGTTGGGTTCCACCCATAGGATGCTCCATGGATGCTCCATGGGAGTTACAAACCCATGGGTCATGGAAATGAAGAGTCATGACACATTAGGGTTTACATGGTGTAACCCTAGATGTGTCAACACTATATAAGAAACCCATTCTCCACCAAAATCGGCGACACATAAGAAACAAGAGGGCTAGAGCCGATTTTGCAAGTGTAAGATTCTCTCAAAGTTTACTCCTTTGAATTTGGTCTTGTGTGAAGCATTTGAGGCATCACACTTGGGGTGCTAGGCTCACAAGGTTTCAAGGATCATAATCAACAACAAGGTAAGTTATTCTATCTTTCATTCAAGTTAAAAATGTTCCCCATGTATGCTAGATAGGAATATAACCTTGGAATTCAACTTTGCATGATTATTAGAAAAACATAGATCCAAGGTTATTAGGGTTGTATGTACACTTAGGAAGTGTTAGAATGCTCAAAACCCATCAGTGGTATCAGAGACTAGGTTTGTTTGTTGTTTTTTTTTTTGTGCAAACAGCTTGAAAAAAATAATCGTTTTTTTTGTTTTCTGCTCGTATGAAAGTTTGCACATTTGTTGCTGGAAATGGACTAGAAACATTACCCTAAACTGTTTTGATGTTTTAAAGCTTGTTTTAGATGGTGTAATGTTTATGCTAATCCATTTATAATGGCAATTATTAAAATTACAAGTTTTTTTAAGTGTAATTTTTTGATTCTTGAAAGTGTTCATATTCATGTTCTTGAACTTATGAAGATTAGATGATCATAGGAATTGTTTGTAACCTTCATGGTAGTTTAATTCATGATCATAATGTGTTTTAATGGAGTCCATAACTTGTCCTCAAGTTATGGAAAACCAAAAGTCTCCATTTTATTAAAGCCATTAAAAGAACACAAGAGTTATAAAAATGAAGAGTCTTCATTTTTATTACTCAATTAATTCATAAGTTATAAGAAATGAAAAGTTTTGGAAGTTTACAAAACTTGCCCTCAAGTTTTGGAACATGTAAAGTCTTGATTAAAACTTTAGTTCCAACCCTTAGAATTTTAAAAGTTAAAATTCAACCCTTATACTTTATAATATTATAAGTTACTAATATATATATGTATAACGTCAAGTCGTCTTACCGCTAGTACGCCTCATTCACGAAGCCGGTCTATAAGGGGGGTATAAGGTTGTTGCCTATAAAATGACAACTTAATGGGTGTCCACTCTCACCCACCGCTTCCTTGATCGGTGGAGGGTCGTTAGCCGAACGGGTAGGACAAGGACTTATAAATTCTCATTAAAAGTATGATGAATATTATAAAGTAACTAAATGCTTTTATTAAATTCCCAATCTTAGTTACTTTAGGAAAATGTGAATAAGGTGCTAATCCATGAAATTACACTTTACACTTTGTTTAAGTCGTTAGTGGAGCTCGTGTGGTTAACCGGCACACTAAGTTGGACTTAACAAGGTACGTAAAGGGTGACTTAAAGTTTATTATAGGTCGGTGGATCTCGTGTGGTTAACCGGCACATCGATTGAGTAATAAAGATTGAGTGTACCAAGTGATTTGCATGGTTACTTCACACCTCGTTTTGTGATCCTCTGTATCCCAGTCACAAAACTTGGAGGGCACACTCGAGATTGAAACATGCCTTTGAAAAGTTCATTGAATCTCAAAAGAATCTAGGAATTTCTAAGAACCAATTAAAAACCTAATATTTATATTTCGTTTTTCATGGTGGAAATTGGTGAATCGTCATTCACCTACCTTTCAAATATGTTATAGCTTGGATTACGGCATACCTCTTCTAAGTTATATTATATTGTGATTGGATCCTAGCCTTAGTATTACATTTGGGTGTTTTATTAAGGACTCTCTTAATATCTAAACTAATCTTGTTCTCTTCTTTCAGATGTCTTCAAACAATGCTGCTTCTGGCTCTAATCCTAATGGCTCCTTTACCCTTATGCACTTGTGTGGGAAAGTCACTTTTGATGGATCCAACTTCAATGAATGGATCAGAAACATCAGGATGATTACCCGCTACGAGGACAAAGAATATGTCCTTGACAAGGAGCTTAAGGAGATTGATGAGACCACTGCAACTCCCCAGGAGATCGCTGACTTCCGGGCACATGAAAGGGATGCTACAAAAGTGGCATGCATCATGTTGGCCACCATGACAGCGGAACTCCAAAAGTCCTATGAGGGCTTCTACCCTTTTGAAATGCACCAAGATCTGATGGAAAGATACCATCAAAGTGCACGACAAGAGAGATATGAAATCATATGCTCTATCATAACAACCATGATGAAGGACGGGGAATCCGTCACGAGCCACATGCAGAAAATGCAAAGGTATGAGGATCGGTTGCTGAAGCTTAATGTGAACTTCCCTGAGGAGCTTGCAATAGATATCATTTTGCACTCCTTACCATCGTGCTATGATCAATTCCGCATGACATATCACATGAATAAGGAAGAGGTCACACTCAGCAAACTTCAGGGACTCCTCAAGACCGCAGAAACAGGTCTTAAGGGTAAGTCGGTTGTTAACACTCCTACTCCAAACTCCGCCCCAGTTTTGGCAATCGGGAAAGGTAGAGGGAAGAAGAAGAAGAGCTCTTCGAAGGGTACCAAGGCTAGGACCCTTGATGGCTCTTCTTCAAGTGGAACCAAGAAAGGTTTTGTCACTCCTTCTTCTGACCCGAAAGAGGCTGAATGGTTCTATTGCCATGAAAAGTCACATTGGAAGCGGAACTGCCCAAAGTACGAGCAAGATGTGAAGGATGGGAAAGTTAAACCCAACTATGCAGGGACTAAGAAGAAGTGAGAATGTGAAGCATGGGAGAATAAACTTAATCATGGGGAATAGGAAAACTTTACCTGTCACCAAGATTGGAGTTTATACTTTATCGCTAAGTAGTGGGTTTAGTTTAGATTTGAATAAATGTTGTTATTTGCCAGAAATGGCAAGAAATATTATTTCCTTTCATGCATTGTATAAACAAGGTTTCACCTTTTCATTTGATAATGAAGTTGGTTCGATTAATGCTTTCTTTAATAATGTTCTTTATTTTAAAGCATTACCTTGTGATGGTGTGTATGAAACTGTATATGTGGTTGATAACTTAGGAAATAATGTATTGTGTATTGATTCTGTTAGTGATAATAACTTGGATAAAGCATCATTATGGCATTGTCGTCTTGGACATATAAGCAAGAAACGCATAGGCCAACTCCAAAAGGATGGAGTATTGGAGTCATTTGACCTAAAGTCAGATGATAGTTGCGAATCATGCTTACTTGGAAAAATGACAAAGTCACCCTTCACAGGTTCTTGTGAGAGGGGTGAAGGTTTGTTGGATCTTATACACACGGATGTGTGTGGGCCCTTCAAACATGCCACAAGGGATGCTAATCGTTATTATTTGACTTTTACTGATGATTACAGTAGATATGGATATGTCTACTTAATCAAGCATAAGTCAGAGACTTTTGAGAGGTTTAAAGAGTTTAAACAGGAAGTCGAGAATCAATTGGGCAGGAACATTAAGATGCTTCGATCCGATCGAGGTGGTGAGTATCTTAGTTCAGAGTTCCTCGACTATCTTAGGGAATGTGGGATTGTCTCACAATTGACACCTCCCAGGACACCGCAGTTGAATGGTGTAGCTGAGAGGCGTAATCGAACCTTGTTGGATATGGTTCGTTCCATGATGAGTCGAGCTTCGCTACCAATCTCATTTTGGGGGTATGCCTTAGAGACTGCCGCCCATATCCTTAATCTAGTCCCCACAAAGAAAGTTGCCAAAACTCCTCATGAGATGTGGACTGGTTAAAGTACCCAAACTAGACCACATTAAGATTTGGGGTTGCGAGGCTTCCGTGAGACGCGAGACTCATGATAAGCTCGAACCTCGAAGTGAGAGGTGTATTTTCATCGGCTACCCACAGAAATCCTTTGGTTACCTCTTCTACAGACCTAGTGAGAATGTGGTCTTTGTATCTAGGAGGGCTTTCTTTCGAGAGAGAGAGTTCATAAGCCAAGGAGACAGTGGGAGGCAAGTTGACCTTGAAGAAATTCAAGAGTCAAGTGGTGAAGGAACTTCAAACCCTAGCATTCAACTTGAGGAGGAAACTTCTGTTGAGCCAATTGACAAGTCTGTACCTCTGAGGCGTTCTACAAGGGTTAGGAATGCACCTGAGCATTACTATGGATTCCATATTACTGCGGAAGGTGATACACTTATCAGTGATGAGACGCTGATAGGTCTGGATGAACCTAACAGTTACGCGGAAGCCATGGCATGCCCTGAGTCAGCCAAGTGAAAAGAGGCAATGGACAGCGAGATACAGTCCATGTATGACAATCAAGTTTGGAACTTGGTTGAGAATGTACCAGGTCATAAGACTGTAGGGTGCAAATGGATCTTCAAGAAGAAGACCGACATGGATGGTAATGTACACACTTATAAGGCACGACTGGTTGCAAAGGGTTTCTCACAAACTCCGGGAGTTGATTATGATGAGACCTTTTCTCCAGTGGCCAAGATTAAGTCTATTAGGGTTCTGTTAGCCATAGCCGCATTTCATGACTATGAAATATGGCAAATGGATGTCAAAACCGCTTTCCTTAATGGAAAGTTGGCTGAGGATGTTTACATGAGTCAGCCAGAGGGTTTTGTCAACACAGAGTACCCTAATAGAGTGTGTAAGCTTGAGAAATCCATTTATGGGTTAAAGCAAGCACCTCGCAGATGGAATCTTTGCTTTGATGAGAAAGTCAAGGAATTTGGCTTTTCTAGGAGTGAAGATGAATCTTGTGTATATGTCAAGGCTAGTGGGAGTATAGTTAACTTTTTGGTATTGTATGTGGATGACATACTACTCATAGGAAATGGCATCCCAACTCTGCAGGAAGTTAAGTCCTGGCTTGGGAAGTGTTTCTCTATGAAGGACCTAAGAGAAGCTGCCTATATTCTAGGGATAAGGATCTTGAGAGACCGGAGTAAAAGACTAATTGGACTTAGTCAGAGTACTTACTTGGATAAGGTGTTGAAGAGATTCGGCATGCAGGACTCCAAGAAAGGAGAGTTACCCATCCAGAGTAATGCCAGATTGAGTAAGACACAAAGCCCTAGTACTGAGGCTGAGATAGCAGAAATGAGTCGAATACCTTATGCTTCGGCTGTAGGATCGATCATGTATGCTATGACGTGTACTCGACCTGATGTAGCCTTTGCTTTGAGCATGGTTAGCAGGTATCAGGGGAACCCTGGCAAGGCACACTGGACTGCGGTAAAGAATATCCTCAAGTACCTACGGAGGACTAAGGATTGGGTCCTTACCCTCGGTGGGAGTGAAGACTTGAGAGTTGTAGGGTATTGTGATGCTAGCTTTCAGACTGATAGGGATAATTTCCGCTCTCAGTCAGGCTGGGTCTTTACCTTAAATGGAGGAGCAATTTCTTGGAAGAGTTCCAAGCAAGAGACAGTGGCTGATTCAACTTGCGAATCATAGTATATAGCAGCTAGCGAGGCAGCAAAGGAGGCGATATGGCTGAAGAACTTCATTGGAGACCTTGGATTTGTACCAGCTATTAAAGAGCCAATGGAAATTTTCTGTGATAGTGAAAGTGCAGTTGCCTTAGCCAAGGAACCAAGGGATCACGGGAGATCCAGACACATCGACAAAAAATACCATTTCATCATACATCGAATATAAGAAGGACTTCTCGTGGCAAAGAGGGTATCATCGGATGAGAATCCAGCAGATCCCCTCACGAAGGGACTGACTCGGGTTAAGCATCTCCAACATGCTCGGAGCATAGGGCTGAAGGATGATATTAGATTTAGTAGTTAGATAACCTTGAAATTTGTAAAGTGTAATTGACATTAGATGATGAATAAAAGGTGTTTTATTTATGAGTAAAGTGTTGCTATCTCTTGTCGATCGTTTACTATATTTCTTTTGCATGTTTTGACTTCCAGAATAATTATGTTTGGTATATCATATTATTTGAACCTCCACAGTCGGTCATATGTCGGAAGTAGGTATGAATAAAGACTGTCATGATTGGTTGCAGAGGTCTAAGCTGTTGGACATGGCTACAACACTCATGAGTGCTCATAAGTTCTGAGCATTGGACTCAACCCACGCTCACTGGAATCACTTCATGGAATTTATCTCGAGTGATCGTGAGACGGTAATATCATATAAGTCTTCAAACCTAGAGATATGATTTGTTAGTTATGAGTTGGTTATGCATTGATTGTACGTTAACGCATTGGTAACTCGATGTTATAAAACGTGCTTTTGTGTATAATTCAATGAGTGGTAGAACAAACATATGAGTCGAAGTTTATCTGTTCCTTCTTGGATTAGAAGCTGATATCTGGGCCCCTCGATGATTTTGTTTTGACCTATGTACCGGGCCCGGTCAGAACTAAGTTGATGTGTTCAATTGAGTTCTATGTCAAACAAATCGGAAATCGGGAAACAAACTGCTGGACACAAAGTAAGACACTGTTCCATGTATTTGTCCGGCTGATATCTAGAACAGAGGATTATATGATCACTTATCTTAAATGGCGTATCATCATCTTCTCAGTTCCGAGAGACCTTGAAAGAGCTACGATTGCCGATCGGTTCCTGAACTATTGCAGTTATAGTTATTAGACTTATCCAAGTGGGAGACTGTTGGATAAGGTGTCTAAGTCCATAACTATTTCTGGTATGTACTTGACCCGACCCGGCATGGTCCATTTGGGTTGCATGGCACCATGCAATTGGATAAACTAAAATGAGAGAAATAACACTTATGGTTTATTAATATATTATAAGTTCTAATATATTAATAATATTATTTAATTAGTTTGATCAAGAATTAATTTAGAATTAATTAAGTGATCAAAAGATAACTAATTAAATATATGGGTAGATTATGTAAATCTTCCATATCTTATATAGTGGGCTAAGAGGCTCCATGGATTATCAAGTTGGGTTCCACCCATAGGATGCTCCATGGATGCTCCATGGGAGTTACAAACCCATGGGTCATGGAAATGAAGAGTCATGACACATTAGGGTTTACATGGTGTAACCCTAGATGTGTCAACACTATATAAGAAACCCATTCTCCACCAAAATCGGCGACACATAAGAAACAAGAGGGCTAGAGCCGATTTTGCAAGTGTAAGATTCTCTCAAAGTTTACTCCTTTGAATTTGGTGTTGTGTGAAGCATTTACGGCATCACACTTGGGGTGCTAGGCTCACAAGGTTTCAAGGATCATAATCAACAACAAGGTAAGTTATTCTATCTTTCATTCAAGTTAAAAATGTTCCCCATGTATGCTAGATAGGAATATAACCTTGGAATTCAACTTTGCATGATTATTAGACAAACATAGATCCAAGGTTATTAGGGTTGTATGTACACTTAGGAAGTGTTAGAATGCTTAAAACCCATCACTTCGGACAAATAACCCGAATACCCTAAGTCCATAACCAAACAAGGAACCAGAAGTAAGGTGAGCTATCAGTCCTAAGTCCTTTCAATCCTACTTATATAATTATATCCATATAGATACACAGAATATAAGTTAAAAGAGTTTAATATAAGTATTTGATATGTAAAAGAGTTTGTAAAACAGTTTGAAGTAAAACAGTTTGATAACACAGTTTGAAAAGTAAGAAATCCACTTGTTTGGTAGTTATTAATCACATGTGATTGATATAATAACTATAATATTTCAACTTGTATTCCCCCCACCCCATAAAAGCATTTAAAAACATTTAAAAGGTTAATTAAGGGGTATGAACTCACCTGTAGTGAGTGGTTTGGATGAACGGAATGTATAAGATGCTAGGTGTCAAGTGAAGACTTGTACACACACAATGATCCTAGTTAACATATAATAACACATATATGTATCCAATTAGTCTTTAAACAACTAATTAACAAAGTTAAGACATCCTAGGACATGTAAAACACCTTATATAAGTGCTATAAGTCCTAAGGATTGCATCTAAGTGTTGTAGGACGTTGCTATTGAGTTTAGGGTTCAAGGGGACCCTTTATTGGAGTTTACGGTTTTGCAACCATAACTCATTGAGTTTACGGCCGTAAAAGCATGTTTCTGTGACCATTTTGTGTTTTGAAGCCTTAAAGATCACAAGAAGCATTCCTACTTCATGTTTAAGCCTTAGGAAGAGATTAGGGCACCATTTCACTCCTTTTAGGAGTTTACGGTCCTTGGACCATTTCCCTTTGGGTTTACGGCCGTAAACCCAAATGGTTTATGGTCTTTTGATGTTTTCAAGTACTAAGCACATCAAGGAAGGGATCTAGGCTAGTTTCCAAGGCTTAGAAGGGACTAGGGCACACTTTGGCACCCTTTTTGGGGTTTACGGTCCAAGAACATCTTGGACCGTAAACACCTTTGATCCTTGGTTTCTTGGGTGTTTTCTTGATGTTTAGAAGTGTAACAAGCTCTATAATACTCTAGGATAGAAGTACTTACTAGGTAGAAGCTTGAAAAGGTGCTAAAAGTCCAAGAACACTAGTGTGTGTTCTTGGTGTTCTTGGTGAAACTTGAAGATCTACACTTTGGAATGATTTCACGGATGGAATCATGTTAGATCACTAGATTAAGGTATATATCAACTTATTAGGGTAAGAAACACTTACAAGTTGAAGATCTTGAAGAAATGTTGGATGATACTTGAGAGAGAATTGAGATTTGGATCTTGAAAATGTGAAAAATGGTAAAATATGACTAAGTGTCATATTTATACCCCCTTTTAGGGTTTACGGCCGTAAACACCTTTGTTTAGGCCGTAAAATCCAAACTCTTGGAGTTTTGGAATAATATTGTTGCACAATAAACCCTAGGGCTCCCTCTTTCCTGATATCTCCTGAAGTACTAACTTAAAAACACTCAAACTTATTCCAAAAAGCTTGAAAGTTAGCAGAAACTGTTCTGACTTCTATTGAATTGAATGGTTGTACAGAATAGAAATTTCGGGTTGTCACATCATCCACCCATTAGAAGGAATTTCGTCCCGAAATTAGAGTTTAAGCAAATAAGTAGTTACAAATAACTAAGCAAAAAGACGAGGATATTTCAGTTTCATCTGATCCTCTCGTTCCCAAGTGAATTCAGGTCCTCGCTTGGCGTTCCAGCGAACCTTCACTATTGGGATACGGCTTTGTTTCGTTTGCTTGACCTCCCGGTCCATGATCTCTACTGGTTCTTCCACGAAGTTGAGGCTCTCGTTGATTTCGATCTCGTCGAGTGGGATTACAAGAGTCTCGTCGGACAGACACTTTTTCAAGTTCGAGACGTGGAAAGTAGAATGTACGTTACTGAGTTCGCGCGGTAAGTTATGTTTGTAAGCTACAGGGCCGAGTGTTGCGAGAATCTCGAAAGGCCCTATGTACCTTGGATTTAGCTTTCCTAAGCGTATCAAGCCCTTCCAGGGTGAGACCTTCAATAGAACACGGTCGCCCACCTGGAATTCCAATAGTTTCCTTCGTTTATCAGCGTAGCTTTTCTGTCGGTCTCTAGAGGCTTTCAATCGTTCACGAATCTGAACGATCTGCTCTGTCGTTTCCCGTATGATCTCCGGGCCCGTGAGAATGCTTTTAGGAACTCGTCCTTTAGCTAACTGGGTATCACCCACCTCAGCCCAGCACAGAGGGGATCTGCACTTTCGGCCATAGAGGGCCTCGAATGGAGCAGCCTTTATTCTACAAGGGGTAAATGAGTATCCCATGCTTTCCCAAAGTCGATCACACAGGCTCGCAACATATCTTCCAAGGTTTGGATAGTCCTCTCACTTTGCCCGTCTGTCTGTGGATGGTAGGCCGTACTCATGTCCAGCCTAGTTCCTAGGGAACTTTGTAACGACTGCCAGAACCTCGAAGTGAATCTACTATCTCTATCTGAGATAATGGATATGGGAACACCGTGCAGTCGTACAATCTCCCTAATGTAAGTTCTTGTAAGCTTCTCCATCTTGTCTGTTTCCTTGATAGGCAGGAAGTGTGCGGACTTGGTCAATCTGTCGACGATGACCCATATGGTATCAAGTCCACCCGTTGTCTTGGGCAACTTGGTTATGAAATCCATAGTGATCCGCTCCCACTTCCATTCCGGTATCTCTAGCTGTTGTAGTAGACCGGAGGGTTTCTGGTATTCAACCTTGACCTTGGCGCAAGTAAGGCATTTGCTCACGAAGGTAGCAATCTCTGCTTTCATGTTAGGCCACCAGTATAACTTTTTAAGATTCAGATACATCTTATCTGAACCCGGGTGGACGGAATAACGAGTGTTGTGCGCCTCGTTCATGACCAAGTCTCTAAAACCTACGCGTTTCGGGGTCCAGATCCGATCCATGAGAAAATAAGCTCTGCCACCCTTAACCTCCAAGTTCTTATCCATCCCTCTCAGGGATTCACCCGCCACATTTTCAGGTTTCAAAGCGTCGAGCTGAGCCTCCTTAATTTGCGTGGACAAGTGTGAATGGATAGTCATAGTCAATGATTTGACTCTACGACCAGAATATTCTTTCCGACTTAGGGCGTCAGCTACTACGTTGGCTTTACCCGGATGATAACGAATTTCGCATTCGTAATCACTGAGTGGTTCGACCCACCATCGTTGTCTCATGTTGAGCTCCTTCTGGTCGAATATGTGTTGTAGGCTTTTGTGGTCTGTAAAGATACTACTTTTTGTACCGTACAGGTAGTGTCTCCAGATCTTCAGAGCAAACACAACTGCTCCTAGTTCAAGATCGTGTATGGTGTAGTTGACCTCATGTGTCTTCAGCTGTCTCGAGGCATAGGCGATGACCTTACCTCGTTGCATCAGAACACATGCGAGTCCTTGATTTGACGCATCGCAATAGACAACGAAGTCTTCTATCCCTTCGGGGAGGGATAGTATTGGCGCGGTGCACAAGGCCCGTTTGAGCGTTTGGAACGCTCTCTCCTGCTTCTCTTCCCAGTCAAAGGTCACGCCCTTCTGGGTCAGTGTTGTAAGAGGTTTCGCAATGCGGGAGAAGTTCTGAATGAACTTGCGATAGTAGCCAGCAAGGCCTAGAAATTGACGAATTTCTGTAGGCGTCTTCGGTGCTGACCAGCTCTCAATGGCTTTAATTTTGGAAGGGTCCACGTGTATTCCCTCTTCGCTAACCACGTGCCCTAAGAATTCGACTCGTCGGATCCAAAATTCACATTTCGAGAACTTCGCATAGAGCTTCTCCGAACGAAGTGTTTCTAAGACCTGTCGCAGATGTTGACTATGTTCTTCCTTACTACGAGAGTAGATAAGTATGTCATCGATGAAGATGATGACGAACTGATCCAAGTAAGGACGACACACCCTATTCATTAAGTCCATGAATACTGCAGGCATGTTTGTTAATCCGAACGACATCACTACGAATTCGTAGTGCCCATAACGAGTTCGGAAGGCTATCTTCGGAACATCCTCCCCTAGCACTCGTAGTTGGTGATATCCGGATCTTAAGTCGATCTTTGAAAAGAAATTCGCCCCTTGAAGTTGGTCAAATAAATCGTCAATACGAGGCAAAGGATACCGATTTTTGACGGTCAGTTTGTTGAGCTCCCTGTAGTCGATGCACATACGAAACGATCCGTCTTTCTTCTTGACGAACAAGACTGGAGCTCCCCAGGGTGAGAAGCTTGGTCTTATAAAGCCCTTGCTGAGCAGTTCGTTAAGTTGACAGGACAGTTCTTTCATCTCTGCAGGTGCTAGACGATAGGGCGATTTGGCTACGGGGGTAGCCCCTGGAACTAAGTCGATTCGAAACTCGACTTGACGTTGCGGAGGTAATCCTAGGAGTTCTTCTGGAAAGATGTCGGGAAAGTCGCGTACTACTGGAATGTTCTGAATGTCTTTCGTTTCTTGGCTCACATCGACCACATGAGCAAGGAATGTACGACATTCCTTTCGCAAGAATTTCTGAGCTTGAATGCTCGAGATGATACGAAGGTTCGTGTCGGGTTTATCGCCATATACTACTAGAGTTTCGCCAGACGACAGATTAAGGCGTACAGCCTTTTCGTAACACATGATGTCGGCACGATGAAGAGTCAACCAATCCATGCCAATAATGACGTTGAAACTTTTAATTGAGACCGGCATGAGATCGATTGCAAACGAATGGCCATCTAAAGTTAGGGTACACCCTATGTTTATACTGCTAGTGCTCTCTGTCTTTCCATTAGCCATTTCTACAGTGAACGGTTCTTTAAGTGCTCGTCATTTTTGCTTAAGTAAATGAGCAAATTTTTGGTTCACGAAACTCCTCTCCGCTCCACTATCAAACAGTATGCATGCATAAGAGTTATCGAGGAGAAACGTACCAGTGACCACTGTGGGGTCGGCAACTGCTTCCTCGTGGCCTATGGCCAGAACTCTTGCCACTCCACCGGCATTCCCTGACTTTGGGCAGTTTCTTTTGCAGTGGCCTACCTCGCCACAACCGTAGCAAGCCTGGCCCACTCCTGTGTCGGGGACTTGGTTGATTTGCCTCGTCGGAGCTTTACAGAAACGGGATGTGTGCCCCTTCCTGTTGCAGTTCATACACTGCATTTCCCGGCAGGCACCGACGTGGTGGAAGTTGCATTTGTTGCACTTAGGCAAACTTCCAGCGTACTGCTTTACCGGAGCAGCAGCGGCAGGTGCTATCGCAGCATGAACTGCCACGACCTGCTGCTTTTTGGCAGCCTTTGTCTTTCTCTTGTCATCCCAAAACTTCCGCTTGGAATCAGCGGTTCTGGCGGGTTCTGAGATGGCCAAGGTTGTTGTTGCGGCCGGGGTACGAACCCCATGGTCTATGAGTCGATTTGCCAATCGCTTGGCACTATCAAATGTAGTGGGGTTTGAAGCCAAAACATTTCCCTGGAATGGAGGCACCAACCCCCATATGTATCTTTCAATCTTCTTCCCCTCTGTATGAACCATGTTGGGACAGAGGGCCACCAGTTCACAGAACCTGGCGGTGTAGGAGACTATGTTGGAGCCCTTTATGGTTAGGCTCCACAGTTCTTCCTCCAGTTTTTGGATATCGCCCCTCGGGCAGTACTCTTCAACCATTAGTTCTCTCAGGGCTTCCCAGCCCATAGCATTTGCCACTATTAGGGATAGTGACTTGACATGGCTATTCCACTTTGCCACTATTAGGGATGGTGACTTGACATGGCTATTCCACCATGTTAGGGCTTTGTCTTCAAAGGTGCAAGCAGCGAACTTGACCTTGCTCCCCTCTGGACAGGAGCAGATTTTGAAAACCGATTCGGTTTTCTCGAACCATTACGAAAGGGCAATGACTCCACCAGTCCCTCTAAAGGACTTGGGCTTGCAGTTTGTGAAGTCCTTGTAGGAGCACTCTCTCAAGCGCACAGGGATTTCACCATGAGTAGATAGAACAGGAGTTCCTTCCCCAGTGGAACCCGAAGAATGATATTGTGCCATAGATGTAGCCACAGCCGCAGCTACAGCAGCATTCAGGGCTGCCGTGTCGAATTGAGGAGTAAGTGGTGTCGGTGCGGGAGGATCGCGTCTTGTTGATTTACGAGGAGGCATTTTTCAACTATAAGATTAGAAAAATGAAGATATTGATAAGAATTTGATAGGGAAATTGATGAAAATGACTCATGGACTAACTCTCCATAGCCCAACAGCACAATTGAATAGCACGATTGAATAGTATGATTGAATGAGGATCTAGTACTAATAGATGATAGCAATTGGATATTGATTTCCATAAGATTAGATATCTGTCAATAATACTGGAATTACAGATGTAATGAGTTCGGGAAAAATGACCTAGAAGTAGGTCTTACATCAACCAAGATGGGAAAATTTTGACAGAACTGCGACCTAATCAAGACCTATCAGGTCTAAGATTTACAAAGATAGGAAATTAGACCAGAGTTTTTACAAAACTAGGTTATATCCAAAAGAGAAGTCGATGAGGCTCTATCGGCGACGAGAACTACTAGAGTGAGTTCTTGAATCCGACAGAAGACGTTCTATGTCTCTCACACGCCTATCAGATCTTGCTTGCTGAGCTCGAAGTTCCCTGGCTTCAGCTTGGGTTTCAGCAAGTTCCCTCTGTAGAATTGCATTGCGGACCTGAGTCCTTTCATGAGCAGACTCTAGTTGGCGAATACGGACTGTGTTAACGCCAGAGTTGGCGTCAATCTCCACTACTCGGTCAATAGCTGCTCGACCTTGCTCGGTGTTCCGAGCAATCCTACGAACCATGATGGGTAGGACCCTGTCAGCTTAACCTCCCTCAGTGAGGTTGTAGAAACTTCTGTCTCCATTATAGGGAAAAGGTTGACCCTGTTCCTGACTCCATCTGCTCAAGTTTGTGGCCCACAGAGGTGTGGGTCCTTGAAATGCTGGACGAGGGTTCAGGTTTGGGTCTTGAGCAGCTGGGGGTAGGTTGTTGACTTCAGGCTCTGAGTCAGAACCATCAGAAAAGCCTTCAGCTTCGTGATCATCCAAAGGGATTGGGTGATCATCTTCTGGCTCTTCTCCCAGCCATCCTGCATTGTCATTGTTAGGGTAGTACGGGTCTCCAGGGATATGGAATCCAGCCATGATATCTATGCGAGAAAAGGGATAAAGAAATAACTAAATAGACGTACTAATTAGATAATTATAAGATGATCTTTATCAGTTACCTCAACATTTGCGTAGTGCATACCAGTCATATGTAACCAAGACAGGATAGACCTTCGAATAAGTGACCCTAACTCTAAGCCCAAAACCAAACAAAGAACAGGAAGTAAAGCAAAGATCACAGATTCTAAGTCTATGATATCCTAGATACATATAACCTTAGCGTATCCACTCAGCAACTATTGATATACAAATAAAGGCCTTTAGTTCTCAGATAAGTAATTAAAGTAACACAAAATACTCCTATAGTATTTTAAGTTTATGTACTGTTCTACTGTTCTAATTGTAGTAGTGTTGGTAAGTTTTTAAACTTGTTGCAACCTCACAACCATACTTAGGCACATGCTAATCACTCCTCGGATAATGTAGTTGATCAGGCTACATCTTCCCACGGTTGACCATATGTCTCTAAGTCTACTTGTGCTGTCCAACAATCGTAATACTTTTGTTCTGTCCTAGTGACACTGATTTTAGTATGAATGCAGGTATGTATACTTAGTTAAATATTTTATTATTTAAAAGTATAAACTCTTTATCAGAGTATTTTAATCCCGCTGTGTTTATAGTTCGTATATCTTTTATGGGTTGATACACTCGATTCACTATAAACAATGCTCTGATACCAATCTGTCACACCCGAAAACCGGAACGGTGGAAACGTTCGGGGGTGGAGGACGTCATGTACAGTATCACAACAATGCAAAGTAGTAAACAAGCAACAACATCATCCATTGCATTAATAATATAATTTAATACAGGTGTGTTCTGTCAAGTTTTATAGACACCAAAAATATACATCAAAATAAAAGATGAGTCTTGAACGAGCTCCATCTTCTCAAAAACCTGGCTCCGGTACCTATCTACTGGCGACCTGAGAATACAGGTTATTTTGAAAGAGTTTATCAGCTTTAAAGCTGGTGAGTTCATAAGTATATTAGTGTCTGTATTTGTTATGAAAGTGTTTGTAAGTCTTGTAATGTATAAGTTTTGTAAAAGTTTGTAATTGTTTGAACTCTCCTAGAAAACCCTATGTTTCCTACTAAATGTAGCCTTCTACCAAGGCAACTAGTATCTATGTGTGTGTCTCTTGTAAGAGTGTGTATTTTCCCAAATCTTACTATCATTAACCAAAAATATAGTTTTTACATTATTGTTTATTGTGTGAATATCACAAAGTAAATGTAAAGGGAAAATGAAATAGTACTGTAGTGTTGTATTAAGTAACTACTGCTGTACTAATTACTTTAAACCAATTGTTATTTAAAGTACCATGTGATCGGCCTGTATCCTGCTACCGACTCTATAGAAAAACGACGATGTAAGACGTCGTAAGAAATGACGTTTGGCACCCGTAGACTTGCAAGTCCCACTGTAGCGAGCAGCAAGGTGTAGGATAGTCAATCCAGTATAGATCTATACACAAACTCATACGCTCCCCATTTAAGGAGATTCTGGATACAAAACGGGTCATGACAGGTAGTGCCATGCCCCCATTAAGTGGCTCACATAGCTGTAAGTAATGTATATGTATATGTATATGTATGTGCTAGCTGTATTGTGTGTTCTTTCTCTGTCTAGCATGTATGTTTTGTTTCTCATCACTGTGTATTATGTTTGTTTCTCATCACTATGTATTATGTTTGTTTCTCATCACTATGTATTATGTTTGTTTCTCATCACTATGTATTATGTTTGTTTCTCATCACTATGTACTATGTTTGTTTCTCATCACTATGTATTATGTTTGTTTCTCATCACTATGTATTACTCATGAATGAACTGACTCATTGTATGTTTCATTGTTCTAGTAATAGTATCTTCCTAAACTATACCTATTATAGTTTACTAGTAATGTTGTTTGTGTATATGAACATGTTTGTATACCTTTGCTACCCAAAGGCATTGAACTGAACGAAAGAAGTAACCTTTTATATCTATACACATATACATGATATATAACTAGGATTCAAACGACCTTCGGACAAATAACCCGAATACCCTAAGTCCACAACCAAACAAGGAACAGGAAGTAAGGTGAGCTATCAGTCCTAAGTCCTTTCAATCCTACTTATATAATTATATCCATATAGATACACAGAATATAAGTTAAAAGAGTTTAATAAAAGTATTTGATATGTAAAAGAGTTTGTAAAACAGTTTGAAGTAAAACAGTTTGATAACACAGTTTGAAAAGTAAGAAATCCACTTGTTTGGTAGTTATTAATCACATGTGATTGATATAATAACTATAATAGTTCAACCTGTCCCCCCCCCCATAAAAGCATTTAAAAACATTTAAAAGGTTAATTAAGGGGTATGAACTCACCTGTAGTGAGTGGTTTGGATGAACGGAATGTATAGGATGCTAGGTGTCAAGTGAAGACTTGTACACACATAATGATCCTAGTTAACATATAATAACACATATATGTATCCAATTAGTCTTTAAAAAACTAATTAACAAAGTTAAGACATCCTAGGACATGTAAAACACCTTATATAAGTGCTATAAGTCCTAAGGATTGCATCTAAGTGTTGTAGGACATTGCTATTGAGTTTAGGGTTCAAGGGGACCCTTTATTGGAGTTTACGGTTTTGCAACCATAACTCACTGAGTTTACGGCCGTAAACTCATGTTTCTGTGACCATTTTGTGTTTTGAAGCCTTAAAGATCACAAGAAGCATTCCTACTTCATGTTTAAGCCTTAGGAAGAGATTAGGGCACCATTTCACTCCTTTTAGGAGTTTACGGTCCTTGGACCATTTCCCTTTGGGTTTACGGCCGTAAACCCAAATGGTTTATGGTCTTTTGATGTTTTCAAGTACTAAGCACATCAAGGAAGGGATCTAGGCTAGTTTCCAAGGCTTAGAAGGGACTAGGGCACACTTTGGCACCCTTTTTGGGGTTTACGGTCCAAGAACATCTTGGACCGTAAACACCTTTGATCCTTGGTTTCTTGGGTGTTTTCTTGATGTTTAGAAGTGTAACAAGCTCTATAATACTCTAGGATAGAAGTACTTACTAGGTAGAAGCTTGAAAAGGTGCTAAAAGTCCAAGAACACTAGTGTGTGTTCTTGGTGTTCTTGGTGAAACTTGAAGATCTACACTTTTGGAATGATTTCACAGATGGAATCATGTTAGATCACTAGATTAAGGTATATATCAACTTATTAGGGTAAGAAACACTTACAAGTTGAAGATCTTGAAGAAATGTTGGATGATACTTGAGAGAGAATTGAGATTTGGATCTTGAAAATGTGAAAAATGGTAAAATATGACTAAGTGTCATATTTATACCCCCTTTTAGGGTTTACGGCTGTAAACACCTTTGTTTAGGCCGTAAACTCCAAATTCTTGGAGTTTTGGAATAATATTGTTGCACAATAAACCCTAGGGCATCCTCTGTCCTGATATCTCATGAAGTACTAACTTAAAAACACTCAAACTTATTCCAAAAAGCTTGAAAGTTAGCAGAAACTGTTCTGACTTCTATTGAATTAAATGGTTGTACAGAATAGAAATTTTGGGTTGTCACATCTTTCCACATAGTTCAGGCGGTCGTCCACCTAGATATCCTCTAAAGGAACAATGGCGGAATTGTCCACTAAGCACTTCCTCAGCTGGGAGACATGGAAAGTGTTGTGGATTTGACTAAGCTCGGTTGGCAGATCCAATCGATACGCAACCTGGCCCACCCGGGCCAAAACCCTGAACAACCCAATGTACATGGGGCCCAGCTTGCCCCGCTTCCTAAATCGGATGACACCTTTCCAAGGTGACACCTTCAGCAGAACCATATCTCCCACCTGGAACTCTAAGTCCGACCGACACTTGTCGGCATAGCTCTTTTGCCAACTCGGTGCTGTCTGGAGCCTGTTCCAGACCTGCAGTATCATCTCGGTACTCTTGAATACCACCTCGGTACTCCCCATGACCCTCTGACCGACCTCGCCCCAACAGATTGGAGTCCTACATTTCCTCCCGTAGAGCATCTCGAAGGGAGGCCGGTCAATACCGGCGTGGTAGCTATTATTATAAGAGAACTATACCAATGGAAGTTAGGTATCCCAGCTAACACCGAAGTCTAAAACGCATGCCTGCAGCATATCCTCCAAGGTCTAGATGGTCCGCTCGCTCTGACCGTCCGTCTGCAGGTGGAAAGTCGTGCTGAAGTGCAGACGAGTACCCAACTCGTCATGAAATTTCTTCCAGAATTTGGAAGTGAACCGTACATCCCTGTCGAAGATCACAGAAACCGACACCCCGTACCGAGATACCACCTCTCTGATGTAGATGTCTGCTAGCTTCTCGACTGAAATACTCTCCTGAATCGGTATGAGATGGGCGCTCTTGGTCACTCGATCCATGATGATCCATATCGAGTCGACTCCGTGTGTCATCCGAGGTAACTTCATAATGAAGTCCATAGTGATCTCCTCCCACTTCCAAACAGGAATATCCAACGGCTACATTTTGCATACGATCTCTGGTGCTCTGACTTGACCTTCCTGCAAGTCAGGCATCTCTCAAAATACCAGGCTACATCCCACTTCATTCAGAGCCACCAATAATCAGGACGAAGATCTCTATACATCTTCATCGCCCCGGGATGGATAGAAAATCAGGATTTATGCGCCTCCTCTATCAGGACTTGGCGTACGGAACCTACACTCACGATGGAGTGTCAATAACCCGCGACTATCATACTCGAAGGAGGAAATCTGACCCACAATACGCTCACTCTTCCGATGTTCCTCCTTCATAGCCTCCTGTTGAGCCTCCCGGATCTGCTCCAAAAGTAGATTAATCACTGTCATCCTCAGACAGATGTCTCTGATCAGGGCCGCGAATTCCGTGCGGCTAAGAGCATCGGCCACCACATTGGCCTTCACTGGGTGATAAAGGATCTCACAGTCGTAATCCTTCACCACGTGCAACCAACGCCTTTGCCTCATCTTCAGATTTGGCTTATCCATCACGTACCTCAGGCTCTTGTGGTCCGTGTAAATGGTACAACGAACCCCATAGAGGTAGTGTCACCAAATCTTGAGGGCAAAAACAACTTCCCCCAGCTCTAGATCATGTGTCGGGTAGTTCGCCTCGTGAGGCTTCAACTGCCTCGAGGCGTAAGCGATGACATGCCCTCTCTGCATCAACACTGCGCCCAAACCCGAGATGGACGCATCACAGTACACTACAAAATCCTCCATGCCCTCTGGCAGGGCTGAGATCGGTGCCTCGCACAACCTCCATCTCAAAGTCTTGAAGGACGCCTGCTGCTTAGGCCCCCAGCAGAAATTCACCGACTTCTTGGTCAGCCGGGTCAATGGTACCGCTATCTTGGAGAAATCCTAAATGAATCTCCGATAATAGCCTGCTAAACCAAGGAAACTCCGAATCTCGGATGGAGACCTCATAACCTCCCATCTCATCACGACCTCTACCTTGGCCGAGTCAACCAACATACCGTTCTGGTTGACGAGGTGCCCCAGAACTGCACCTCACGCAACCAAAACTCGCACTTGGAGAACCTTTCCAAAATTCTTTCCCTCCTTAGCGTCTACAGCACCTCTCTCAAGTGCTCGTCATGTTGCTCCTTCATCTTGGAATAAACCAAGATGTCATCGATAAAGACTATCAGAGACCGATCCAACATCGGTCTGAATATGCGGTTCATGAGGTTCATGAACGCGGCATGAGCATTGGTGAGCCCAAACGGAATCACCACGAACTCATAATGACCATAGCGAGTCCGAAAGGCTGTCTTCTGCACATCATCATCCCTGACTCGCATCTGGTGATAACCTGATCGTAGATCAAACTTGGAGAACCAAGATGCACACTGTAGCTGGTCAAACAAATCATCAATCCTAGGGAGGGGATAACGGTTCTTCACCGTTACCTTATTCAACTCCTGGTAGTCTATACACATCCGGTGGGATCCGTCCTTCTTCTTCACGAATAGAATCGGGGCTCCCCAGGGTGAACTGCTCGGTTTAATGAATCCCTTGTCTAACAACTCCTTCAGCTGTGTAGACAACTCCTGCATCTCGGGAGGAGCCAACAGATATGGTGCCTTGGCTATCGGAGCCACACCCGGAACTATGTCAATCCTAAACTCCACCAGTCGCTCCGGTGGTATCCCAGGCAAATCCTTCGGGAATACATCCGCATACTCTCTCACCACTGACACATCATCCACAGTTGCCTTACCCTTCTCTCGGGTATCCATAACGTAGGCGACAAATCCTCTACATCCCTGATGAAGGTAGTGTCTAGCGCTCATTACAGTATACATGACCGGTCCATGTTGTGGTCTCTCACCCTGAATCACTAGCTCTCCCCCACTTGGGGTCCTAATTCGAATGGTGGGGGTAGGGAGGTACAATCCCTGCCAAGGTGACCAAGCTTGCTGCACGTATAGTAGCCCGATCCCTATAATCTGCAAACTCCCTCGTGTGTCTTGCTACATTTCCCACAGCGGCTCCGACCATGCTGGCCCTTCGACCTTGAGTCGAATCCCTTGGGTTTCTTCACCGAAACCCCATTCGTCTGCCCAGCCTCTGCCTTCCTCTTCCTTACATGCTCTATTTCAATCTCCCTCTCTCTTTCCGTAGCTATCATGTCATCCAAGGTCGGGCATGCCGAATAACTGACATGTTTTCGAATGTCATCTCTCAGCATATCATGGTACCAGGTTTTCTTCATCTCCTCATCACCCGCATACTGAGGCATAAACAAGGCCCTCTCCATGAACTTGACGGTAATATCCACCACTGTCGCAAAAGTCTGTCTCATATCCAATAACTCTCTGGCTAGCTGCTGAACCTCCAAAACTGGCGTAAACAAGGCCCTCTCCATGAACTTGATGGTAATATCCACCACTGTCGCAGAATTCTGTCTCATATCCAATAACTCTCTGGCTAGCTGCTGAACCTCCACAACTGGCGTAAACTCGGCTCGGAATCTGGTCACAAAGTTCGACCAGGTCATAGCCTCAATGGATGGGGCTCCCAACGTATTACTGACTTCCTCCCACCAACCTCTAGCTCTCTCTCTCTAAAACAACCAACAACATACCTGACCTTCGACCCCTTAGGACAGAAGCTCGTCAACTGTGTAGACTCGATGTCTACAATCCATCTCCTAGCCACAATGGGGTCTTTCATCCTGCTGAAGTCTGGTACATTACATCCCCTGAAATCCTTGAAGGAGAGTGTGCGAGTCCTTGACTGGCTAGGTTCCATGTCACTCCTGAATGCCCTAAGGCGATCCTCCATCAGCTCAATGATACTTCCCTTGATCGACTCGAAAATCACCGGGGTCGACTCAAGGATGCCTCTCGTAATCTCGAATGCAATGAACTCGCGTAATCCATCATCAACCGTATCGGAACCCGTGCTTGAACCTGACCCAAACCCTGAACCTCCTGCTCCGTGACGTTTCACCACCATTCTGAAACAAAATACATAATCGTCAGGGTCATACATAACCTCAAGAGGCCTCATACGCACTACAAGTTTCCTGGTTCTATCTCAGTTCTCCTTGACTCGAGTACGGATCCTCTGCTTTCAGTAGTATGGGCCCATACTACCTTCCACATCTATCCGTACTTTCCTCAAGGATTGCCTTGACTTCACCAAGTCCCTTCCACTACTATTGCTCTTCGTGCTAATCTCATCCTAGGCTTACCCTAGGGTAACTTCCGACCTACTCTCCACCATCTGCTGCATAAAAAGTCCCTGCTATCTCTCCATAACTAGCTCGCAAATACCATTACATATTCTAATACCAGATAATTCTTCGAATGAGAGGTTCTACCCTACAATGGTTGGACTCAGACAAGAGCTTTGCAATAGGGCTAAACCTATCCTTTTGAAATTATTTAGTCCTCGTAATATTTAACTTAGCGTATTTGTTTACTAGTTAGTTAAAGATAACTAGAACTCCTAAAAGCACAAAGCAAGCAGCATTCGAGAATTGAGTAACCAAAACCAAGCATATCCTAATCAGGCCATCATATCCCTGACTAGTTAGTACTAGCATGCAGTTCTATAAGCTCATACAATAGGCATACAAGGCATCCTTCCTAGATCCTTAGCCCTAATCTAGCATGCAATTCTCATAATCGTACAGTAGGCATATAAGGCATCCTTCCTAGATCCTTCGCCCTAATCTAGCATACAATGCTCATAATCATATCATATATCATAACAACATGTATAGGTATCTTGGGGGAAAACGTCCTTGAGCTTGGTCGATTGCACGCATCACACTCCTTGTTCTTTCTCAAAACCCTTAATTTTAAATTTTAGGAAAATTATTTTTTGTAAAAACCTTTCAAGCCCTCAATTTGAGTCCAGACACCCCCGAAGGTGTGCCGAATCCCTTAAACCAAGACTCTTATACCAACTTGTAACATCCCAAAATTCAAGACCAAAAATTTCATTTTTAATTTAATAATTCATAAAACAGATTACTGAAAATCCACTCTCATGAATGGGTCTGTACTATGTCTAGACATAGTTGCAGTATTCATGAGTGCTCCTGGAATAAGATTCGAGTATTCGATTAAATCCACTCTCATTTGAATCACTTCATAGATTTTATCACGAGTGATCATGAGACGATAATATCTTATATTCTTCAAACGGAGAGATATGAGTTGCAGTCTACAAGTCGGTTACACATTGATAATGTGAAAACGCACCAGTAACTTGGTGTTATAAAAACACATTGTTGTGTGTGATTTGATAAGTAAATAGAGCAAGCATATGAGTCGAAGTTTATCCATTCCTTTTACCCCATGTGGATAAAAGCGATATTTGTGGGCCCCTCGATGATTTAGTGATGACAACCCTAAGTACTCGGCCGGGCCTGGACTGATTTGATTTATTCAATTAGTCGGTAGTCATAAATCAGAAATCGAGAAACAACAGATAGACAGAGAGAATGATCATAATCCATGTCTTAGTCCATATGATATCTAGAATGGAGGAATATATGATCCCTTATCTAATGGACACGTCATTGACTAGGTCAGAGTTCGACAGCGGCTTTTAAGAGCTACGATTGCTAGTCGGGATTTTGGAGTCGTATTTGCAATAATAGTTTTAGACTTATCTAAGTGGGAGACTGTTGGATTAGATGTCTAAGCCCATAACTATTATTGGTATGTACTCGACCCGAGAGTAGCATGGTCCATTTGGGTTGCATAACATCAGGACAATTTGTTTGGATGGACTTTTGAGAAGAGGTTATATATGATTTATTAATATATTATAAGTTCTAATATATTAATATGAAATCATATGATTTAATTGGTATTGATCAAGAATTAGTTTGGAATTAATTTAGTGATTAAAAGAGACTAATTAAATCTATGGGGACTAAATATCGTAATTAGTTATATTTATATATGTTGGGCTTATGATCCATATTGGACTAAGTTTATGTATGGATACATAAAGAGTTGGGCCACATGAACCATGGATCATGTAACATCCATAAAATTTGAGCAAATTTAAAACTTTTTAAAACGTTTCAAACCACATGATCATTACAAACTTGTTTTTCAAAATAGTATATTGTCTGAGTATCCCATAATCAAATCATAAAAACATAGTGTGAGGAGCGGTATGATCACGCCTTTGCCTTCCCGCGATCATCAGAAGTATCTGAAACAATAATAGATAAATGTAAGCTCAAAGGCTTAGTGAGTTACCCCCAAAATACCAACGCCATACAGTCATAATCGTAACACATAAGTAAACAGATACAGCATGCATAATGAGCCATTAGTCTGACTGGACCGCTCTCCGAGCCCTCGGAATGTCTGGACTGCCCTCCTCGGGGCCTTCAGCCTATCCAGAACGCTCGTTGGGCCTTCGGCATGACTAGATTTGCCCGGCCCGGGCCTGTAGTCTACCGGTCCGCCCAGGGTGTCTTGGCCTACTGCACACAGCAGGACCTGCCTCAACCCTTTCACCAAACCAACCAACATGTGCACATACAAATAAACAAATAAACATGCAGATATAACAGAACACTAACATGGAAACCATTCTTTGACCAGGATACCGACCTAACCGATCTCTAGCATAGCAACCATCCTAAACCAGGATGAAATCTAACATAGCAATATCATAACGACCATCCTAACCCAAGATGTAAATCAAAAAGAGTCGGCCTTGGTGCCGTAGACCCTGTTGATATAGTGAGGATAACTCACCTCGCAACTGTCGAATGGAACTAGAAAGCTCAACCCTCGGATCACCAACACGAACTCCACCACCTATAATTGCCACAAAGCCCCTTTTTCATAAATTCCCAAATTACCAAAATACCCTCAGAAGTCAACTGGTCAGCTCTTGGTCAAAGTCAAAGTCCACAGTCAAATTCAACAGTCCATGTTGACTCGACTCGTCGAGTGCAGTTCACCGACTCGTCGAGTCCTTCCTGAACTCGAGAAGTCGTAAAATCCTTGGTTGGCTCGTCGGGTTCCCCTTTAACTCGCCGAGTTCATACGTGTCCAAGAATTGGGAGAAACCCTAGCCGACTCACCGAGTCTTCGAACAACTCGCCGCGTTCAAGGCAGTCTTCAACGGACTCGCCGAGTTTGTTCATCAACTCGATGAGTTCATGACCATCTTCATATGACTCGCCGAGTTGACTATGCAACTCGCCGAGTCCTTGCTGACCTTCATCCATGCAGACACCTATTAAGCCATGCCAAGGTTCCAGATTACAGATCCAAGCTTCTAAGGCATGTTTATCACGTAAAGTTGCAAACTTTACATGTATGCAAGGCCCTAAAGGCTCTAAATGACCAATCTAAGCTTCTAATAGAGCTTTATACCTTAGGAGAGTCTCATCCTTGCAAGAGCTGGAAACTTAATGGACTTAGGACTCAAAAGAGGTTCAGATATGAAGTTTCAACTTCAGATCTAGCTCCCATACCAAAATCCCTTCATGAATAACTAAAGAAAGCCCTAGTTTTCACATATGAATGATTCTAGAAGAAAAGAGATTAAGGTAACAACTTAGTACCTTCAAGACGTGCCCAAACTGAAGTAGACTATGGATCCACACAAAATCCTTGATGCTATCCTCTTGATCTACAAGTTTCCTTCACAAAAGTCACCTCTCAAAACTCCAAAACACTCTCCAAGCTCTCACTCATGGAAATTAGGGTTTCTGGCTCTCAAGGGGTGATAGAGGATAGTGAGAGGCGCTAATGGTCCAATATATAGGGTGCAAAGACCCTGAAACCTAGGGTTTCCACTGCCAGCTCCTACTCGTCGAGTCCCCCATGCCGACTCGACGAGTCACTCATTAAATGACATATCCTGGCCCGCTGCTACTCGACGAGTCACAGCGTCAACTCGTCGAGTAGACCTTAAAACAAGAGATATAATTGGAATAAAAATGATACTTGACGGTTGGGATGTTACAATTCTCCCCCACTTAACTTAGACTTCGTCCTTGAAGTCTGATGTAGTGAATAATTCCGGGTAATGCTCCCGCATCTCCGCCTCCGACTCCCATGTCCACTCGGATCCCCTCCGATGCTCCCACTGTATCTTCACCAACGGAACCTCCTTGTTGCACAGGACTTTCACTTTCTTTTCCAAAACGGCAATCGGCCTCTCAATATAATTCAGGCGCTCATCAACCTGAATATCATCCAGTGACACCACTGCCTCCGGGTCCACAATGCACTTTCGCAACTGCGAAACGTGGAAAGTGTTGTGGATCCGACTAAGCTCCTCTGGCAGCTCTAGTCTGTAAGCCACCTTGCCAACCCTGGCAATGATCCTGAATGGCCTAATGTATCGGGGACCCAATTTTCCCCTCTTCCTGAAGCGGATCACACCCTTCCAGGGCGAGACCTTCAGGAGTACCATGTCACCGACCTGAAACTGTAACTCGGATCGGCGCCGGTCGGTGTAACTCTTCTGCCGAATCTGAGCGGTCTGCAGCCGCTGCCTAATCTGCTGAATCTTCTCGGTAGTCTGCAAGACCACCTCCATCCAACCCATCACCTTGTGACCAACCTCACCCCAACAAACCGGGGTGCCACATCTCCGCCCGTACAACAGCTCGAATGGAGGGGCGCCAATGCTGGAATGATAGCTGCTGTTGTAGGCAAACTCTGCAAGCGGCAGGTGGGAATTCCAGCTCCCACCGAAGTCAATGACACACGCCCTCAACATGTCCTCAAGATTCTGAATGGTCCGCTCGCTCTGAACATCCGTCTGCGGATGGAATGCTGTGCTGAAGTGCAACCGCGTGCCCAGCTCCTCGTGAAACTTCTGCCAGAAACGGGAGGTAAACCTGACATCCCGATCAGAGACAATGGAAACGGGAACCCCATGGTGGGACACGATCTCGAGAACGTACATGTCGGCCAATTTCTTGGCCGACAAGCTCTCCCGTATGGCCAAGAAATGGCCACTCTTGGTCAAGCGATCCACGATGACCCATATAGCATCAAACCCCTTCTCCGTCCTCGGCAACTTGGTAATAAAATCCATCGTGATTTGTTCCCATTTCCACATAGGGATCTCCAGGGGCTGCAGCTTGCCATGCGGCCTCTGATGCTCAACTTTGACCATCCTACAGGTCAAGCACCTCTCGACGTACCAAGCGATTTCGCGCTTCATGCACGGCCACCAATAGCTCAAACTCAAATCACGGTACATCTTGGTGGCCCCCGGGTGAATAGAGAAATGAGACTTATGATCCTCCTCCATAATCGTCTGCCTCACCTCACCAGACATCGGAACCCAAACCCGACCGCATCGGGTCAATAGTCCCCGACTATCCTGCTCAAACCGGGTATTCTCACCCTTGATCGTCTCCAGCTTCCAATTCTCCAGTCGTATGCTCTCAACCTGGGCATCTCTGATCAAACTCACAAGCGGAGAGTCTACTGCTATCCTCATACATACCGCGGGGGTGGAAGACCCAGCTGATTTGTGGCTCAAAGCATCCGCAACCACATTCGCTTTACCAGGGTGGTAAAGGATCTCGCAGTTTTAGTCCTTGACTACATCCAGCCACCAGCGCTACCTCATGTTCAGGTTCGGCTGATCCATGATATGTCTCAAGCTCTTGTGATCCGTGTAAATGGTACAGCGGACCCCATAAAGGTAATGTCTCCATATCTTGAGGGCGAACACCACCGCCCCCAGCTCCAAGTCATGCGTAGGGTATCTCGTCTCATGCGGCTTCAATTGTCGTGACGCATAAGCTATCACTCATCCTCTCTGCATGAGGACCGCCCCTAACCCTGTGATAGATGCATCACATAATACCACAAAATCCTCAACTCCCTCCGGGAGTGTCAAGACTGGGGCCTCGCACAACCGCTGCCGTAGGGTCTCAAACGCCCCTTGCTACTTAGGGCCCCACCGAAAATCCACCCCCTTCCTCGTCAGACGAGTGAGGGGTACCGCAATCTTGGAGAAGTCCCGTATGAATCTCCGGTAGTACCCTGCCAATCCCAAAAAGCTCTTGATGTCTGAGGGAGATTTCGGAACCTCCCACAGCATAACCGCCTCGATTTTGGCCAGATCGACCAAAATCCCCTCCTGGTTAACGAGATGTCCGAGGAACTGGACCTCTCGTAGCCAAAACTCACAATTCGAGAACTTGGCGTACAGCCGTTCTCGTCTCAGAACTCCCAGTAACTCCCGTAGATGCTCCTCATGCTGCTCTCGGGTCTTGGAATACACCAAGATATCGTCTATAAACACTATGACCGAGCGGTTGAGCATCGGTCTGCAGACCCGATTCATCAGGTCCATGAACACTGCTGGGGCATTGGTGAGCCCAAACGGCATCACCACGAACTTGTAATTCCCATAATGTGTCCAAAACGCGGTCTTCTCCACGTCCTCCTCCCTCACTCTGACCTGGTGATATCCGGATCTCAAATCGATCTTGGAAAACCAAGATGCGCCCTACAACTGATCGAAGAGGTCATCTATCCTCGGGAGTGGATAACGGTTCTTCACCGTTAACTTCTTCAGCTCCCTATAATCAATGCACATCCGGTGCGAACCGTCCTTCTTCCGGACGAAGAGGATCGGGGCTCCCCATGGAGAACTGCTAGGTCGAATGAACTGCTTTCCCAGCAGCTCCTGTAACTGTGATGATAGCTCCTGCATCTCCGGTGGCGCCAATCGGTACGGGGCCTTGGCAATAGGGGCCGCACCTGGCACCATGTCGATCCGAAACTCGACATGCCTCTCCGGCGGTATCCCCGGTAACTCCTCCGGGAACACATCAGCAAACTCTCTAACCACTGGTACCTCCGAAACTAGAGTCTGATCCCTGACCCGCGTATCCACCACATACGCTAGATAACCTGCACACCCGTGCTGAATACACTGTCGAGCTCTGGCGGCTGAACAAAATCTTGCTCCCACTCTGGTGCCCTCGCCAAAAACAATCAGTTCTCCCCCACTTGGGGTTCGAACTACTACCTGCTGACCCTCGCAATCAATCAGGGCACCGAATCGACTAATCCAGTCCATCCCCACAATCACGCATACATCCCTCATGGGGATCGGAATCAAGTCTATCGGGAAGGACACCCCGAAGATCTCTAACTCACACCCTCGGTAAACCGAAGAAGCAGAAACCCCGTGTTCATTGGCGATATAGATTCGCAACGGACACTCTAGCTCGCCTACTGACATACTGAACCCTCTACTAAATGTCTGTGATACGAATGACCGACTCGCCCCCGAGTCAAATAAAACCAATGCAGGTAAGGAGTTCACTAGAAACGTACCTAACCATAGGTACAACAGATAAGCATACTACAGATATAATACAATGAGACAAAGGATAGAAACATACCAGCAACCACATCTGGTGCTGCCCTGGCCTCCTCCACCGTAAACTGGAAAGCACGCCCCTGGGCCCTCGGGGGCACTGCTCGACCCTGACTCCCATCAGTAATCCTCAATGTAGCTGGCGCTGGAGCTTGTGCCGGCCTGGCTGCAAGCTGCAGACAGTTGGTCTTCACGTGACCAACCTGATGACAGTGGTAGTAGATCCTCATCTCCTGAACTGGGGCCGTCTGACGACAATCCCTCGCATAATGCCCCTCCTGGCAGCATTTGCGGCATCCGCCACCAGACCTACAAACCCCCGTGTGCCCCTTTCCACACTTTCCACAAGTGCGGCCCTGATGTCCCCCTGTCCTGGAATCAGCGGTCTTAGACCGCTTTGGCGCCGGCTGTGCCTGTGTCGGGGCCCGACCCTGCTCTCTCAGCTGTAACTCAATCTCAAGCTCTCGCCGCCTGGCGGCCTCCTGTAACTCCAGAAGCGTATCACAACGCTGAGTCGCCACGAACTGTCGGATATCAGTCTTGAGCATGCTCAGATAATGACTCATCTGAGCTTACTCAGAAGCAAACTCCGGGCAGAACATCGCCCTCTCAGTGAACATATGGGTGATCTTCGTCACCGTCTCCCGATCATGTCTCAACTCCAAAAACTCCTGAGCTAACCGTTCCCGCTCAACTCGAGGGATGTAGCGAGCGTGGAACATATCCTTGAACTGCTCCTAAGTAACAACAGCTCTCTGCTCATCTGAATACGACCCAGTCATCAATTTCCACCAGTCCTTCGCCCCGGACCTTAGCAAGTTCAGGGCATATCTGACCTTCTGGTCGATAGGACATAAGCATGTGAAGAAACATCCTTCCACGTCAAAGAGCCACCTCATGGCTTTGATGGGGTCCTGAGTCCCATCAAAAGTAGGGGGCTTCGTGTTGTCGAAGTCCCGATACTGGAAAACCCGGCCGACTCCCAACCCCGTCGCCGATACAGCTGATGTAGCTGTTGCGGCAGCCGCCTCAGTGAGGGCTGCATAACGATCATCGAAATACTCCACCATAGCGGTCTTAATAGACCCGAACATCTCCGGCAACTCGGCCCGGAACAGAGCAGCAACCTCATCATGCAGGATCTCCCGGATCCTGTCATCCATCCCATCTGGCCTAATTTGGCCGATAGTCTCGGGCGCCGTCGGTGCCCCCTGTCCGCCCTCTCCCTCTCCACATCCTGATCCTGAACCGGATCCCGTCACAAAGCGCCTGGTCATCACCATTCTGAAACATAACACAAGGTATCAGGTAAACCATACAAAGAACTGGGAACCAACTCCCGACAAAACCCTAGGAGTTGTGACTTCCTTGCTACGCGTATGGGTCCTGTGCTTTCAGTAGTACGGGCCCATACTACCTTCCACACCTACCCATATTTGTCTCAAGTATCATCACAACGCCCCAACAATATATATATATATATATATATATATATATATATATATATATATATATATATATATATATATATATATATATATATATATATATATATATATATATATATATATATATAATCATAGCGACCACTCAAGCCTCACTCCTAGAGGAAGGCTAAATATCTCGTAATCGGCGGACTCACCCCAAACAACCTACCCATCCATGAAACTTCCACCAACCCTGCAGCACGCGTGTATGCTGACCATACATAACGCTGGACCCTATAGACTTTCGAATACTCGGTCCTACTCTAAGACCACAACCAGACAAGGAACAGGAAATAAAGTAAACCAAACATTCTCAGGCTATAAGATCTTAATTATGTACAGTCGTGATGCATACACTAAGCAACTACAGTAATGATGTCAATTTCATATAAGGAAAACCCTAGGCTATCAGGCATCATATAATCAAGAAATTCTATCATGCAATCCCTGAAGATCCCTAGCCTAGTACTAGCATGCTGTTCTAATCATATCTCATAACTCAAATAACCCGTAAGGTATTTTAGGGTCTATCCGTGAGCTCCGGCTGATAGTACACTTGCATCCTCCTTTTATTATTTTGACAACATTTTAAGAAAATCGTTTTATAACCTTGTCCTCAGTTTGAGACTGGAGACACCTGAGTGTTTCCTCCAATTCACTCAAACCAAGGATCTGATACCAACTTGTAACATCCATAATATTTGAGCAAATTTAAAACTTTGTAAAACGTTTCAAACCACATGATCATTACAAACTTGTTTTTCAAAATAGTATATTGTCAGAGTATCCCAGAATCAAATCATAAAAACATACAATGTGAAGAGCGGTACGATCACGCCTTTTCCTTCCCGCGATCATCAGAAGTACCTGAAACAATAATCGATAAATGTAAGCTCAAAGGCTTAGTGAGTTACCCCCAAAATACCAACGCCATACAGTCATAATAGTAACACATAAGCAAACAGATGCAACATGCATAATGAGCCATCAGTCTGACTGGACCGACTCCCGGTCCTCAGTCTATCTGGACAGCTCTCCGAGCCCTCGGCATGTCCGGACCGCTCGCTAGGCCTTCAGCCTGACTAGATTTGCCCGGCCTGGGATTGCAGTCTACCCGGTCCGCCCAGGGTGTCTTGGCCTACTGCACACAGCAGGACCTGCCTCAACTCTTTCACCAAACCAACCAACATGTGCACATACAAATAAACAACTAAACATGCAGATATAACAGAACACTAACATGGCAACCATCCTTTGACCAGGATACCGACCTAACCGATCTCTAGCATAACAACCATCTTAAACCAGGATGAAATCTAACATAGCAATATCATAACGACCATCCTAACCCAGGATGTAAATCAAAAAGGGTCGGCCTTGGTGCCGTAGACCCTGTTGATATAGTGAGGATAAATCACCTCGCAACTGCCGAATGGAACTAGAAAACTCAACCCTCGGATCACCAACACGAACTCCACCACCTATAATTGCCACAAAGCCCCTTTTTCATAAATTCCCAAATTACCAAAATACCCTCAAAAGTCAACTGGTCAGCTCTTGGTCAAAGTCAAAGTCCACAGTCAAAGTCAAGAGTCCATGTTGACTCGACTCATCGAGTGCCGTTCACCGACTCGTCGAGTCCTTCCTAAACTCGAGAAGTCGTGAAATCCTTGGTTGGCTCGTCGAGTTCCCCTTTAACTCGCCGAGTTCGTACGTGTCCAAGAATTGGGAGAAACCCTAGCCGACTCGCCGAGTCTTTGAACGACTCGCCGCGTTCAAGGCAGTCTTCAACGGACTCGCCGAGTTTGTTCATCAACTCGACGAGTTCATGACCATCTTCATATGACTCGCCGAGTTGACTATGCAACTCGCCGAGTCCTTGCAGACCTTCATCCATGTAGACACCTTTTAAGCCATGCCAAGGTTCCAGATTACAGATCCAAGCTTCTAAGGCATGTTTATCACGTAACGTTGTAAACTTTACTCACATGCAAGGCCCTAAAGGCTCTAAATGACCAATCTAAGCTTCTAATGGAGCTTTACACCTTAGGAGAGTCTCATCCTTGCAAGAGCTGGAAACTTTATGGACTTAGGACTCAAAAGATGTTTAGAACTGAAGTTTCAACTTCAGATCTAGCTCCCATACCAAAATCCCTTCATGAATAATTAAAGTAAGCCCTAACTTTCACATATGAATGATTCTAGAAGAAAAGAGATTAAGGTAACAGCTTATTACCTTCAAGACATGCCCAAACTGAAGTAGACTCTGGATCTAGACAAAATCCTTGATGCTAGCCTCTTGATCTACAAGTTTCCTTCACAAAAGTCACCTCTCAAAACTCCAAAACACTCTCCAAGCTCTCACTCATGGAAATTAGGGTTTCTGGCTCTCAAGGGGTGACAGAGGACAGTGGGAGGCACTAACGGTCCAATATATAGGGTGGAAAAACCCTGAAACCTAGGGTTCCCACTGACAACTTCTACTCGTCGAGTCCCCCATGCCGACTCGACGAGTCACTCATTAAATGACATGTCATGGCCCGCTGCTACTCGACGAGTCACAGCGTGTAACATACACGTTTTGAAATCGTGTTTTAAGTAAATAATATTATGAAATATTATGTGATATTGAGTATTGAGTTCTAACAGATAGTTTTTACTAGAAATAAGGTAAAACTATGTTTAGAATCACTCGGAAAATATTGGAAGTCTTATGAGATTCCAATTAAAAGTTAAAATATCGAAATTTAAAGAAAATATAAAATTTGAAATAAGTAAAATTTTATTATTGAAATTTGTAGATAATCTCGTTAGAAACATTTAGGCGAAAACCTCATCGAAATCCGAGTTATAACGAAGAAGTTATGACCAATCGAAGATCCGCGACAAAACCGGCACGGTGCCGAATGACGTAAAAAGTGAGTTTTTGATAAACTACTTTTTAGCCTTAGTGATCTAAATGAAAGTCGTAGTATTCGTTAAACCAAGAATTTTGATAAAAAGAACGCCAAAATCTGACTTCGTATGAGGAAGTTATGATTTTTCTAAGTTTCAGCTTAGCAGTAGAGAGCAAAAAACTCGAATTTTAAATCGAGTGATTTTTAGCCGACACAACCTAAACGAGAATCAAAGGTCTCGTCAATAGTAGTACAACGGTAAAAAGTCTGACGAAAACGGACGTCGGATAAAGAATTTAGGAATTTTTAACGGATTTTCCTGTGCCGGTCTTTTAAAAATAATAATATTAAAAATAAATTCAAAATTAGCCTACACGTGCATATAAAGAACGTCAAAAACGGAGCATGTATGCGAAAGTTATGGATTTTAGAAGGATTGGGTTCAATTTTCGAGAAATTTGCATGGATTGGAGCCGGTCACGTGATCCTCGCATGCATACCTCGTGCCCGACTCGCGTGTCGCTTGTTGATTCGGCCGAGGGTGTGGTCCAATGACCTTCCGACGCGCATCGCTTCTGACTTGCCCCGTGTCCAAAGTGATGGACCAATCCGAAGCCAGCACGCAGCCATCTCGCATCCGAGCCTCGCCCAAGCTGCCATCTGTTCCGAGCCTCGCAGCCACCTGCCCTCTCCCCCTCGCTTCGGATCTGGACCTCGCTACTATAAATAGTAGCTGCGAACCCTCCCAGCTAAAGTTAGGAAATTTGCCCTTTTTCACCCTTTTTCCATATTTTCACTACTTTGACATCCCCCGAAGCCCCGAGATTATTTCCAACGCCCGAAACACGCCCCGAAGTTGCCGAGAAGCCCGAAAAATTTATCTTTTCGGTTTTGAAGCTCTACCTTCGCAGAGCCCGGTTTTCAACGAAGAAAGCTAATTATAGTAACGAAGTGCTGCCCAAATTACTATTTTAATCCCCGGTCATTTCACAGTGAGTTTAATATATAGGAACAATTGTATGTTATGTGTTATACGTGCTACGTGCTTTTCAATGTTATTATTCCGGTTTATTTTCCAGTGTTATTTTTATTCGTCATCTTTAATAGCAAAAGAAATACCTTTGACCATGTGATAAGTGAAAGGACTTAGATTCATATTGGTACTGGTATGTAGCCTCTGTCCATGTAGAACATGTCTCCGTAAGAGAATGATTTCTATTCTATGGTATTGGCAGAAGGTTAGACAGGGCTATAAGCCTGAAATCTACCAAATGGTTAATCCAAAGTTGTATGTCTTCTGTGCCATTTGGGCCAAAGCTTTATTGATGTATATCAAGTATGGAAATTGTTATGTCTCATTGATTGTATATTTTTTAATCGAATCAATGATTGATATGGAAAGTTTGTCACATGATTCACATATGCCTTTGTTGTTCCTTGATCCTCTTTGCCTCTGCCATATTGAAGTATATATATGGCATAACGTTATAGTGTATCTATTGTTGAACTCACTAAGCGTCACCGCTTACCCCTCTCAATGTTTAACTAATTTGCAGGAGATAAGCATCCAGTATAGTTATATACTGATAGAAGATTTTGGAATAGTTTGAAACTATTGTATTGATAGAAGATTTTCGAATAGTTTGAAACTATTGTATTTTGCACTCCCATATGTATAAAACTATAGAATCCTGGGAAGTTATGTAATATATAACACTTTGAAATAGTTGGTTTGTATCCAGTAGTTTGTAACCACTTTATCAATATAAAATATTGTTTTTATGAATATGCATGTAGCATGTTTCGGAGTAACAATTGTCATGTATGAAAGTGTGGGTCTTTCAATCATGGTATCAGAGCAGTAGTTTAAGTGAACTAAATTCCACGGATTGGTATTTAGACTTAAACTATTGGAAGTTCAATATATGGACGGATTCATTGTAAGTATATGGATACAAGCCATAGGAAATATTTAAGTAAAAGTATTAGGTAAGGATAAACCCTAATATATTCTAAAATACAATGTTACTCCATATTGCAGAGCAATGGCTGAACAGGTTAGTAGCCATACCCCTGAGGTTGGTGGAGGTCCTCAACCTGAGGAAGTGAATACTCCAGTATCTCCTCGTGAGGAGCGACTCTTGGGTAAACTTACAGGTGTTATTCGACAGACTCTCGAAGAACAAAAAAAGAATGGTGATAAAGGAAAAGAGAAAGCCACTGGAGAATCTTCAAAAGGGGAGGTGAAGCGTCCCTCGTTCAAATATTTCAAGAGTAGTGGTGCTACAGAGTTTTCTGGTGTTCTTAATCCCATTGTTGTTCTTACCTGGATCCAGAACACAGAGAAAGTGTTTCAGATTTCTCATGTAGATAATGAAGGCAAGGCTAATAATGCTTCCGCAATGCTCATAGGAGAAGCCTTGGTCTGGTGGGAAGCAACATATGAAGCTCTAAACGGGTTTGACCAGGAGAATTTAGCCTGGGAAATGTTCAAAACTCGTTTTCTAGAGATGTATTTGTTGGATAAGATGTCTAAGTCCATAACTTATTTGGTATATACTTGACCCGACCCGGCATGGTCCATTTGGGTTGCACTTCACCCAAACTAGTTATGGATAATTTTATGAGAGTTGTATACTTACGATTTATTAATATATTATAAGTTATAATATATTAATATAAAGTCATGTTACCTAATTAGTTTTAATCTTGAATTAATTATGAATTAATTTAGTGATTAAAAGGAAGACTAATTAAATCATGGGCTATTATATTTATATGGTGTGGGCTAACACTCATTTGGGAATGGGCTAAGCTTATATAGAAGTCCATGGATGATCCATGGAGCTTTTACCCATGGATCCTTGGAAGAGGAAAAGACATGGGTTATTAGGGTTTCACCCTAACCATGTACACTATATAAACAAGCTTATGTTGCATGAAAAAGACACTAATGTGTGTGTAAGTGTGGTGGCCAAAATCAAGAGTTAGTATACTCTCTCATACATTTTCCAAGTTTGTGGAGATTTGTGATTTCCATTTGAGGCATTCACATTATTGGTGCTTGCCTCTCAAACTCCAAGGAATCAACAATCAACAAAAGGTATGTAATTCATCTAGTTCTTTTATGGTTAAAAGTACCCCATGCCATGCTAGATAGGTTATAAACCTTGGAAAATAATATTTTGCATGTATCTTAGACAAACATAGATCCAAGGTTTAATAGGGTTGCATGTACACTTAGGAAGTGTTAGAATGCTCAAAACCCAACAGTGGTATCAAAGCCTAGGCTTGTTTGTTTGATACTTGATGCAAAATAGTGAAAAAAGTCGAATTTTTTGCTGTCTGCCTGATGAACTCGCCGAGTCCATGGGGGGACTCGCCGAGTTCATGAGTAAACTCATCCTACTCGGTGAGTAGGTTCGTGCACTCGGCGAGTAGGAGCCTCAGAATGCAGATTTTCGACTTTTGCTGCTGGAAATGGACTAGAAACATTACCCTAAACTCTTTTGGTGTTTTAAAACTTGTTTTAGTTGGTGTAATGGTTGTTCTAATCCATTTACAATAGCTTATATCAAAATTTCATGCTTTGTATGTGTTCATATAATTCTTGAAACTTTGATGATCATGTTCATGTTCTTATGAATTTAGAAGATGATAGGAATTATTTGCTGAATTGTTTAGGATTAATTCTTGATCATTTACGTGTTTTAATGGAGTCCATAATTTGTCCTCAAGTTATGGATATCCAAAGGTCACTTCTTTTAAACACACACTTAAAACACATAAGTTACATGGAAATGAAGAGTCTTCATTTTTATGAACCTTTAATTCATAAGTTATGAAATGAAAAGTTTTGAATAGTTTCAAAACTTGTCCTCAAGTTTTGGAATTTGTAAAGTTACACACACTTTAATATACTTTAATTCCAAACCCTTAGAGTTTTAAAAGTTAAAATTCAACCCTTATACTATTTATAACATTAATGGTTAATTATTATATATATGTATAAGATCAAAATCGTCTTACCGCTAGTACGCCTCATTCACGAAGCCAGTCTATAAGGTGGGTATAAGGTTGTTGCCTATAAAATGGCAACTTAATGGGTGTCCACTCTCACCCACCGCTTGCTTGACTGGTGGAGGGTCGTTAGCCGAACGGGTAGGACAAGGACTTATAAATTCTCATTAAAAGTATGATGAATATTATAAAGTAACTAAACCTTTTATAAATTCCCAATCTTAGTTACTTTAGGAAAATGTGAATATGATGCTAACCCATGAAATTCACACTTTGTACCTTACCAAGTCGTTGGTGGAGCGTGTGTGGTTAACCGGCACACTAACTTGGACTAGTAAGGATCACGAAGGGTGACTTAATGTTTATCATAGATCGGTGGAGCGTGTGTGGTTAACCGGCACATTGATTAGGTGATAATATTAAGGGTACCAAGTGAATTTGCATGGTTATTCACACCTTGTTTTGTGATCCTCGGCATCCCAGTCACAAAACTTGAAGGGAACAATCGAGATTGAAACATGCCATTGAAAAGTTCAATGAATCTCAAAAGAATCTAGGAATTTCAAAAACCAATTAAACCTAATAATTCATTTCGTTTTCATGGTGGAAATTGGTGAATTGTCATTCACCTACCTTCAAATATATTATAGCTTAGATTACGGCATCCCTCTTCTAAGTTATAATATATTGTGTTGGATCCTAGCCTTAATATTACATTTGGGTGTATTATTAAGGATTCGATATATCTAATCTAAACTTGTTTTCTTCTTTTCAGATGTCTTCCAACAACAAAGCTTCGGGCTCTAACCCTACTGGCTCCTTTTCCCTCTTGAACCTTTGTGGGAGGGTCATCTTTGATGGTTCCAACTTCATGGATTGGATCCGGAACATCAGGATGGTTACTCGTTACGAGGACAAGGAATATGTCCTCGACAAGGAGCTAAAGGAGCTTGATGAGTCCACTGCTACTCCTGAGGAGGTCGCTGAGTATCAGGCATATGAAAGAGATGCCACCAAGGTGGCATGCATCATGATGGCCACCATGACAGCTGAACTCCAAAAGTCCTATGAGGACTATTACCCTTTTGAGATGCATCAGGATCTGATGGAAAGGTACCATCAGAGTGCTCGTCAAGAGCGGTATGAAATAATCTCCTCCATGATCACTACCCGTATGAAGGATAGCGAACCAATCACGAGCCACATGCAGAAAATGCAAAGGTATGTGGACCGTCTAATGAAACTGAATGTGAACTTCCCTGAGGAGTTGGCAATTGATATCATTTTGCACTCCTTTCCATCGTGTTATGATCAATTTCGTATGACATACCACATGAACAAGGAGGAAGTCACACTCAGTATGCTTCAAGGACTTCTGAAGACTGCCGAAAGTGGTCTTAAGAGTAAGTCGGTTGCTACTCCTACTCCTACTACTACCCCTGTTTTGGCTATCGGGCAAGGCAAAGGGAAGAAGAGGAAGCACCCTTCGAAGGGTACCGAGGGAAAGTCCCTTGAAGGCTCCTCATCTGGAACCAAAGGTGGTTCTATCACTCCTTCTGCCATCCCTAAGGATGTTGAATGCTTCTACTGTCAAAATAAGGGGCACTGGAAGCGAAACTGCCCAAAGTACTTGCAGGATGTCAAGGATGGGAAAGTGAAACCATCCCATGCAGGTATTTACACTATATTGTCTAATAACTCACCATATTCTAATTCTTGGGTTCTTGATACAGGTTGTGGTATTCACATCTGTTGTGACTTGCAGGGCCTAAGAAGAAGTGACAATGTGGAGTACGGAAAGATAAACGTAATCATGGGGAACAAGAAGGTTGCACCTGTTACCAAGATTGGAGTTTATACTTTGTTGCTAGATAGTGGGTTAAAGTTAGATTTGAATCAATGTGTGTACTCGTCTGAAATGGAGAGGAATATTATTTCCTTTCATGCTTTGTGGCATTGTCGTCTTGGACATGTAAGCAAGAAAAGCATAGGCCAGCTCCAAAAAGATGGAGTCTTGGCGTCGTTCGACCTCAAGTCGGATGATAGTTGTGAGTCTTGTCTACTTGGAAAAATGAAAAAATCACCCTTCACTGGTACTTGTGCAAGGGGTGAGGGTTTGTTGGACCTTATACATACTGATGTATGTGGACCATTCAAAACCGCCACAAGGGATGCTAATCGCTATTATGTGACTTTTATTGATGATTTTAGTAGATATGGTTATGTCTACTTAATCAAACATAAGTTAGAAACTTTTGAAAGGTTTAAAGAGTTTAAACAGGAAGTAGAAAATCAATTAGGCAGGAACATTAAGATGCTTCGATCCGATCGAGGTGGTGAGTATCTTAGTACTGAGTTCCTCGACTATCTTAAGGAGTGTGGGATTGTCTCACAATTGACACCTCCCAGGACACCACAGCTGAATGGTGTAGCTGAGAGGCGCAATCGAACTTTGTTGGACATGGTTCGCTCTATGATGAGTCGAGCTTCGCTACCAATCTCTTTTTGGGGGTATGCCTTAGAGACTGCCGCCCACATCCTTAATCTAGTCCCTACAAAGAAGGTTGCCAAAACACCTCATGAAATGTGGACTGGGAAAGTTCCCAATTTGGACCATATCAAGATTTGGGGTTGCGAGGCTTTTGTGAGGCGCGAAACTCATGACAAGCTCGAACCTCAAAGTGAAAGGTGTATTTTCATCGGCTACCCACAAAAATCCTTTGGTTACCTCTTCTACAGACCCAGTGAGAATGTGGTCTTTGTGGCTAGGAGAGGGGTCTTTCTAGAGAGAGAATTTATAAACCAAGGAGACAGTGGGAGGCAAATTGACCTTGAAGAAATTCAAGACTCAATTGGTGAAGGAACATCAGACACAAGCAATCAACTTGAGGAGGAAATTCCTGTTGATCCAGCTGACGAGTCTATACTTCCGAGGCGTTCCACAAGGGTTAGGAACTGTGACACCCAAATTTTTGCAAAAATTTTAAACTTTTAAACCCATCTTAAATTAAATTAAAACAACTGAAATAGTCATAACATAATCCATCAACTTAATAATCATATAAAATAAGTGCGGAAGTAATAATAATAATAAGGTCCCAACAAAAATAACTAGTAGCGATGTCCCGGTGCTCCATGTCAAGCCTTAGCCTCTTTAATCTTAACACCTGAAAAGTTATAAGGGACAGCGTAAGCATAAAGCTTAGTGAATTCAAACACAGACATTGTACTAACATTCATATTTACTAACCCTAATCCATTTTCCAATTATAGTTGTATAATAAGGGCAAAGATCGAATCAATGCCAATAATACAAGAAGGACTTGTAGGTTTGAACCGCACCGGGAAGATCCCGTATCATTTGGCCCTAATCACCGCACCTCACGATGAGTATAACGTTGGTGATCTTACCTACCCACCGCACCGGTAAATCCGTATCCTTTGGTGGTGTCCCCATATCCATAATTAGTTACATACAGTGCACATGTACGAATTAAAACAATGGTTATATAGCATGCCTTTATAATAAATTCAATAATCACACACGAGCTAACTAGCAAACGCAAACATCAATACAACGGTGTGAGAGAACTCACCTGAGTGAGTAGTAAGGATATCTAACAATCTAATAATGCTACCAAGCTTGAGCAAACTTCAAAACCTCACCTAAGAAGGACTAAAGGTTAGAAAGGAGAAGTAATGAAGCTATGAGTTGAGAAAAGAGTAATCACAACAAGGTCTCTAAAACAGACCTGCTGTTCAAAATGGATTTACTCCAAAAGCTAAAACAAAAACATAGCTTTAACTAAATTTTATAGGAAACTATGATTGCTCAGGATTCCACAACTATAAAGAAATCATTCTAACTCCAAAAGATGAATTAAATATGAATTTTACAAAATGGTGTATCACTTCTGTCTCCAACAATACAGTCAAGTGATGTTGGCCAATTATACCCAACTTGTGAGTAGAATGCGTCCAAACCAAAATTAAGAGAAGTAAAGGACATACAAATGAAAGTCTCAGAGTTGGAATTTAATGAAAAGCATCTCCCAAACTCCAGATATAAAATTCACATTGTGGACAATCACAGCACTAGCAAAAGCTGGTGACTGCCCACTGATCTGGAGTGTGGATCCATTCTAACCAATTTATAATTGGAAATAACACCCCATCTGCTCCAGATCTTAAATTCATAATATAAGGAACATATAGAAACATGGAATCACTCTGGATCCTTTTCCAAGCCTTAGAAATGATGAAAACAAAATGACATATCAGAACAGACCCGGATCAGACCTAACAGCAAAGATGCCATTCTTTCCCATAGATAAAGTCCTTATCAGTGAGGTTGGCCTGCTTAAGAAAGTTAGCCAACTCAATTTGAGAACTTTTGGAACTGATTTGGGGTCCGTTTGAGTTCTAGAGCTCAAGATATGAATTTTACAAAATGACTACAGATCTGATGGAAAACAGAATCGTAGCCATCTGTGATTCCTTTTTGGCTTATCCATCCTTCTCCCTTTGAAACACATTTTAAGATGTGTTCATCATCCCAATTTAGTCCCCATGATCATGGTGGTACTAAAAAGGGTTAGGTATCATTAGGATTTCATTTTGCCACAAGATTGTAATAATAATCAACATGAAAATGAACATAAAGCAAATAAAATCACCATTCTCCCTTTTAGGGTTTCCATGATCTTTTGCCACGTGTAATCCCCTAGATCCATCATCCACCATATATGGGGTGAAGATAGGATCTTGAGATGATGTATAACATACAATTACAAATGAAATAGGAAGGAGAAGAAGTGAAGATGAAATCATAAAACTAGAACAAGGTTATGAATCAAGTTGTAAGAAATAATAAGGAGGTTCATACCAATACGAATCAAGGCTGGAAATGAACAAGAATTAAGCTCCAAACAACAGCCCCTTGGCTGCTCTTGATCCCAAAGAGAGAGAGGACGATTTGAGAGAGAGATGGAGGGTTTAGAGTGTTTTTCTTGTGTGTGTTCCAAATGACTCAATTAACACATTAAGTACTATTTACTAGATGGACTTGCAAATAGGCCCATAGCCCATGGACTTCAATAAAAGGAGTTTACAAGATGATCAAAAGAGTCCAATAACATAAGAAATCAGACATTGGTTAAATAAATTAACCCAAGGTTACAAGGATAATTAAATTAAAATAACCAAACGTACCGAGAAAAACCGGGGCGTTACAACTCTCCCCCACTAAGAACGGACTTCGTCCTCCAAGTCAACGCCTAGAAACAGATCCGGGTAATGAGCCCGCATCTCGCATTCTGGTTCCCATGTCCACTCCGAACCCTTCCTATGTTTCCACTGCACCTTAACCAGGTTTATAGTCTTGTTGCGGAGAGCTTTCGTCTTTCGTTCCAAAATAGCGATTGGTTTTTCAACATAATTGAGACGCTCGTCAATCTGTATGTCCTCCAGTGGTATCACAGCGGTCTCGTCAACCACGCATTTTCGTAACTGAGACACGTGGAACGTATTATGAATTAGACTAAGCTCGTCAGGCAGCTCTAAACGGTAAGCCACCTTTCCCACACGGGCAATGACCTTGTAGGGTCCAATGAATCGGGGTCCGAGCTTTCCCCGCTTTCGAAATCGAATCACACCTTTCCAGGGGGAGACTTTAAGCAAAACATAATCTCCCACCTGGAACTCAAGATTGGAGCGTCTTTTGTCAGCATAACTTTTCTGACGACTGCTCGCTGTGACCAAATGATCCCGAATCACTTGGATTTTCTCCGTAGTCCGTAGCACGATGTCGGTACTCCCAAGTACCCTCTGCCCAACCTCTCCCCAACAAACGGGCGGCCTGCACTTCCTCCCGTACAAGGCTTCATACGGAGGCATTTTAATGCTAGAGTGATAGCTGTTGTTATAAGAAAACTCAGCTAGATGTAGATGGTCATCCCAACTACCCCTAAAATCAATCGCACATGCCCTAAGCATGTCCTCCAAGGTCTGAATCGTCCGCTCACTCTGCCCGTCTGTCTGCGGATGGAAGGCGGTGCTAAAATGTAATCGTGTACCCAACTCCTCTTGAAACTTCCTCCAGAACCGAGAAGTAAATCGGGTGTCCCGATCGGAGACGATAGAAACGGGCACCCCATGTAATGAGACAATCTCCCGAACAAAGATCTCGGCTAATTTCTCTGCCGATGAGCGCTCCTTTATAGCCAGAAAGTGAGCACTCTTAGTCAAACGATCAACAATCACCCATATCGTATCGGCTCCTCGGGCAGTTCTAGGAAGTTTTGTAATGAAGTCCATGGTTAGATGCTCCCATTTCCATTCAGAAATCTCCAATGGTTGCAACTTCCCATGCGGTTTCTGGTGTTCCGCCTTGACCTTCCGACAGGTCATACATTCTTCCACAAATCGAGCCACATCATTCTTCATTCCATGCCACCAGTAAGCCTCCTGAAGGTCCCGGTACATTTTAGTAGCGCCAGGATGGATAGAAAATTTTGACTTATGAGACTCATCCATTAGGGTTTTCCGATTTCCCCCGGTATATGGAACCCAAACCCTACCGTAGCGAGTCAGCAAACCCCGCCCGTCTCGTTCCATCTTAGGCAACTCTTTCCCAATCTTCTCACGCCTGATGTTTTCCTCCAGTATTGCCGTCTTTTGGGCGTCCCGGATTAGATCTAACAAAGACGACACCATCGTGATCCGGAGACACTTAGCTCGAATCGGTTCGGCAGATTGTTTACGACTGAGAGCATCAGCTACCACATTAGCTTTACCGGGGTGGTAGTGAATTTCACAATCATAATCTTTTACCACATCCAACCATCTGATCTGCCTCATGTTCAAATCCCGCTGCTCGAATAAATATTTCAGACTCTTATGGTCAATGTATATGATAAACTTCACTCCATAGAGATAGTGTCTCCAAATCTTAAGAGCGAAAACAACAGCCCCAAGCTCCAAATCATGAGTGGGGTAGTTTCGTTCGTGGGGTTTCAGCTGTCGGGAGGCATAGGCTATCACCCTATCTCGTTGCATTAACACGGCACCAAGACCCTGAAGCGATGCATCACAGTAAACCACCATATCCTCAACCCCATCAGGTAAGGCCAAAATCGGAGCATCACACAATCGTTTCCTTAACTCATCAAACGCCAGCTGCTGCTCCGGGCCCCAAACGAATTTCACTGATTTCTTGGTCAATCGGGTGAGCGGTAAGGCGATTTTAGAGAAATTTTCAATGAACCTCCGGTAATAACCGGCTAAACCCAAGAAACTGTGAATTTCAGAAGGTGATTTCGGAATCTTCCATTGTTTAACCGCATCAACCTTGGCTTGATCGACCTTAATACCGTGTTTGTTTACCACATGCCCCAAGAACTGAACTTCTTCCAACCAAAATTCACATTTTGAGAATTTAGCATAAAGCCTTTCTCTTGCCAGAGTTTCCAGAATCTCCCGAAGGCGTTGCTCATGCTCCTCTTTGCTCTTAGAATAGACCAGGATATCATCTATGAACACTATGACCGAACGGTCAAGCATCGGGCTACACACCCGGTTCATGAGATCCATAAACGCTGCGGGTGCATTGGTGAGCCCAAAAGGCATCACCACGAACTCAAAGTGCCCATAACGAGTACGGAATGCTGTTTTCTTAATGTCTTCTTCACGAACCCGCATCTAATGGTAACCGGAACGTAAATCAATCTTGGAAAACCAAGACGCTCCCTGAAGCTGATCGAAAAGATCGTCAATACGTGGCAACGGGTACCTATTCTTTATCGTGCGCTTGTTTAGCTCCCTATAATCAATACACATTCGCTGGGATCCATCTTTCTTCTTCACAAAGAGAATAGGAGCACCCCAAGGCGAGCAGCTTGGCCGTATAAACCCTTTATCACTTAGTTCTTTAAGTTGATCTTGGAGCTCTTTCATTTCAGGTGGTGCCAAGCGGTAAGGAGATTTCGCTACCGGAGTCGCACCTGGCACCAAATCAATGCGAAACTCCACTTGCCGAATAGGTGGCAAGCCAGGGAGTTCCTCCGGAAATACATCGCTGAAGTCGGAAACGATAGGAACGTCGTCTAGTGCTATAGCAGAAGAGCAAGAAGCCATAGCCAGGCGGGGAATGTCCCCCTGAATAATAAGTTCTCCACCTCTAGGGTTTCGAACACGAACTTGCTTCTTACAACAATGGATTTCCGCATCAAACGCATCAAGCCAATCCATGCCTACGATAACGCAGAGCTCTCGCATCGCAATAGGGATAAGATCAATAGGGAATTCAACTCCAGAAAACTCGAGAGTGCAACCCCGATAAACATCGGTGACATAAATAGTGCGGTTGTTGGCAACTTCGACAACCATTGGGCGAGCCAATTTTCCGATACTACGCCCCAAACGATTAATAAACGCGCGAGATACGAAAGAATGGGTAGCACCGCTATCAAACATAACAACAGCGGGCTCGGAATCTAGCAAATAAGTGCCTGATTCACCACATATAATCATGTAAACAATTCTAACTACCATTTATTAAATAATGTCAGGAGAGAAAGAAGAAAAAAAAATTTACCTGCCACTGTCGTGGTAATCACCGGCTCATCCGCAGTCATCTGGTGAGCACGACCTCGTGTCACCATAGTGGGTCCCTTAGAAGACAATTCAATTGCAGGATTTGTACCCCCGCCTCCTTTACCAGCCTTCAACTTCGGGCATTCGGTCTTCTTGTGTCCCGTCTCGTTGCAGTGATAGCAGACGGGAGCAGCAGAAGTAATCTGAGGAACTGCACTCGCTGGGGGAGCCCTACAATTCTTCCAATGATGCCCTGTCTTTTTGCAGTTGTAGCATATCAACGGATTTTTCTCGCCCTGACCTGAAGACGGCCTGTACTCATACCTTGAATTACCACCCTGCTTTTGCTTCTTCTGGGCATCTCCGGATGTCTTGGAGGAGGTGTCATTGGCCTTCCTCTTGGACTGGGTCTGCAACTCGATTTCCCTCCTCCTTGCTGCATCCATGATCGCGGATAAAGTCGGGAACTCCTGCATGCTAACGAATTCCCGAATCTCGGTACGTAGAATGGCAGTGTATCGGCTGACCAACCAGGCCTCGTTCCCAGCAAACGAGGGACAAAAAGATAGCATCTCCAAGAACTTGGCGTTCAGGTCGCTAACGGACTCGGTAGTCTGCTGTAAGGCCATGAACTCTTGCTGCATCCGTTGCTGCTCCACCTTAGGCACATATTGTGCCTCGAACCTCTCCACAAATTGGGCCCAAGACATGGCCCTCACTTCTTCTTCGTTTAATAGAGCGGTGATGGTGTTCCACCATGTCTTTCCCCTTTTCCGCAGCTGATTCATGGCGATTACAACTTTGTACTGGTCCGGACACCCAACAGTCATGAAGGCGCCCTCAACATCTGACACCCAGTGCTTAGCAGCAACTGGGTCGGATTCACCGTTCCAAAGAGGAGGGCTACACTTGCTGAACTTCTCGAAGTAGTATGCCGAATCCCGAACGGGCGGAGCCGGTAACGCTCCCCCGGGAATAGCTGCGAGGCGCTCATCCAGAAGAGCACCGACTTGGTTGATTATGTCATTGGTCACACCCGGGATTAGTTCGTTGAAAGCGTTATTGAATTCCTCAGCGACAATCTCCCTAACTTGCTCCATTTGGAGCTGATTAAGTCGAGCAGGCGGAGCCATCTGTATCCGCAGAAGGAGGAAAATATTTAGAAATAATTCAGCCTAGATATTTCTAGGAAGACGAAACACTCAGCTTGCCGAAAATTTCTCAACCTTGCTCCGACCCGAAACCGGCACCGATGTTTCAAATAGTAGGGGCCCTTCTACTACCTTCCACACAAGTTCCAATTTCTCATTCGCGTCTAGTTTCAAAATTTCCAGCTCGCTCTAGCCGTTAATTTTACAACTCTCTCACATGTTAACGTTAAATAAGTGTGTAATCTAACATTTTAAGACTAGTAGAATCCAATTCATAGTCAACAATTTAACATAAACATTTAACATAAGAAATAAGGCTTACTTGGCTGGCCGACTGGCACACCGCGACATCTTCCACTACTAGTCTTCAGAAAGTTTGAAAAATATTTTAAAAAGAAAATAAACTCTTATAGAGCCTCAAATTTGAGTCTAGAACATCCACAAGAATGCCTAGTTCCCTCAAACTGTGGCTCTGATACCAACTTGTGACACCCAAATTTTTGCAAAAATTTTAAACTTTTAAACCCATCTTAAATTAAATTAAAACAACTGAAATAGTCATAACATAATCCATCAACTTAATAATCATATAAAATAAGTTCGGAAGTAATAATAATAATAAGGTCCCAACAAAAATAACTAGTAGCGATGTCCCGGTGCTCCATGTCAAGCCTTAGCCTCTTTAATCTTAACACCTGAAAAGTTATAAGGGAAAGCGTAAGCATAAAGCTTAGTGAATTCAAACACAGACATTGTACTAACATTCATATTTACTAACCCTAATCCATTTTCCAATTATAGTTGTATAATAAGGGCAAAGATCGAATCAATGCCAATAATACAAGAAGGACTTGTAGGTTTGAACCGCACCGGGAAGATCCCGTATCATTTGGCCCTAATCACCGCACCTCACGATGAGTATAACGTTGGTGATCTTACCTACCCACCGCACCGGTAAATCCGTATCCTTTGGTGGTGTCCCCATATCCATAATTAGTTACATACAGTGCACATGTACGAATTAAAACAATGGTTATATAGCATGCCTTTATAATAAATTCAATAATCACACACGAGCTAACTAGCAAACGCAAACATCAATACAACGGTGTGAGAGAACTCACCTTGAGTGAGTAGTAAGGATATCTAACAATCAAATAATGCTACCAAGCTTGAGCAAACTTCAAAACCTCACCTAAGAAGGACTAAAGGTTAGAAAGGAGAAGTAATGAAGCTATGAGTTGAGAAAAGAGTAATCACAGCAAGGTCTCTAAAACAGACCTGCTGTTCAAAATGGATTTACTCCAAAATCTAAAACAGAAACATAGCTTTAACTAAATTTTATAGGAAACTATGATTTCTCAGGATTCCACAACTATAAAGAACTCATTCTAACTCCAAAATATGAATTAAATATGAATTTTATAAAATGGTGTATCACTTCTGTCTCCAACAATACAGTCAAGTGATGTTCGCCAATTCTACCCAACTTGTGAGTAGAATTCGTCCAAACCAAAATTAAGAGAAGTAAAGGACATACAAATGAAAGTCTCAGAGTTGGAATTTAATGAAAAGCATCTCCCAAACTCCAGATATAAAATTCACATTGTGGACAATCACAGCACTAGCAAAAGCTGGTGACTGCCCACTGATCTGGAGTGTGGATCCATTCTAACCAATTTATAATTGGAAATAACACCCCATCTGCTCCAGATCTTAAATTCATAATATAAGGAACATATAGAAACTTGGAATCACTCTGGATCCTTTTCCAAGCCTTAGAAATGATGAAAACAAAATGACATATCAGAACAGACCCGGATCAGACCTAACAGCAAAGATGCCATTCTTTCCCATAGATAAAGTCCTTATCAGTGAGGTTGGCCTGCTTAAGAAAGTTAGACAACTCAATTTATGAACTTTTGGAACTGATTTGGGGTCCGTTTGAGTTCTAGAGCTCAAGATATGAATTTTACAAAATGACTACATATCTGATGGAAAACAGAATCGTAGCCATCCGTGATTTCTTTTTGGCTTATCCATCCTTCTCCCTTTGAAACACATTTTAAGATGTGTTCATCATCCCAATTTAGTCCCCATGATCATGGTGGTACTAAAAAGGGTTAGGTATCATTAGGATTTCATTTTGCCACAAGATTGTAATAATAATCAACATGAAAATGAACATAAAGCAAATAAAATCACCATTCTCCCTTTTAGGGTTTCCATGATCTTTTGCCACGTGTAATCCCCTAGATCCATCATCCACCATATATGGGGTGAAGATAGGATCTTGAGATGATGTATAACATACAATTACAAATCAAATAGGAAGGAGAAGAAGTGAAGATGAAATCATAAAACTAGAACAAGGTTATGAATCAAGTTGTAAGAAATAATAAGGAGGTTCATACCAATACGAATCAAGGCTGGAAATGAACAAGAATTAAGCTCCAAACAACAGCCCCTTGGCTGCTCTTGATCCCAAAGAGAGAGAGGAAGATTTGAGAGAGAGATGGAGGGTTTAGAGTGTTTTTCTTGTGTGTGTTCCAAATGACTCAATTAACACATTAAGTACTATTTACTAGATGGACTTGCAAATAGGCCCATAGCCCATGGACTTCAATAAAAGGAGTTTACAAGATGATCAAAAGAGTCCAATAACATAAGAAATCAGACATTGGTTAAATAAATTAACCCAAGGTTACAAGGATAATTAAATTAAAATAACCAAACGTACCGAGAAAAACCGGGGCGTTACAGGAACACAACTGAGTTTTATTATGGATTTCATATTACTACGGAAGGTGATACATTTATCAGTGACAGTACACTGGTAAATCTGGATGAACCTAACAGTGTTAACGAAGCCATGGCAGGCCCAGAGTCTGCTAAATGGAAGGAGGCTATGGACAGCGAGATACAGTCCATGTATGACAATCAAGTTTGGAACTTGGTTGACAATGTACCAGGCCGTAAGACAGTCGGGTGCAAATGGATCTTCAAGAAGAAGACCGACATGGATGGGAAGGTGCACACTTATAAGGCTCGACTGGTTGCGAAGGGGTTTACTCAGACTTAGGGTATTGATTATGATGAAACCTTTTCACCAGTAGCAAAGATTAAGTCTATTAGGGTTATGCTAGCCATTGCTGCATTTCATGATTATGAAATATGGAAAATGGATGTCAAAACCGCTTTCCTTAACGGAAAGTTGGCTGAGGATGTTTACATGAATCAGCCAGAAGGTTTTGTCAGTGCAGAGTACCCCAATAGAGTGTGCAAGCTTGAGAAATCCATTTATGGATTGAAACAAGCATCTCGAAGTTGGAATCTTTGTTTCGATGAGAAGGTCAAAGAGTTTGGTTTCTCAAGAAGTGAAGATGAGTCTTGCGTGTATGTCACAGCTAGTGGGAGTATAGTTAGCTTTTTGGTACTGTATGTGGATGACATACTACTCATAGGAAATGACATCCCAACCTTGCAGGAGGTTAAGTCCTGGCTTGGGAAGTGCTTTGCTATGAAGGACCTTGGAGAAGCTACCTATATCCTAGGGATAAGGATATTAAGAGAAAGGAGTAAAAGACTAATTGGACTTAGTCAGAGTATCTACTTGGATAAGGTGTTGAAAAGGTTTAACATGCAGAATTCCAAGAAAGGAGAATTACCGATCCAAAGCAATGCCAAACTGAGCAAGGCTCAGAGCCCGAGTACAGAAGATAAGATAGCTGAGATGAGTCGATTACCTTATGCTTCCGCTGTTGGTTCGACCATGTATGCTATGACTTGTACCCGTCCTGATGTGGCCTTCGCTTTGAGTATGGTCAGCAGATATCAGGGGAACCCTAACAAGGCTCATTGGACTGCGGTAAAGAATATTCTCAAGTACCTGCGGAGGACTAAGGATTGGATCCTTACCCTTGGTGGGAGTGATAACTTGAGAGTAGTAGGGTATAGTGATGCTAGCTTTCAGACTGATAGAGATAACTTCCGCTCTCAGTCGGGCTGGGTCTTTATCTTAAACGGAGGGGCAATCACTTGGAAGAGTTCCAAACAGGAGACTGTAGCTGATTCGACTTGTGAATCAGAGTACATAGCAGCGAGTGAAGCGGCAAAGGAGGCGATATGGCTGAGGAACTTCATCGGAGACCTTGGAGTTGTACCAGCTATTAAGGAGCCTATGGAGATTTTCTGTGACAGCAATAGTGCGGTTGCCTTAGCTAAGGAACCAAGAGATCATGGCAGATCCCGACACATTGACAGAAAATATCACTTCATAAGACACAAGATAGAAGAGGGACTCCTCGTGGCAAAGAGGGTATCGTCAGATGAGAACCCTACGGATCCCCTTACGAAGGGACTGACGAGGGTGAAGCATTTGCAGCATGCGAGGCGCATCGGGCTGAGGGACGATATTAGTTTTACAGATTAGATAGCCTTTTCTGAAACTTGTAAAATGTAATCGACGTTTGATGATGAATAAAATTAGTGATTTATTTATGAGTAAAGTGTTGCTATCATTGTCAATTATTTACTATTGTTTCAGTTTTGCATGTTTTGACTTCCAGAATAATTAATTTATTCAAACTCTCCACAGTCGGTCATATGTCGGAAGTAGGTATGAATCAAGACTGTCATGAATTGGGATTGTAGATGACTAAAGGTGTTTAGCCATAGCAATGGTTGCTACAACATTCATGAGTACTCATAAGTTATGAGTATTGGAATAAACCCACGCTCACTTGTATCACTTCATGGAATTTATCTCGAGTGATCGTGAGACGGTAATATCATATAAGTCTTCAAACCTAGAGATATGAGTTGTTACCTATGAGTTGGTTGTGCATTGATTGCACGTAAACGCATCAGTAACTTTATGTTATAAAACATGCCTTTGTGTGCAATTCAATAAGTAGTAGAACAAGCATATGAGTCGAAGTTTATCTGTTCCTTCTAGAAATAGAAGCGATATCTGGGCCCCTCGATGATTTTGTGTTGACCCATGTACGGGGCCCGGTCAAAACTAAATTGATGTGTTCAGTTAAGTTCTTTGTCAAACAAATCGGAAATCGAGAAACAACTGCTAGACAATAAGTAAGACATTGTTCCATGTATTTGTCCGGCTGATATCATGAGAGTAGAGGATTATATGATCACTTATCTAAAATGGCGCTTCATAGTTCACAAGAGTTTTCGAGAGCTACGATTGTCGGTTGGTTCCTGAAGTAATATACGCAAATACAGTTATTAGACTTATGCAAGTGGGAGTCTGTTGGATAAGATGTCTAAGTCCATAACTTATTTGGTATATACTTGACCCGACCCGGCATGGTCCATTTGGGTTGCACTTCACCCAAACTAGTTATGGATAATTTTATGAGAGTTGTATACTTACGATTTATTAATATATTATAAGTTATAATATATTAATATAAAGTCATGTTACCTAATTAGTTTTAATCTTGAATTAATTATGAATTAATTTAGTGATTAAAAGGAAGACTAATTAAATCATGGGCTATTATATTTATATGGTGTGGGCTAACACTCATTTGGGAATGGGCTAAGCTTATATGGAAGTCCATGGATGATCCATGGAGCTTTTACCCATGGATCATTGGAAGAGGAAAAGACATGGGTTATTAGGGTTTCACCCTAACCATGTACACTATATAAACAAGCTTATGTTGCATGAAAAAGACACTAATGTGTGTGTAAGTGTGGTGGCCAAAATGAAGAGTTAGTATACTCTCTCATACATTTTCCAAGTTTGTGGTGAGTTGTGATTTCCATTTGAGGCATTCACATTATTGGTGCTTGGCTCTCAAACTCCAAGGAATCAATAATCAACAAAAGGTATGTAATTCATCTAGTTCTTTTATGGTTAAAAGTACCCCATGCCATGCTAGATAGGTTATAAACCTTGGAAAATAATATTTTGCATGTATCTTAGACAAACATAGATCCAAGGTTTAATAGGGTTGCATGTACACTTAGGAAGTGTTAGAATGCTCAAAACCCAACAGTATTGTCCTCTAGACATGAGGAGGAGATTGGAGAAGGAATTCCTCAAACTTAGACAGGGAGGAATGACTGTGAATGAGTATGAAACTCATTTTAATCAAAGAGCAAGGTTTGCTACAAACTATATTCCAACTGAAGACGAGAAGATTCAGTTATTCATGGAGGGACTACGGCACGAAATTCACGATTTCGTTGCCAATCGGGAAGTACTGTCATTCGATAAATCCGTTGAGTATGCTCGAAGACGTGAGCATGACTTAGAACTGCGTGGTGCCACTCTTACTGTTCCGAAGCATCCACGTACTGAAAGAACTGTTCATGTTCCTTCTTTTCTACCAGCTCAATCCGTTCGGACTGAGCCTGGTAATCAAGTAAAAACTCAAAATGCCTCTCGTGGACGCGGTAGATCACAATCTTTTTCTATTCGATCGCCTTCATATCGTGTTTGTGGAAGGAATCACCTGGGCCAATGCAAAATAGACAAGGAATCCATTGTATGTTATGGATGTGGAGAAAAGGGTCATATAAAGCCAGCTTGCCCTAGAAAGGATGTTACTTGTTATGTATGTGGTATTACTGGCGACAAGAAGCGTTTTTGCCCCACTCTTACTAGTCAGATGACGGGAAGTCAAGCTTCTGTCCAACAACCGACGAGAAGTCAAGCCACTATTCAACAATCAAAGGGTACTCCAACTAAAAAGGAGGAGGTGCCAAAAGCTAAGGGTCGTGCATTCCAAATTACCTCAGAGGAGGCACGCGAGGACCCGAATGTTGTGACGGGTACATTTCTTGTCAACTCTAGACCTGCTCACATCTTATTTGATTCTGGTGCCTCAGATTCTTTTGTGTCTTATGACTTTGCGCATTCCTTTCAAATTTCTTGCTATGTACTCGCGCAAGCATTTCACGTAGATACTGCGGGAAGTATATATCATTACTTACTGATAAATTCTATAGGGATTGTATTATAGAAATTGAAAGCTATAATTTTCTTGCTAACCTGATCCCTATCTCCTTGCCCAACTTTGATATTATTCTTGGCATGGATTGGTTGTCAAAGAACCACGCAGAACTCTTGTGCTATGAAAAGATAGTACGTATTCCCATTGAAGGGGAGAATCCTATTTTTGTCTATGGTGAACAAGGAACCTTAAAAATAATATCTTTCCTCAAAGCTCGTAAATTCATATCGAAAGGGTGTTCTATCTATCTGGCCTACACAGTCGATGTCTCAAAAGAGGAAAAGAAAACGGTGAATGATGTTCCCATTGCTAAAGAATATCCAGATGTTTTCCCCGAAGAATTTCCTGGACTCCCTCCGGACAGGCAAGTAGAATTCCGAATTGACCTTGTGCCTGGTGCTGCTCCGATTGCAAAGACTCCTTATCGTCTTGCGCCAGCTGAGATGAATGAAATGATGATCCAACTGCAGGAACTACTTGACAAAGGTTTCATTCGACCGAGTACCTCTCCCTGGGGTGCTCCGGTACTGTTTGTCAAGAAGAAAGATGGATCGATGTGGATATGCATTGATTATCGTGAGCTGAATAAGGTGACTATCAAGAACAAGTACCCACTACCTCGCATCGACGATTTGTTCGATCAACTTCAGGGTGTTAGCTATTTCTCAAAGACTGATCTAAGATCTGGCTATCATCAGTTGAAAGTTCACGAGCAGGATGTACCGAAGACTGCTTTTCGTACTCGATATGGGCATTATGAATTCCTTGTCATGCCGTTTGGTTTAACAAATGCTCCTGATGTATTCATGGATATGATGAATCGGGTATGCCGCCCAATGCTCGATAAATCTGTCATCGTATTCATTGGCGATATTCTTATATATTTCAAGTCTGAAGCTGATCATGTCATTCATATTCGTGCGGTATTAGAACTTCTTCGAAAGGAGAAACTATATGCTAAATTCTCGAAATGTGAATTTTGGCTTCGTCAAGTTCAATTTCTCGGCCATGTGATTTCTAGTGACGGTGTATCCGTAGATCCTACCAAAATCGAAGCCATTCAAAATTGGAAAGTACCCCGTAATGCTTCCGAAATTCGTAGTTTCTTGGGTCTCGCAGGTTATTACCGGAGATTCATTAAAGACTTTTCTCATATAGGCGTACCTCTCACGATTATTACACGAAAGGAAGTGAAGTTCGAATGGGGTGAAGCCCAAGAAAATTTTTTCTCGACTTTAAAAGATCTTTTGACTCATGCTCCAATCTTATCACTTCCAGAAGGTGATGATGATTTGTCCGTATATAGCGATGCTTCAAGATTGGGACTCGGTTGTCTGTTGATGCAACGTGGTAAAGTGATAGCCTATGCCTCAAGACAACTGAAAGATTATGAGAAGAATTATCCCACCCATGATCTCGAACTCTCTGCGGTGGTATTTGCCCTAAAACTTTGGAGACATTACCTTTTTGGTACAAAATGTCAATAGTATACCGACCATAAGAGTCTCAAGTACATATTCAGTCAGCAAACTTTGAATATGAGATAACAACGAGCCATGGAGTTGATCAAAGACTATGACTGTGAAATCATGTATCATCCTGGAAAGGCTAATGTAGTTGTCGATGCACTTAGTAGAAAGGTTTATCGTAATAGTATGTGTTATGCTATTACTCACACTACAGTAAAGTTCACTATTCTAGATGAACTAGAGAATTGGCAAAGTAGAGGCCCTAAAGCCAGAAAATGCGTAGAAATATGGGATGGTACATTATACTGATGTTTTGCTTGATGATCCAAGAGGATTGTAGGTATTCAAGAATCGGCTATGGATTCCAAAGATTGGTGGATTAAGAAAGAAGATTTTAGATGACGCCCATAAGTCTAAATTGTCAATACATCCTGGTACAAGTAAAATGTACTATGATGTAAGAGCTGATTATTGGTGGCCTGGATTAAAGAGAGACATTGGAAGATATGTACAGGAATGCTTAGTATGCTTACAAGTCAAAGCAGAACACCAAAAGCCTTACAGAACCCCAGAAAGTCTTAGTGTTCCTGTATGGAAATGGGAAGAAGTGTCCATGGATTTTATTACCAAATTGCCAAAGACTGCTAGACAACATGATAGCATTTGGGTAATCGTCGACCGCCTGACTAAAAGCGCTCATTTTCTTGCCAAGCGTGAAACGGCTCCAATGGAGAAATACGCACAAGTATAGTTGGATGAAATTGTTGCAAGACATGGTGTGCCACTAAAGATCATTTCTGATCGTGATACTCACTTTACTTCACACTTTTGGGCGAGTATGCAACGTGAATTGGGATCTCGAGTTGCCCTCAGCACAGCTTATCATCCCCAGACAGATGGTCAGACGGAGATAACAATCCAAACAGTAGAAGATATGCTTCGTGCATGTGTCTTGGAGTTCGGTGGTAACTGGGATAAATACTTACCTCTTGTCGAATTTTCGTACAATAACAGTTACCACGCTTAAATTAAAATGCCACCATATGAAGCATTATATGGTCGTAAATGCCGTACGCCATTATGTTGGCGAGACATAGGACAGAAGATCCTTGGAGGCCCTGAAATGATTCAAGACACCACCGTCAAGATTCAAATTGTACGAGAAAGAATGAAAGCCGCCCAGGATCGACAAAAGTCCTATACGGAAAAGAGGAGGCGACCAATAGAATTCCAGGTGGGTGATTTCTTAATGTTGAAGTTATTCCCATGGAAAGGTCTTATGCGATTTGGAAAGAAAGGAAAACTAAGTCCTAGATTTGTTGGTCCTTTCAAAATCCTCCAGAGGATTGGTAAACAAGCATACCGCTTGGAATTGCCTGAAGATTTGGCACGTATTCATGATGTCTTTCATGTGATTTATCTGTGCAAATGCTTAAGCATGTATGATGAAGCAGTTCCATTATCCGAGGTGAAACTGGATAATAAGTTAACTTATGTAGAAGAGCCTGAAGAAATTGTAAACGAAAGAACGACTAAGCTACGTAATAAAGAAGTAGAGTTGGTGCTTGTCAAGTGGAAACACCATCGAGGCCCGAACTATACTTGGGAGAATAATAATGAGATAAGAGTGAAATATCCCCATTTATTTTAATCGATGTAATTTCGGGGACGAAATTCTCAAAAGGAGGAGGTATTTGTAACATACACGTTTTGAAATCGTGTTTTAAGTAAATAATATTATGAAATATTATGTGATATTGAGTATTGAGTTCTAACAGATAGTTTTTACTAGAAATAAGGTAAAACTATGTTTAGAATCACTCGGAAAATATTTGAAGTCTTATGAGATTCCAATTAAAAGTTAAAATATCGAAATTTAAAGAAAATATAAAATTTGAAATAAGTAAAATTTTATTATTGAAAGTTGTAGATAATCTCGTTAGAAACATTTAGGCGAAAACCTCATCGAAATCCGAGTTATAACGAAGAAGTTATGACCAATCGAAGATCCGCGACAAAACCGGCACTGTGCCGAATGACGTAAAAAGTGAATTTTTGATAAACTACTTTTTAGCCTTAGTGATCTAAATGAAAGTCGTAGTATTCGTTAAACCGAGAATTTTGATAAAAAGAACGCCAAAATTTTACTTCGTATGAGGAAGTTATGATTTTTCTAACTTTCTGCTTAGCAGTAGACAGCTAAAAACTCAAATTTTAGATCGAGTGATTTTTAGCCAACACAACCTAAACGAGAATCGAAGGTCTCGTCAATAGTAGTACAACGGTAAAAAGTCTGACGAAAACGGACGTCGGATGAAGAAGTTATGAATTTTTAACGGATTTTCCTGTCGCGGTCTGTTAAAAATAATAATATTAAAAATAAATTCAAAATTAGCTGACGAAGTCTAAAGGAAATTCGTAGAGCATAATTTTCCCTACGCGTGCATATATAGAACGTCAAAAACGGAGCCCGTATGCGAAAGTTATGGATTTTAGAAGGATTGGGTGCAATTTTCGAGAAATTCGCATGGATTAGAGTCGGTCACGTGATCCTCGCATGCATACCTCGTGCCCGACTCGCGTGTCACTTATTGATTCGGCCGAGGGTGTGGCCCAATGACCTTCCGACGCGCATCGCTTCTGACTTTCCCCGTGTCCGAAGTGTTGGACCAATCCGAAGCCGGCACGCAGTCATCTCGCATCCGAGCCTCGCCCAAGCTGCCATCTGTTCCGAGCCACGCAACCACCTGCCCTCTCCCCCTCGCTTCGGATCCGGACCTCGCTACTATAAATAGTAGCTGCGAACCCTCCCGGCTAAAGTTAGGAAATTTGCCCTTTGTCACCCTTTTTCCATATTTTCACAACTTTGACATCCCCCGAAGCCCCGGGATTATTTCCAACGCCCGAAACACGCCCCGAAGTTGCCGAGAAGCCCGAAAAATTTATCTTTTCGGTTTTGAAGCTCTACCTTCGCAGAGCCCGGTTTTCAACGAAGAAAGCTAATTATAGTAACGAAGTGCTGCCCAAATTACTATTTTAACCCCCTGTCATTTCATGGTGAGTTTAATATATAAGAACAATTATATGTTATGTGTTACATGTGCTACGTGCTTTTCAGTGTTATTATTCCGGTTTATTTTCCCGTGATATTTTTATTCGTTATCTTTAATAGCAAAAGAAATACCTTTAACCATGTGATCAGTGAAAGGACTTAGATTCATATTGGTACTGGTATGTAGCCTCTAGCCATGTAGAACATGTCTCTGTAAGAGAATGATTTCTATTCTATGGTATTGGCAGAAGGTTAGATAGGGCTATAAGCCTGAAATCTACCAAATGGTTAATCCAAAGTTGTATGTCTTCTGTGCCATTTGGGCCAAAGCTTTATTGATGTATATCAAGTATGGAAATTGTTATGTCTCATTGATTGTATATTTTTTAATCGAATCAATGATTGATATGGAAAGTTTGTCACATGATTCACATATGCCTTTGTTGTTCCTTGATCCTCTTTGCCTCTGCCATATTGAAGTATATATATGGCATAACGTTATAGTGTATCTATTGTTGAACTCACTAAGCGTCACCGCTTACCCCTCTCAATGTTTAACTAATTTGCAGGAGATAAGCATCCAGTATAGTTATATACTGATAGAAGATTTTGGAATAGTTTGAAACTATTGTATTGATAGAAGATTTTCGAATAGTTTGAAACTATTGTATTTTGCACTCCCATATGTATAAAACTATAGAATCCTGGGAAGTTATGTAATATATAACACTTTGAAATAGTTGGTTTGTATCCAGTAGTTTGTAACCACTTTATCAATATAAAATATTGTTTTTATGAATATGCATGTAGCATGTTTCGGAGTAACAATTGTCATGTATGAAAGTGTGGGTCTTTCAATCATGGTATCAGAGCAGTAGTTTAAGTGAACTAAATTCCACGGATTGGTATTTAGACTTAAACTATTGGAAGTTCAATATATGAACGGATTCATTGTAAGTATATGGATACAAGCCATAGGAAATATTTAAGTAAAAGTATTAGGTAAGGATAAACCCTAATATATTCTAAAATACAATGTTACTCCATATTGCAGAGCAATGGCTGAACAGGTTAGTAGCCATACCCCTGAGGTTGGTGGAGGTCCTCAACCTGAGGAAGTGAATACTCCAGTATCTCCTCGTGAGGAGCGACTCTTGGGTAAACTTACCGGTGTTATTCGACAGACTCTCGAAGAACAAAAAAAGAATGGTGATAAAGGAAAAGAGAAAGCCACTGGAGAATCTTCAAAAGGGGAGGTGAAGCGTCCCTCGTTCAAATATTTCAAGAGTAGTGGTGCTACAGAGTTTTCTGGTGTTCTTAATCCCATTGTTGTTCTTACCTGGATCCAGAACACAGAGAAAGTGTTTCAGATTTCTCATGTAGATAATGAAGACAAGGCTAATAATGCTTCCGCAATGCTCATCAGAGAAGCCTTGGTCTGGTGGGAAGAAACATATGAAGCTCTAAACGGGTTTGACCAGGAGAATTTAGCCTGGGAAATGTTCAAAACTCGTTTTCTAGAGATGTATTGTCCTCTACACATGAGGAGGAGATTGGAGAAGGAATTCCTCGAACTTAGACAGGCAGGAATGACTGTGAATGAGTATGAAACTCATTTTAATCAAAGAGCAAGGTTTGCTACAAACTATATTCCAACTGAAGACGAGAAGATTCAGTTATTCATGGAGGGACTACGGCACGAAATTCACGATTTCGTTGCCAATCGGGAAGTACTGTCATTCGATAAATCCGTTGAGTATGCTCGAAGACGTGAGCATGACTTAGAACTGCGTGGTGCCACTCTTACTGTTCCGAAGCATCCACGTACTGATAGAACTGTTCATGTTCCTTTTTTTCTACCAGCTCAATCCGTTCGGACTGAGCCTGGTAATCAAGTGCAAACTCAAAATGCCTCTCGTGGACGCGGTAGATCACAATCTTTTTCTATTCGATCGCCTTCATATCGTGTTTGTGGAAGGAATCACCTGGGCCAATGCAAAATAGACAAGGAATCCATTGTATGTTATGGATGTGGAGAAAAGGGTCATATAAAGCCAGCTTGCCCTACAAAGGATGTTACTTGTTATGCATGTGGTATTACTGGCGACAAGAAGCGTTTTTGCCCCACTCTTACTAGTCAGATGACGGGAAGTCAAGCTTATGTCCAACAACCGACGAGAAGTCAAGCCCCTATTCAACAATCAAAGGGTACTCCAACTAAAAAGGAGGAGGTGCCAAAAGCTAAGGGTCGTGCATTCCAAATTACCTCAGAGGAGGCACGCGAGGACCCGAATGTTGTGACGGGTACATTTCTTGTCAACTCTAGACCTGCTCACATCTTATTTGATTCTGGTGCTTCAGATTCTTTTGTGTTTTATGAATTTGCGCATTCCTTTCAAATTGCTTGCTATGTACCCGCGCAACCATTTCACGTAGATACTGCGGGAAGTATATCATTACTTGCGGATGAAGTCTATAGGGATTGTATTATAGAAATTGAAAGCTATAATTTTCTTGCTAACCTGATCCCTATCTCCTTGCCTAACTTTGATATTATTCTCGGCATGGATTGGTTGTCAAAGAACCACGCAGAACTCTTGTGCTATGAAAAGATAGTACGTATTCCCATTAAAGGGGAGAATCCTATCTATGTCTATGGTGAACAAGGAACCTTAAAAATAATATCTTTCCTCAAAGCTCGTAAATTCATATCGAAAGGGTGTTCTATCTATCTGGCCTACACAGTCGATGTCTCAAAAGAGGAGAAGAAAACGGTGAATGATGTTCCCATTGCTAAAGAATATCCAGATGTTTTTCCTGAAGAATTGCTTGGACTCCCTCCAGACAGGAAAGTAGAATTCTGAATTGACCTTGTGCCTGGTGCTGCTCCGATTGCAAAGACTCCTTATCGTCTTGCGCCAGCTGAGATGAAAGAAATGATGATCCAACTGCAGAAACTACTTGACAAAGGTTTCATTCGACTGAGTACCTCTCCCTGGGGTGCTCCGGTACTGTTTGTCAAGAAGAAAGATGGATCGATGCGGATGTGCATTGATTATCGCGAGCTGAATAAGGTGACTATCAAGAACAAGTACCCACTACCTCGCATCGACGATTTGATCGATCAACTTCAGGGTGTTAGCTATTTCTCAAAGATTGATCTAAGATCTGGCTATCATTAGTTGAAAGTTCACGAGCAGGATGTACCGAAGACTGCTTTTCGTACTCGATATGGGCATTATGGATTCCTTGTCATGCCGTTTGGTTTAACAAATTCTCCTATTGTATTCATGGATATGATGAATCGGGTATGCCGCCCAATGCTCGATAAATCTGTCATCGTATTCATTGACGATATTCTAATCTATTCCAAGTCTGAAGCTGATCATGCCATTCATATTCGTGCCGTATTAGAACTTCTTCGAAAGGAGAAACTATATGCTAAATTCTCGAAATGTGAATTTTGGCTTCGTCAAGTTCAATTTCTCGGCCATGTGATTTCTAGTGACGGTGTATCCGTAGATCCTACCAAAATCGAAGCCATTCAAAATTGGGAAGTGCCCCGTAATGCTTCCGAAATTCGTAGTTTCTTGGGTCTCGCAGGATATTACCGGAGATTCATTAAAGACTTTTCTCGTATAGCCGTACCTCTCACGAGTCTTACACGAAAGTAAGTGAAGTTCGAATGGGGTGAAGCCCAAGAAAAAGCTTTCTCGACTTTAAAAGATCTTTTGACTCATGCTCCAATCTTATCACTTCCAGAAGGTGATGATGATTTCTCCGTATATAGCGATGCTTTAAGATTGAGACTCGGTTGTGTGTTAATGCAATGTGGTAAAGTGATAGCCTATGCCTCAAGACAACTGAAAGGTTATGAGAAGAATTATCCCACCCATGATCTCGTACTCGCTGCGGTGGTATTTGCCATAAAACTTTGGAGACATTACCTTTTTGGTACAAAATGTCAATTGTATACCGACCATAAGAGTCTCAAGTACATATTCAGTCAGCAAACTTTGAATATGAGATAACAACAAGCCATGGAGCTGATCAAAGACTATGACTGTGAAATCATGTATCATCCAGGAAAGGCTAATGTAGTTGCCGATGCACTTAGTATAAAGGTTTATCGTAATAGTATGTGTTATGCTATTACTCACACTACAGTAAAGTTCACTATTCTAGATGAACTAGAGAAATGGCAAAGTAGAGGCCCTAAAGCCAGAAAATGCGAAGAAATATGGGATGGTACATTATACTGATGTTTTGCTTGATGATCCAAGAGGATTGTAGGTATTCAAGAATCGGCTATGGATTCCAAAGATTGGTGGATTAAGAAAGAAGATTTTAGATGACGCCCATAAGTCTAAACTGTCAATACATCCTGGTACAAGTAAAATGTACTATGATGTAAGAGCTGATTATTGGTGGCCTGGATTAAAGAGAGACATTGGAAGATATGTACAGGAATGCTTAGTATGCTTACAAGTCAAAGCAGAACACCAAAAGCCTTACGGAACCCCAGAAAGTCTTAGTGTTCCTGTATGGAAATGGGAAGAAGTGTCCATGGATTTTATTACCAAATTGCCAAAGACTGCTAGACAACATGATAGCATTTGGGTAATCGTCGACCGCCTGACTAAAAGCGCTCATTTTCTTGCCATGCGTGAAACGGCTCCAATGGAGAAATACGCACAAGTATAGTTGGATGAAATTGTTGCAAGACATGGTGTGCCACTAAAGATCATTTCTGATCGTGATACTCGCTTCACTTCACACTTTTGGGCGAGTATGCAACGTGAATTGGGATCTCGAGTTGCCCTCAACACAACTTATCATCCCCAGACAGATGGTCAGACGGAGAGAACAATCCAAACAGTAGAAGATATGCTTCGTGCATGTGTCTTGGAGTTCGGTGGTAACTGGGATAAATACTTACCTCTTGTCGAATTTTCGTACAATAACAGTTACCACGCTTCAATTAAAATGCCACCATATGAAGCATTATATGGTCGTAAATGCCGTACGCCATTATGTTGGCGGCACATAGGACAGAAGATCCTTCGAGGCCCTGAAATAATTCAAGACACCACCGACAAGATTCAAATTATACGAGAAAGAATGAAAGCCGCCCAGGATCGACAAAAGTCCTATACAGAAAAGAGGAGGCGACCAATAGAATTCCAGGTGGGTGATTTCTTAATGTTGAAGTTATTCCCATGGAAAGGTCTTATGCGATTTGGAAAGAAAGGAAATCTAAGTCCTAGATTTGTTCGTCCTTTCAAAATCCTCCAGAGGATTGGTAAACAAGCATACCGCTTGGAATTGCCTGAAGATTTGGCAAGTATTCATGATGTCTTTCATGTGATTTATCTGCGCAAATGCTTAAGCATGTATGATGAAGCAGTTCCATTATCCGAGGTGAAACTGGATAATAAGTTAACTTATGTAGAAGAGCCTGAAGAAATTGTAAACGAAAGAACGACTAAGCTACGTAATAAAGAAGTAGAGTTAGTGCTTGTCAAGTGGAAACACCATCGAGGCTCGAACTATACTTGGGAGAATAATAATGAGATAAGAGCGAAATATCCCCATTTATTTTAATCGATGTAATTTCGGGGACGAAATTCTCAAAAGGAGGAGGTATTTGTAACATACACGTTTTGAAATCGTGTTTTAAGTAAATAATATTATGAAATATTATGTGATATTGAGTATTGAGTTCTAACAGATAGTTTTTACTAGAAATAAGGTAAAACTATGTTTAGAATCACTCGGAAAATATTGGAAATCTTATGAGATTCCAATTAAAAGTTCAAATATCGAAATTTAAAGAAAATATAAAATTTGAAATAAGTAAAATTTTATTATTGAAAGTTGTAGATAATCTCGTTAGAAACATTTAGGCGAAAACCTCATCGAAATCTGAGTTATAACGAAGAAGTTATGACCAATCGAAGATCCGCGACAAAACCGGCACGGTGCCGAATGACATAAAAAGTGAATTTTTAATAAACTACTTTTTAGCCTTAGTGATCTAAATGAAAGTGGTAGTATTCGTTAAACCGAGAATTTTGATAAAAAGAACGCCAAAATCTGACTTCGTATGAGGAAGTTATGATTTTTCTAAGTTTCAGCTTAGCAGTAGACAGCTAAAAACTCGAATTTTAGATCGAGTGATTTTTAGCCAACACAACCTAAACGATAATCGAAGATCTCGTGAATAGTAGTACAACGGTAAAAAGTCTGACGAAAACGGACGTCGGATGAAGAAGTTATGAATTTTTAACGGATTTTCCTGTCCCGGTCTGTTAAAAATAATAATATTAAAAATAAAGTCAAAATTAGCCGACGAAGTCTAAACGAAAGTCGTAGAGCATAATATTCCCTACGCGTGCAAATAAAGAACGTCAAAAACGGAGCCCGTATGTGAAAGTTATGGATTTTAGAAGGATTGGGTGCAATTTTCGAGAAATTCGCATGGATTGGATCCGGTCACGTGATCCTCACATGCATACCTCGTGCCCGACTCGCATGTCGCTTGCTGATTCGACCTAGGGTGTGGTCCAATGACCTTCCGATGCGCATTGCTTCTGACTTGCCCCGTGTCCGAAGTGCTGGACCAATCCGAAGTCGGCACGCAGCCATCTCGCATCCGAGCCTCGCCCAAGCTGCCATCTGTTCCGAGCCTCGCAGCCACCTGCCCTCTCCCCCTTGCTTCGGATCTGGACCTCGCTACTATAAATAGTAGTTGCGAACCCTCCCAGCTAAAGTTAGGAAATTTGCCCTTTTTCACCCTTTTTCCATATTTTCACTACTTTGACATCCCCCGAAGCCCCGGGATTATTTCCAACGCCCGAAACACGCCCCGAAGTTGCCGAGAAGCCCGAAAAATTTATTTTTTCGGTTTTTAAGCTCTACCTTCGCAGAGCCCGGTTTTCAAGAAGATCCCGGTTTTCAACGAAGAAAGCTAATTATAGTAACGAAGTGCTGCCCAAATTACTATTTTAACCCCCGGTCATTTCATGGTGAGTTTAATATATAGGAACAATTGTATGTTCTGTGTTATATGTGCTACGTGCTTTTCAGTGTTATTATTCCGGTTTATTTTCCCGTGTTATTTTTATTCGTTATCTTTAATAGCAAAAGAAATACCTTTGACCATGTGATCAGTGAAAGGACTTAGCCTCTGGCCATGTAGAACATGTCTCCGTAAGAGAATGATTTCTATTCTATGGTATTGGCAGAAGGTTAGACAGGGCTATAAGCCTGAAATCTACCAAAAGGTTAATCCGAAGTTGTATGTCTTCTGTGCCATTTGGGCCAAAGCTTTATTGACGTATATCAAGTATGGAAATTGTTATGTCTCATTGATTGTATATTTTTAAATCAAATCAATGATTGATATGGAAAGTTTGTCACATGATTCACATATGCCTTTGTTGTTCCTTGATCCTCTTTGCCTCTGCCATATTGAAGTATATATATGGCATAACGTTATATTGTATCTATTATTGAACTCACTAAGCGTCACCGCTTACCCCTCTCAGTGTTTAACTAATTTGCAGGAGATAAGCATCCAGTATAGTTATATACTAATAGATGATTTTTGAATAGTTTGAAACTATTTTATTGATAGAAGATTTTCGAATAGTTTGAAACTATTGTATTTTGCACTCCCATGTGTATAAAACTATATAATCCTGGGAAGTTATGTAATATATAACACTTTGAAATAGTTGGTTTCTATCCAGTAGTTTGTAACCACTTTATCAATATAAAATATTGTTTTTATGAATATGCATGTAGCGTGTTTCAGAGTAACAATTGTCATGTATGAAAGTGTGGGTCTTTCACAGCGTCAACTCGTCGAGTAGACCTTAAAACATGAGATCTAATTGGAATAAAAATGATACCTGACGGTTGGGATGTTACAGATCATAAAACCCATGGGTATGGATTTGGGTTATACCTATGACTCTTGGAATCCTAAATATAATTATAAGCTCCGTAACTTAAAAACGCCACTTGAAGTACTTGTAGTTCTTGGAGTTCACGGAGGTGTTTTTGGTGCTTGGAAATTCTCTCTCAAGAGTCACCTTTTTCCTAGGTGAGTTGTGATTCCATATCAGGTGCAACACTTGGGGCACTAAGTTCTTAAAGGCCAAAGTCTTTCTAGTAACATCAACAACATCAAGAGGTATGTCTAAAACTTGTTTTTATTATACATATGTTATTGGCATGCTAGTTATAGGATTAATGCTTTGGAAACATCATTACATGTATAATTAGAGAAAACATAGATGCAAGAAATTTAGGGTTGTATGTGCACCATAGGATGTTGTAGTATACTAAAACCCAACAGAACATAGTGTGCATGCTTGGATCATGGGATAACTATTGTTTTAATTCAAGTATTAAGTTGATTATTTGAACCATTATACAATGAATAATGTGTAATCGATATGGTGATTAAATAATAAGTGTTTTATTTATATTCAAAAGTTTTGAGACCATATTAGATTAGATTATTCTTGTGTTTCACTTCACATGTTTTTACTTCCCGATTAAGTAGGTCATTTAAACATCTACAGTCAATCATACTTTGGAAGTAAGTAATGAGGTAAGACTGTTATGAATCTGACTGTAGATTGTCTAAAGCGTTTAGACATAACACAAGTTTGTTGCGGTGTTCATAGGTACTTCTGTAATAAGATTTGAGTATTGGACTAAACCCACGCTCATCTGAATCACTTCATGGATTTTATCACGAGTGATTGTGAGACGATAATATCTATATTCTTCAAACGGGGACATATAGTTGTAGTTTACAAGTCGGTTGCACATTGATAATATGTAAACGCACCAGTAACTTGGTGTTATAAACCGTATTGTTGTGTGTGATTTGATGAGTAAATTGAGCAAGCATATGAGTCAAATTCTATCCATTCCTTCTACCCAATGTGGCATAAAAGCGATATCTGTGGGCCCCTCGATGATTTAGTGATGACACCCTAAGCACTTGGCCAAGCCTGGACTGATTTGATTTGTTCAATTAGTCGGTCGTCATAAATCGGAAATCAGGAAAAAACACATAGATAGAGAGAATGATTATAATCCATGTCTCATGTCTATAATATCTTGTAGAATGGAGGAATATATGATCCCTGATCTAATGGACGCATCAGAGTTCGACAACGACTTTTGAAAGCTACGATTGTTAATCGGATTTTGAAGTCCTGCTTACAATTATAGTTATTAGACTTATCCAAGTGGGAGACTGTTGGATTAGGTGTCTAAGCCCATGACTATAATTGGTATGTACTTGACCCGATAGTAGCATGGTCCATTTCGGGTTGCCTTCACCAAAACAATTTGATAGGATGGATATTTGAGAAAGAGGTTATTTGTGATTTATTAATATATTATAGGTATAATATATTAATTGAGAAATCATATTATTTGATTAGTATTGATCAAGAATTAATTTGGAATTAATTAGTGATCAAAAGAGACTAATTAAATTAACGGGGACTGATTATGTAAATCAGTGATACATATAGTCTGGGCTAATGATCCATGATCAGTAATGGACTAAGTTTATCTGAGAGTCCATGAAGAGTTAGTCCAAAAGGCTATCATATGGATTATTGGATTAAAGGCCTAAGGAAATGAATTAGGGTTTACAAGTTAGACCCTAGGAATTCCAAACTATAAAGGTAACCCCTAGACTCCAAAAATCGACACTAGTGATCATAGATGAAACCCTAGCCGAATTTGGAGCTTCATAACCTCTCTCTCAAAGTGTGACATCCCCAATTTCACGGCCAGAAAAGACCGATTTTGTTTATGCTTGTTTGAAAATCAGAGTAACATTTTAAATAAAAATGTTGCGGAATTTGTCCCAAAACAAAATATGATAAATATTTATCAAAAGCATTTCCAACGAAATGTATTTCATTAAAAGACTCGGGATGTCATGTTCGATACAGATCAAACGCATAAACAGTACAATATAAGCCTTACTACATTATTTCATATCTACAGGCCTATATCCGTAATCCCTCATCCAAAACATCACATCTATGCTCGAGCGCCACTACCTGTAATACATGAAACTGAGTGGGTCAAGCTTGGGAGCCTGGTGAGCACATAGGGTTTTCAACCCACCATAAATAAGTTTATTAATTTCATCAACCAACAATAACCCGATTACACGTTCTTGTTATCTTCACATTACGTCCCTAAACACCTATCATAAGGGACTTAGACTAAGGATCATCATCGGGATGGACACTACTACTAAGGGGGTTCCTCAGCAATAAATGTCCTAAAGGCAACCATGAGGGGGATGGAGTACACCGGTGAACACATCGTTCACAAACACCTACAGGTTGCGAGCCTGCTAGCGTTCCATTGGACTGTCTAGAAGAGTCTGTGGTCCTCATCTATACTCCGCTAGATGACTGGATCACCAACAACATCGAGGCCTCTCATCGTTTTATCACACATCGTCTTATTACATCTACCCATGTTTTACCCCAACATTTCAGTAGATATAAAATACTTATACAGTTTAATTCATGAAAAACGTGTATAAAAAGCATTCATCCAACATAGACCGCAAGTATTCAGATAATATGCACACATAGCACGTAATTTATATAAAATATTTCATATCTATGTGTAAGATGAAAGTAACTATGCACTCACCTGATTAGGTGGTGACTCAGTACTCGAACAACACTTCGTTATCTTAAAACAATTTTTCCTTGATCAAAACCTAGTATTAATACCACTAGAGTTTAGTTTTAACGTTAACCGCGACTAATTAATAGTCTAGCTATTATTATTATTATATAAGCGTTAAATAACACTCAATATAACTCATAATAATAGCCCAAATAATTATTTTAAGGACCTAATAACATTACTATAATTATTAAAAAGTTATATTAAAAATTGCGTAGGCGTAGCTCACTTACAGCGGATTTTAAAGAAAACCGGGCTTTGCTCGGAGCAGCGTTTCCGAACCGAAAGACCTTTTTTCTCGGGACTCCGGGAGCCTCGGGGCTTCCTTAGGGTGCTAGGGATTTTTCCTAGGGTTTAGGGGTGGTTTGGGGAGCTAGAGAGAGAAAGAAACTAGAGAGAGAATGAGTTTTGGTGTGATTTCCTCGGCAGCCTTCGCAGCCCTTTTATAGGCGCCAGCCTCGGACGTACGTGGGGCGTAGTCCTTGGCTTACGTGGGGCGTAACTTCGGATAGGGTGCCAGCTCGCACCAGCTGGCTCGCACTCGGACTCGGAAATGGATAAGGCTAAGTACGCGGGGCGTACTCTTCCTCGGACGCGCGGCGTAGCGAAGGGGCGACGTGTCCTTCATCCGAAGCGAGACCGTGGGGAGCAAGCAACGGCTAGGATCTTGCCACGTCATTACAATTTCGCAAATTCGACTACAAACTTTAAAAATTCGTAACTTTTGCGTATGAGCTCCGTTTTCGACGTTCTTTATATCCACGCGTAGGCGGGAACGTATTCTACAACTTTCGTTTAGACTCCGTCGGCTAATTTTGACTTTATTTTAAAAGTTATATTTTTAACAGGCCGGGACAGGATTGGTCCGTTAAAAATTCATAACTTCTTCATCCGACGTTCGTTTTCGTCTGTCTTTTTATCGTTATGCTACTATTAACAAGATCTTCGATTCTCGTTTAGGTTGTGTCGGCTAAAAACAGTTCGATCTAATATTCGAACTTCGGGTTGTACACTACTAAGCCGAAACTTTGAAAATTCATAACTTCCTCATACGAAGTCAGATTTGGGCCTTCTTTTTATGGACGCTCTCGGTTTAACATATTCTACGACTTTCGTTTAGATCGCTAAGGCTAAAACTCGCTCTATCGTAAATTCACTATTTACGCTTCCCGGTATCGTGCCGGTTCCATCACGAAACTTCGACGGGTCATAACTTCTTCGTTATAACTCGGATTTCGGCGTTCTTTATATCCCCAGAATCCTTGTTTCGACCACTACAACTATATGTAAAGATATCGGGCTTATCTCATACTTTAATTTTGACGCTAATTTTTATCCTTTATTAATTATACATTTATAATTAAACAATAAGCATATAAATTCACATAACTCACAAAATACTCAAATATTTCATCTTTATTACATCAAAAAGAGTTACAATAGTTGAACTAGACTATTACATCATCTATTAATGCTTAGCCCCGAAACCCGGGCGTTACAATTCGCTCCCCCTTAGGATGATTCCGTCTCGGAATCATGCATCAGCAAACAGATGTGGATAGCGACTCATCATGTCATCCTCTGTTTCCCAAGTGAGATTCGGCCCATTCGAATGTTTCCATTGGACTAGCACTAAGTCGACCATCTTGCGTCGTAACTTCTTAGTCTTACGGTCAACAATTGCCTCGGGCTCTTCAATCAGCCTCTTGTTTTCATCCATTCTTAACTCTGAGATCGGAATTATGTCGGGAACTTCTCCCGTGAATTTCCTCAGATAACACACATGGAAAGTTTTATGAATACCATCTAAATCTTCGGGTAATTCGAGCTTGTAGGCTTGGTTCCCAATCTTCTGAAGAACTTTGAATGATCCAATAAACCTTGGACTCAACTTTCCTCGTTTTCCAAATCTTATAAGTCCCTTCCACGGTGAGACTTTAAGCAGAACCGAATCCCCAACTTCGAAGGTCATCGGTCGTGTTTTCTTGTCATCATAGCTCTTCTGGCGATCCTTAGCTGCTAACATTCTTTCCCTAATCACCTTCAGTTTCTCAGCAGTCTCATGGACTATCTCGGGGCCCATAAACTTCTTTTCTCCGGCCTCAATCCAACAAGACGGCGTACGACACTTCTGTCCGTACAAGGCTTGATAGGGTGCCATCTTGATGCTTGAGTGGAAACTGTTGTTGTAGGAAAATTCTACCAAAGGTAAGTGCTCGTCCCAATTACCTTGGAACTCAAGGGTACATGCTCTTAGCATATCTTCAAGCGTTTGAATCGTTCTTTCACTCTGACCATCTGTCTGCGGATGGTAAGCTGTACTCAGACACAACTTCGTGCCCAGTTCCTCTTGTAGACTCCTCCAAAACCTCGACGTGAAACGACTATCATGGTCGGATACAATCGTTAGAGGAACACCGTGAAGTCTCACAATTTCCTTCACGTAAGCATTTGCAAGCTTATCCATAGACCACCTTTCGTTGGCTGCTATGAAGTGTGCACTCTTAGTGAAACGATCCACGACCACCCAAATCATGTCGTGACCGTTCTTCGTCCTGGGCAGTTTAGTCACAAAATCCATGGTGATGTCTTCCCATTTACCCATGGGTACAGGTAATGGTTCTAAACTCCCGTATGGTTTCTGATGTTGTGCCTTAACACTCGCGCATGTTACACACTCGGCCACATACTTCGCAACATCGAGCTTCATCGTCGGCCACCAGTAGTAGGGTTTTAGGTCCCTATACATTTTTGTGCTACCGGGATGAATTGAGTACATGGTCTTATGAGCTTCTTCCATCAGAAGATCTCTTATTCCTCCCGTCTTCGGTACCCAAATCCGATCTTGGAATACCTTCAGTCCTTGACGGTTTGTACTGAACACAAATGTTTTGCCCAAACGTTCTTCCTTTCGGTCATTCTTCTCTGAAGCTTTTTCTTGAGCTTTCTTGATACTTTCCACAATTGTCGAGACAACTTCAATTCTCAACACTCTTGGTCTTTTCCTTTCAAGATTGACTTTCCGACTGAGAGCATCAGCAACAACATTTGCTTTACTGGGGTGGTAAAGTATCTCACAGTCGTAGTCCTTGAGTAATTCTAGCAAGCGTCGTTGCCTCATGTTCAATTCTTTCTGATTAAAGAGATACTGGAGACTCTTATGATCAGTGAAAAGCTTGCACTTCGTTCCATAGAGGTAATGTCTCCATATCTTTAGAGCAAAAACTACCGCTGCCAACTCCAAATCGTGAGTGGGTAGTTCTTTTCGTGCTCCTTCAATTGTTGAGATGCGTATGCTATCACCTTTTCTCTTTGGTTCAGAACACAACCCAACCCGACTCCAGATGCGTCACTATAGACCGCGAAGTCTTCAACTCCATCGGGTAGAGAAAGAATCGGTGCTTCACATAACTTCTTCTTTAGCTTCTCGAATGCTTCTTCGTGCTTCTCGCTCCATGTATAAGTAGCTCCTTTGTGGGTCAAAGCTGTCAATGGAGCAGCTATCGAAGAAAAGCCTTGTATAAATCGTCTGTAGTATCCAACTAATCCTAGAAAGCTTCGAATCTCCGTGGGACTTTTTGGTCGTTCCCACTTCATCACCGCTTCGATCTTTGTTGGGTCAACCATTATCCCTTCTTGGTTAACCACATGACCCAAGAATTGGACTTCTCGGATCCTAAAGTCGCATTTGGAGAACTTTGCATACAGCTTCTCCCTCTTCAAGACTTCTAACACTTCTTATAGATGCTTGCCATGCTCCTCCTGGCTTTTTGAGTAGATCAGAATGTCGTCTATGAACACTATCACGGATTTATCGAGGAATGGTTTACAAACCCTGTTCATCAAATCCATGAACGTTGTTGGAGCATTGGTTAGTCCAAACGACATAACCAAGAACTCGTAGTGTCCATATCTCGTTCTTAACGCAGTCTTCTCGATATCCTGCTCTCTTACCTTCAGCTGATGATATCCTGACCTAAGATAGATCTTTGAGAACTAGCTCGAACCTTGCAGCTGATCGAATAGGTCATCAATCCTTGGCAATGGATACTTGTTCTTCACTGTTGCCTTGTTCAGCTCTCGGTAGTCTATACACATTCTCATGCTTCCGTCTTTCTTCTTCACGAATAGCACCGAAGCTCCCCAGGGTGATGAACTAGGTCAAATGAAACCATTGTCCAACAACTCCTGAAGTTGCGTCATAAGCTCCTTCATCTCCGTCGGTGCTAATCGGTACGGTGCCTTTGCTATCGGTGTTGTATCTGGTAACAAGTCTATCCGAAATTCCACTTGTCTATCAGGTGGTAATCCGGGAAGATCTTCGGAAAAAGACTTCCGGATAATCACATACGACTGGTATATTCTGTACCTCTTTCTTTTCCTTTTTAGCATCGATTACGAATGCCAAGTATGATGCACATCCCTTGGACAAACATTTTCTGGCTTTCATCAGGGAGATGATTCCAGAATTTACTCGGCGTTTGTCCCCGTACACCATAAATGATTCTTTTCTGGGTGGGTTTACCCTTACTATCTTCTTTCGGCATTGAATCTCAGCATCGTTGGCGCTAAGCCAATGCATCCCCAGAACGATGTCGAAACCGTTCAACTCTATGGGTAACAGCTCCTCGTGGAATTCGTTTCCGTTTAGGTCGATGACGATGTTCCTAATATGATCACTAACAGGTACGAACTTGCCACTGGAAACTTCTACAATCAGGGCATTATCAAGTTTTTCTACAGGCAATGCTAATTTCCCACCAAATTTATGCGACACAAAGGTGTAGTTCGCTCCGGAATCAAATAGTATATTGGCAGGAAAACCATTTACAAAAAAGGTACCTGAAGCGACGTCTGCTGCCTCCTTCGCAGCCTCAAGCGTCATCTGGAAGGCTCTTGCCTTCGGCTTCGGTGGAATGTTGGGTCTTCCTGCTTCCTTCTTCTTCGGGCAGTCCCTTGATATGTGCCCTTCCTCGTTGCACTCATAACAGACCTTCTTAGTGAACATGCACTCGTTGGCATAGTGCCCATGCTTTCCACATTTGAAACAAGTGACTCCTCCGTCACATTTCCCCTGATGCTTCTTTTTGCACTTGTCGCACCATTTGGCTTCACCTCCTCCAGAATTCTGCGTACTAGACCTTGAGAACTTGCTTTTCTTACTGAATTTCGACGACCCATCAAATTTCATTTTCTCTCCCACCTCCGCTCTCTCCAGACCCTTCTCTCATATCTGCGTCTCCACATTCTTAGCAGCCCAGATGGCGACTTTTAGAGTGGTTGTTTGCTTGACCATTGGACCGAAGTCCGCTGGTAATCCGAGGGCAAACTTGTTAACCTTGGAGAGTTCAGTTGGGACGAGGTGAGGAACAAGCTTCATTTTCTTTGTAAAGCTTGCAGCGTATTCAGTAACGCTCATTCTTCCCTTCTTCAGATTCTGGAACTCATTGTTGATCTCCAGAAGATCCTGCTCAGAGCAGTATTGCATCTTTAACTGCACCAGAAAATCCTCCCACGACATCTTGCTCGCTTCTCCTTTGGGCATTGAATCAGCTAGTAGCTTCCACCAGCTTAGTACTCCAGATTTCAACAGAGGAACCGTGAGAGCGGTCTTCTGCCTGTTGCTGCATTCGCAACTCTCAAACATTGTCTCCATCTCGGAGATCCAGTTCATGACTTCCACCGGTGTCGGGTTTCCAGATAGACACGGTGGTTTCGCCTAACTATCGGTGGGTTGGCTTGACCAACAGTCCCACTGTAGTTTCCTCCTTCAGACGGCCCATCATTCAGCTCGGGCTCTACGATTGGTATGGTAGTTTCCTCGCGATTTTGTTGGAGCAAACGCCTGGTTTCCTCCATTTGACGATCCAACATCATTTGGATCATCGCTTGCACTCCGCCCATCGTGATTGGCTCAGGAACATATGCTACAACAGGTATTGGCTGAATCACTGGGGGTTGATTCCTATTCCCATTTGCATTCCCAGCTCCACTGCGGGTTCTTGCCATTTTGATCTATACACCGAATAAGGTGAATTTAGATCTTTATTCAGGATAGACGTTTAAATCATCCTTATCTCTCCGAAACGTTTATATGCTAGTTCTAATATCGTAGTCGTACGTTTAGAATCCTAAACACATAAGGTTTCCAGATCCGGTCGGCAACAGACCATAGATCCGAACAAACAACAGCATATCAGGCACAAAGCATTTAGCACATAAAAGCATTTTAGGCATAATTCCTAAAATAACCTAGTGCTCACACCTCACAATCATCGGTTAGCATTCTAAGTTTAAGTCTAGAAATCCTACAAATTCCTAGTTCGCTTAAACTAATGCTCTGATACCAACTGTGACATCCCCAATTTCAAGGCCAGAAAAGACCGATTTTGTTTATGCTTGTTTGAAAATCAGAGGAACATTTTAAATAAAAATGTTGCGGAATTTGTCCCAAAACAAAATATGATAAAGATTTATCAAAAGCATTTCCAAGGAAATGTATTTCATTAAAAGACTCGGGATGTCATGTTCGATACAGATCAAAAGCATAAACAGTACAATATAATCCTTACTACATTATTTCATATCTACATGCCTATATCCGTAATCCCTCATCCAAAACATCACATCTATGCTCGAGCGCCACTACCTGTAATACATGAAACTGAGTGGGTCAGGCTTGAGAGCCTGGTGAGCACATAGGGTTTTCAACCCACAACAAATAAGTTTATTAATTTCATCAACCAACAATAACCCGATTACCCGTTCCCGTTATCCTCACATTACGTCCCTAAACACCTATCATAAGGGACTTAGACTAAGGATCATCATCGGGATGGACACCACTGCTAAAGGTGTTCCTCAGCAATAAATGTCCTAAAGGCAACCATGAGGGGATGGAGTACACCGGTGAACACATCGTTCACAAACACCTACAGGTTGCGAACCTGCTAGCGTTCCACTGGACTGTCTAGAAGAGTCTGTGGTCGTCATCTATACTCCGCTAGATGACTGGATCACCAACAACATCGAGGCCTCTCATCGTTTTATCACACATCGTCTTATTACATCTACCCATGTTTTACCCCAACATTTTTGTAGATATAAAATACTTATACAGTTTAATTCATGAAAAACGTGTATAAAAATCATTCATCCAACATAGACCGCAAGTATTCAGATAATATGCACACATAGCACGTAATTTTTATAAAATACTTCATATCTACGTGTAAGATGAAAGTAACTATGCACTCACCTGATTAGGTGGTGACTCGGTACCCGAACAGCACTTCGTTATCTTAAAACAATTTTTCCTTGATCAAAACCTAGTATTAATACCACTAGAGTTTAGTTTTAACGTTAACCGCGACTAATTAATAGTCTAGCTATTATTATTATTATATAAGCGTTAAATAACACTCAATATAACTCAAAATAATAGCCCAAATAATTATTTTAAGGACCTAATAACATTACTATAATTATTAAAAAGTTATATTAAAAATTGCGTAGGCGTAGCTCACTTACAGCGGATTTTAAAGAAAACCGGGCTTTGCTCGGAGCAGCGTTTCCGAACCGAAAGACCCTTTTTCTCGGGACTCCAGGAGCCTCGGGGCTTCCTTAGGGTGCTAGGGATTTTTCCTAGGGTTTAGGGGTGGTTTGGGGAGCTATAGAGAGAAAGAAACTAGAGAGAGAATGAGTTTTGGTGTGATTTCCTCGGCAGCCTTCGCAGCCCTTTTATAGGCGCCAGCCTCGGACGTACGTGGGGCGTAGTCCTTGGCTTACGCGGGGCGTAACTTCGGATAGGGTGCCAGCTCGCACCAGCTGGCTCGCACTCGGACTCGGAAATGGATAAGGCTAAGTATGCGGGGCGTACTCTTCCTAGGATGCGCGGCGTAGCGAAGGGGCGACGTGTCTTTCATCCGAAGCGAGACCGTGGGGAGCAAGCAACGGCTACGATCTTGCCACGTCATCACAGTTTCGCAAATTCGACTACAAACTTTAAAAATTCGTAAGTTTTGCGTACGAGCTCCGTTTTCGATGTTCTTTATATCCACGCGTAGGCGGGAACGTATTCTACAACTTTCGTTTAGACTTCGTCGGCTAATTTTGAATTTATTTTAAAAGTTATATTTTTAACAAGCCGGGACAGGATTGGTCCGTTAAAAACTCATAACTTCTTCATCCGACGTCCGTTTTCGTCTGTCTTTTTATTGTTACGCTACTATTAACGAGATCTTCGTTTCTCGTTTAGGTTGTGTCGGCTAAAAACAGTTCGATCTAATATTCGAACTTCAGGTTGTACACTGCTAAGCCGAAACTTTGAAAAATCATAACTTCCTCATACGAAGTCAGATTTGGGCGTTCTTTTTATGGACGCTCTCGGTTTAACATATTCTACGACTTTCGTTTAGATCGCTAAGGCTAAAACTCGCTCTATCGTAAATTCACTATTTACGCTTCCCGATATCGTGCCGGTTCCATCACGAAACTTCGACGGGTCATAACTTCTTCGTTATAACTCGGATTTCGGCGTTCTTTATATCCCCGGAATCCTTGTTTCGACCACTACAACTTTATGTAAAGATATCGGGCTTATCTCGTACTTTAATTTTGACGCTTATTTTTATCCTTTATTAATTATACATTTATAATTAAACAATAAGCATATAAATTCACATAAATCACAAAATACTCAAATATTTCATCTTTATTACATCAAAAAGAGTTACAATAGTTGAACTAGACTATTACATCTTCTATTAATGCTTAGCCCCGAAACCCGGGCGTTACACAAACTCCTCCATTTGTTCATGGTGTTTGTGAACCATTTGAGGCATCACACTTGAGGTGCTAAGCTCTTGAAAGGCCAAGTTCTACAAGCTACAACAAAGAGGTAATCATCTAACTTATTTTATGTTTAAAATATCAATGTTGTATACTAGTTAGACTTCAAGCTTTGGATAATATGAAATTGCATGTATAACTAGAGAAAACTTAGATCCAAGGCATTAGGGTTGTATGTGCACCATAGGAGTGTTATAGTACATAAAACCCAACACAAAGTCCAAGTTAAAGTCAACATTCTGGTCAAAGTAAGCATTTTGGGTTGACTCAACTCGCCGAGTTCCATAAATCATAAAACCCTGAATTCGCGATCCAACTCGCCGAGTTCTTTCACGAACTCGTCGAGTTCCTCCTATCAACAGAATCAGGACACTTCGACCCAACTCATCGAGTTCCTCTATGAACTCGTCGAGTTCTTCAGTCTGTTAAGCTCTTCTTAATGGATTGAGCTCCTATCCTTCAGATCTAAGCTCCATACCTCGTATACATACTGAAAATGTCCTTTTAAGGGTAAAGTTTCCAACTTTACCCGTTAATACCCTTCCTTAAAGGATTTAGCTCAAACCCTAACTCTTTAAGACCTAGATCTTCATCCAAAAGTCATTAATACTTCAAGCTAAGGCATACAAACTGAGATCTAGACCCTAGACACTACATGAACACGTAAAGTCTCTGACTTTCTCTCCATGCATGGCCTTTTGGAGCTTAAAAGGCCAAAATGACATCTTAAAGCTTGGATGGGGCTTTAATGGCCATAAAGTTTGCACCTTTATGAGATGAAAGCCCTTCAAGGTCCTAGATTTGGAAGTATACTCACTTGGGACGTCCATTTCCCAAGGACCATGCTACTTGGACCAAAATCCAATAAAAGTGAAAATGAAGAGATCTAAGTAATAATTAAGCAAGTTTGAGACTTTCTTACCAGAAAATGTTGCAAATGGAGTGAAGTTTCTGGATCTATAATCTCCTTCTTGAGTCCTCAAGCTTCTCCTTCTTCCACAAGCTTCACACACACACGATTTCTCTCAAAAATGATTCAAAACTCTTAAAAGTTAATTAGGGTTTCGTAGCTAGGGTTTGGGATAGTGGAGGCTGTGAATGAGGCTAGCATGAGGGAATTAAGATGCTTTTATAGGGTGTAAAACCCCGAAATTAGGGTTTCACCTCTGCCAGCCTACTCGTCGAGTTGAGGGCTCTCAACTTATCGAGTAGGTTACTTAAACTCTGTGTCTCATCTGATCTCTACTCGACGAGTGTGGGGCTTCCAACTCGTCAAGTTGCTCTGTAAAAATGAATAAATTATAATTAAATACTTACCAGGAACCAGGCGTTACAAAACTAGGGCAAAAGACCTTTTTACCCTTTTCATAATTTGGCCCAAAGCCAAGGCCCAAATATGGTCCAGTTTTCTAAATTGGGCCCAAATCCCATAGTGGGCCTTTCAAAATAATTATCACTCCAAAACCTGATGGCCCAACAGGGCCCAAAACATCAAAGCCGAAAGGATAGCCCAAAACGAAGCCAAAACAGCGAAATCCATTCCTGCTGAGTACGCGAGACATACTCAGCTTATACGCTAAGCATACTGGCTTAAGGGCTTGTACATTGCGTGTACAAGCTTGTACGCCCAGCGTACTCCTCCATTCAGCCGAAACTCATTTTCCCTTCTTAATCCGTTAAGACATTGATCCAAAACGTAGATCTGACTTCCTTGAGCTGAATAATCATGTAAAGTTGCTAACTTTATGTTCATGCATGACTAAATGAAGCTCTTAAAGTTCAAGAGGACTTAACAAGTGACTTAATGCATGAATGTAACCAATAATCCCATAAATCTTGCACCTTTATGCCATAGGAGTCCATAACAAGCTCAGATCTAAAATAATAAGTCCTTTGAACGATCCCACTCCTCAAACCAACCCAGAAAGGAACCAAAAGCATATAAACAAGGAAATGAAGAGATCTAATCATGGAGAAGACAATGTTTAAACTTGGTACCTCAATATGCTTGCAAAAAGAGTGATGATTCTAGATCTACAACCTTCTCACCAAGCAAAGAACCTTCAACTTCTATACTTCCTTCACAAGGAGCAATACAACCACCAAAATATTCTTAGGAACTCAAATGCACAACAATGGAGGCTAAGAAATGATTTTTAAGGTTTTGGGGGCTTGGAGGCTGAATGGAGGAGTACACCAAAATATTCTTAGGAACTCAAAATATTCTTAGGCCAACCCTAAAGACTTAAGATGCTTATATAGGGTACAACACCCTGAAATAGGGTTTCCACTAACTCCACGTACGCCCCGCGTAATCCTCGTACGCCCTGCGTACGAGGCCTCGCACTCCTGATCCACCCTTCACAGTACGCTAAGCATACACCAAATTACGCCTCGCGTACTACCCTTCGCACCAGTACGCCGTGCGTACTCCCTATGTACGCCCAACATACAAGAGTTTCCTCTTAAACCTTAAAACACTCCGAAGGCCATAACTTCTTCGTTATAAATCCGACACCGACGATCCTTATATCCATCAAAAGGTAACGAGAAGCTCTACGTTTTCATCAACTCATACCTGCCATAAAATTTCCCGAACAATAATCCAATTTCCATAAAAGCTCGCACTGATACTTTACCAAAATACCCCTTGGCTCCAAACCTAATTCAAACACCTGAATCATCTAAATTGCGTCACCCACACCCAAATGGGTAACAATTCAGGACAGGGCATTACAAATCTCCCCTAATTAAATTATATTTAGTCCTCGAAATCATTCCTTACCAATCCCGGCACGCCATACAACCAGAGCATCACGGTCACAACCCCAAGCATACCACAACCTTTCCAAGGCAACCGAAACCAACCCTAGCAGGGTTGTCCAACCCAAAGATTAACGAATCCTTTCTCAGCCTAAAACAATCCCCTGTAAAATAACCACACAGAATAATCACATCTACACATTCTGAATTTTGAAATCTCGAATTGGTCCGACTTCCTGATAGACCGCCCATATTGAACCATTGCTAATTTCACTCTACTTATCCCCAAACCGACTTCTCAACTTTTGATAATGGGAGGTTCTCACTGAAAAACAGAATCACAGACCAAACGCTACTGCTGACAATCTCTCCCCTGACCAAAGGGATTAGATATTCCCTTGAGAGATGGCTCATCCCGATGATAACAATTCCATGATTATAAAGAACAGTGCGAGACAACTGGGAAATACATCTTCTAGTGCTGAACAAGACATTGCTATCTTAACTGCCAAACCAACATACCGATGCTGAAATTCTGAAACCCCATACTTGCCTGACCCCCATACAGATAGAACCAAACCAAAACACAATCACAAGAGCCTGATCTACCAACAAAACTGAAACCATCCTTTAACCATGAACCCTTCCACTGATACCCTTGGCATAAATATTCCTTAATTCATATCCCACTGAAATGAAGATCCTGTCCACAAATGCCCACGACCCCCAATGCGAGTACCCACTAAAACCAACTTCGTACTTAAATTATAACCCGAGACCCAAGGGTCTACACTTTCCTTTCACCCAAAATCTTCTGATTCATGACAACCCCTCGCTAACTCGGGATACATAAAGGTTCCCAAACCATCACAGAGACTACTAGTCTCGCACCTGATCCCACCACCAGGTTCCCAAGAGTCCAAATGACAAGGCTAACCATCCCATATACCCCTTTGTATTACACACTGACCACACTCAATCCTGACATCCAAGATCCGATACCTCGACCCAACGGTCTCTACCAGGTCCCACCTGCATTGCCATATACACATGGGCCTCACCCGTAGGTCCCACCCAAACTATACCACGGAGCGGCCTCGCCCACGGGTCCCACCCATCTAGAGCTACACAGTCCCGAATCCGCCTCGAACCCCAATGATCCTCAACCTAAAACAGAGAAATGCACCTCGACAATTATGTCTGTCGTGCCCAAGGCACGAACTGATCCCCCCTTTATACTCATGACCACCTCAAATGATAACGTACCTCAATCTAGTGCATGTTACAATCCCATCGCATTCTTACAAGACCTCTAACCAACCATGGTTACCACCCATGGTTTCACTGCACCCAAACCATCTCAACCCCAAATATCCTGAATTGAACTCGCATTCGACTGAAATCAATCCGGTGTTCAGGTCATGCTTCAAACCCCAAAGCCTTCATTAGACAAGAACATGTAGTGAGGCTCTAACACAACCCTCGACCTGGATCCATCCACAAAACTTCCATGTATAACAAAGAAGACGCCAACCAGATGTTGGAAGTTCCCTGAACTCCCACTTACACAACCTAAATCCAAACGACCACTTGGATCATCTCTCTTCCTAACCAGGATGTGAAACTTGACCTAGTTCCACACCCGATCCAACTCCTGGGAATTCTAATCGATTCTCCCCCCACTTGGATTCGACGAAGCTCTCTCATCCCATGAATCTGATTGATTCTCAACCCATCAAACCTCATATAACATGAACCACCTATGACATGCGCTAACCAATACTAGCGTTCTATTACTAGCCAATCTCGATGATCGCCCAACTCCTGAAATCCAGTAGAATTCTCCCTAAAATCTTAGAAATTCCAATAATCCTAATCACCTCCCATGATACTATACCAAATCCTTAAGTTCTTATGATGGTGACTAGAAACCATAACCCTTGCTCCGAACTGGCAAATCCTCACCCTGCCTTCCATCCTCAAAGAATCACTGAATTCTAACCATCTTCAACCCATGCGACTATAAAATTTCTCTGACACTTCCAATGACCAAACGACTCATGCAACTGCCACCACCATCTTCTCACTACCAGTCTTCCCTAGCAACGGTAATGATTGAACCCAAAAGTTCTTCCATAGACGACCGCCGATCCCACCAGATCAAAAGATAAAACTACTTAACCCCGACTTCACTAGAGAACTAACCCGCAAATCCTGACCATATATCTTCAAATAATACCCTTGAATTGATCCCATCAAAGAACCGGAATAACAAACAACAATTTGAAACTCGCTCAACAAGATACAACTCACTAATGATTCATTAAAGACTCTCGACATATTGAATGGCATATACTAATCCTTGATAATATAGCCCAGACAATCGCATAGAACCAACCTGAGATGTTGCTTGCCCAAACCCCAGCAAAATTTCAAAACAATATAAATTTCCGATAATAACCCAGAAGAAAGCAGAATATAACATACCGGCGATAGCACCTGAAATGATTCTAACCTCCTCCGGCTAACACTGCCATCATCGGCCCTTCCCAGTTAGGGATCTTGCCCCATCCTTACGACCATCAGAGATCCTCAAAGAAACAGGAGCATATGCACTCACTACTCCACCCCTCAACATCTTACAGTCAGCCTTCTTGTGGCCCACTTGATTTCAGCAAAAACATAACGGACTTGCCCCGCTACAAGCTCAGCCCGAAGGCCCCGGGATGACCATCCAAGAAGTCTAAAATCCATTCCTGGGTGCTCAACACCATGCCGAAACAACATGCAAAAGATCAGAACATACCCAAGAGTCACCATCTCACAGACTTCCTAGATTCTCCAAGACTCTCCCCAATTCGAGTATGGATCATGTGCTTTCAGTAGTACGGGACCAATACTACCTTCCACACCTATCCATACTTTCCTCAAGAGTCATACCGAATCCTCCAAGTCACCTTCTCAAACTAATACTCCCAACACTCGCCAACCAGCACAACAAAACCCATTGAAGCATTTCTTAGGCTTTCCTAGGTTCCTGATCTCACCCTGCCATCAGCTGCTGAAGAACTCTTCATAAATCCAGTTACCTACCTTATGAATACAATCACATGCAACAAAGCTTAGTTAATCCTTCGAGTAGCAGACTCATCCCTACAACAGTTGGACTCATACAAGAGTTGCGCAATAGGGTCAAATCCATCACTCTGAGATTATTCTACACTTGTCACATATGACTTAACATATCCACCTAGTGGCTAACTCCCCTCACTTAAGAGTTCCACAAAGTAAAAAGCAAGCATCATTCGTGCAATGACACTCTAATCCATAGAATAACCATGAACATCCAATCCCACATACCCCATACGAGGAACCCCACTCCAACTGTTGACTGCCTTACACATACAACTCATAACTAATCTAGCATCCCATGCTTCCTAGGCTACAAGGCATCACATATCAGTCCAATCTATCACTGACTAATCAGAACTAGCATGTAAGTCTACAAGCTCATACAATAGGCATACAAGGCATCTCTCCTAGCATCCTATCATGCAAGAACTAAGCAGATCCTTAGCCCTAACTAGCATGCGATCCACAGATTCACAGATCAAATCATATCAGATAACATGTATGGTTATTTTGTAAAAAACTTACTTGAGCTCGGTCGATTGCATGCACCACACCCTTTTTTATTTTAGAAAACTCTTTTCAAAGGAAATACTTTTCTTTTTGAAATCCTTACCAAATCCTCAGTTTGAGTTTAGACACACCCAAGGGTATGTCTGAATCCTTCCAACCAAGGCTCTGATACCAACTTGTAACGTCCCAAAAACTTTTCATTTTTAAATTACTAAAATAGTACATCATCTTATTTTCATAAAACAAGGTAATCAAAGCTTTATTAGTACATCATTGTTATCAGAGTAAATCACAAAATGCGGAAACATGTGGTGTGTGCTCTACAATCATCCCGAGCTCTTCCATTTAAAAACTGAAGTACCTAAAACATAAATTGAAAATCGTAAGCACAAAGCTTAGCGAGTTCCCCAAGATACCATTTACCATACATAATAAATCACATACTGGGCCCCCGCCCTACATCGGGCCCCGCCCGGTATCGAGTCCCACCCGACATCGACCCCTGCTTGGTATACAAATATGCTATTTCCAGGCCCTGTCTGACATCGGCCCAGCCCACTATACTCATAAACATATGTCACATAACCATACTAACACATACAAAGATCATAAACAATAACATACGATGCAGCCATCGGGCCTTGCCCGATGTCGGGCCCAACCCGGTAATCACAAAACACATATGACTAACTAAGCATACAATATACTCTTTAGGCCCCGCCTAGTATCGGGTCCCGCCCGGCATCGAGCTCTGCTCGGTAAACATAGAACACATAACAAATGCAAGTGTCACGCAGACAACAAGCATACCATACATAATAACCATGGGTCGGCATAGGTGCCTTCTACCCGCTAAACATAGTGAGGAACCTCACCTCGCACTGCCGAATCTCACAGAAAAAATCTACGACTGCTGGCCCGCAAGAACCCCCGCGCTATCAATCACAAGTTAATCATCCATCAATAATCAGATCCGACCCACACTAGGTTTCCAAACTAGGGAAAAAGACCTTTTTACCCTTTTCATAATTTGGCCCAAAGCCAAGGCCCAATTCAATAATCCAAAAGCCCAAATTCAAATTAAACAACTAAGGCCAAAATATGGAAAATTGGGCCCAAATCCCATAGTGGGACTTTCAAAATAATTATCAATCCAAAACCTGATGGCCCAACAGGACCCAAAACATCAAAGCCCAAAGGATATCGCAAAACGAAGCCCAAGCATCGAAATCCATTCCCGCTGAGTACACGGGGCGTACTCAACTTGTACGCTAAGTGTACTTGTTTAAGGGCTTGTATGTTGCGTGGATAGGCTTGTACGCCCAGCGTAATCCTTGTGACATCCCCAAAAATTCACGATAATTTTAAAAATTTTCTTTATGCTTATTTTAAAATCAGAGTATCCTTTTTGAAGAATAATATTGCATAATTTGTTCCCAGAAAACATGATAATGATATTACCAAGGCATTTCCGAAGAAATGTATTTTATTTAAATTAAAACATTGGGATGTCATTGTCAATACAGAAACATAAGCATAAACAGACCTTACATTAATTTAAACTAATGATCTACATCTCCTTGAATCCCTCAGCATAATGTATCTTTAATATCGCTACTTGTGATACAATAAACTGAGTGGGTCAGGTTGGGAAACCTGGTGAGTACATAGGGTTTTCAACCCACAATAATCTAGTTAATTTTTTTCTTCACATATTTCATGGCAAAGAATTATCCTAATTACCCAACCCCATTTTATTTATTTATTCTTCCCTAAAGATTTATCTAAAGAGTCATATCCTACATCATATTTACCTCTCATCGCCTTACATCATATTTCCTTATATGTTTGTTCCTAAGGGCTTTTCCTAAGGAACATCGCCTACATCGCATAGACGGTATTGATTCGGGGATTACTCCCCCAATATGTGTCCAGTAAGGGTTAGAGTATCATCGCATGAATACGTAGTTACTACATCGCTTGAACTCGTAATTCATCGTCTACAGGTTATGAGCCTGTCAGTGTTTCCACATAACTTGTTTAGATTAGTCAGTGGTCGCCATCTATACTTTGGTAGACGACTATATCACAACATCGCAGGTCAAGGTAATGACATCTCTTAATCATCTCTCATCTCGCACCACCTATTTATCATCGCATATCTATCATCACCTAGTTATCATCACCTTTCTATCATCTCCTATCTCTCATCACCCGTCGCTACCCAATAAATATTTATAAGTATATAATACTTATATGATTAAATCAGTTAAACACCATCTCATAATATCGTATCTAACACATAATATTCTTAGAACAAATAATAAGCACATAAGCATGTATTAATATTAAATACTTCATATCTATGTGTAAGATTAAAGTAAATATGCACTCACTTGTTAAAGTAACGACTCGTAATTCGGTCATCGCTTCGCTTCTAGCAACTGTCTTTTCCTTTGACGAAACCTAATATTATTATCGCTAAGTTTTAGTCTAATATTTATTGCGACTAATTATTAGTCTAGATTCACCATTAACTCAAAGACAACTTCAAGATCTATCCAGTAAGGAACAACCAGGTAGGATCATATCGAAGGTAGGTTCCGTTTGGTATGCGAAGTATACTGTTTGGAAATCCCACTTTAAACACCTCACTAAATCACAACCTAGACATCATCCCTGCAAGTAGATCAATCAGTATAACGACTTGGAATCACTAATAAATCTTTTTTATAGGTTCATAATAACAATAATGAATTTAAACATAAGTTATACGAAAATCGTAATAGGTGTAGCTCAACTTACAGGGTTTCTAGTGAAAAATTACAACTTCGTGGTCAGAATTTCATCGTTGGATCTTTTTTCTAAAAATATTCTTTTAGCGGTTCAACGCTCACCTTACTATACTAAAACTACAGAAAGAGAAGTCGAATCACGAGGGACCGAAATTCTCGAGGATAAAAAGAGAAAGACTCTTGAATCAAGAGAATGGTGCAAGAAAACTCAAGAGAATGGTGCAAGAAATATGAGAGCCTAAAGCCTCTTATTTATAGTAATTGAATTTTCAAAAACCACCATCTATAATTACTTAAATGACCTTATAGTTATTTAAACGACTAAACACCCCTTTATACTACTATTTTAAATAGATTTAATGATATTTGTTCTAAACTAATGTCGAAAATACCCAACATTAGTCTTATAACGACCGCATCGTCGATACCTTTTTAATGATATATACATGTGTGTGTGTGTGTATATATATATATATATACATGTATGTATACGTATATATCATTTATACTTTATTTTAATACGTAAATATGCTATTATAAATTATAATTCGTTTATACGAACTCCGTTTTTGACGTTCTTTATATCCACACATAGCTATCGACGAGATCTACAACTTTCGTTTGGACTCGGTCGGCTAATTTTTGACTTTTTTCCGTCCATATTTTTATAAAATTAAATGATTTTGCTAAAATCATAACTCTCTTGTATGGACTCCGTTTTTGACATTCTTTTTCTCAAAATTATTATTTTAAAGAGTACTACGATTTTCTTTTTGGTGGCTTTAGCTAAAAGTCAACCATTCTCTTCTTAGCTTTTTACGTCATGCATTCCTTGTGCGCAACTGACTTTTATATCTTATGAAAAATCATTTCTAATTCATACGGAGTCGGATTTCTACGAAATTTATATTTTCGAAATCGAGAAGACGTGTAATATATATATATATATATATATATATATATATATATATATATATATATATATATATATATATATATATATATATATATATATATATGTTTTGGCGCACTTATTTTTATGATTTACAGACGATTCGGCTAATTTTTCCTATTTTATTATATTATAATAATCATGAAACACATAATATTCATATAATTCTTCTTTATTACGTCAAATAGGATACAATTGTTGACCCTGACTATTACTTTGGTTAAGATTATTTATTCTAGATAATCTTCTGTCAAAAAAATCATTTTTAACGCTTATTATATCTTAATTGACTAGCCCGAATATGCGGGTGTTAAAATTATCTCCCCCTTAGGATGATTACGTCCCCGAATCATCAACAAAACAGGGCTTGTATAATGACTCCGTACGTTTGCTTTCCATCCTATGTGGTAATTGTAACTCTTATGTCCTTTCAAATGAGTATCTAACTCTAGGACTCCTTGACTGCTGGTGGTGCGCAATCTTGCACCCGCTCTTTATCCTATGTTGGACTTTCAATTGTAGACTTCGAGTTACAAACTCGGTCCTTATTGGAGACTCCTGCTCCTTCTTAAACAGACTTAACTTAAGATAAGTTGTTTACTTTTATTATCATATTAGACTGATGGGTCTTGTCCTAATGACCTCTCATCGTATGATGCAATGCTTAGACTCGGATATTTTAGAGCCAAATTCCAGAATGGAAGATACCTTCCTTCATGTTCTAATGTGATATAATCACCTTCTAGCATGTATCACTTCTAGCTACAAGCTTCTTACTTTAACGGCGATTGTGATACTTCTATTGATCGCTTCGATTATCTTTTACCCCAATCTTCTGGCTTAAGTCGGATGCTACATCGAACTTGGTTCTTTGAACCACGTAGAATACATATCTTATCCGAACTTGATTTCATATGACCACTAGGGTCAGAATAACAATCATCTTCTTAGTCATTACCGAAACTGAACAAAACGGAATCAATTACTAGTGCCTTGTTAACCTCATGACTTTCCATGATCCAAGTGTGAGTCATGTGCTTCAGGTAGTATAGGCCTCTATTACCTTTCACACCTACTCATACTCGGCTCAAGTATTGCCTCTCAGTTCTCCAAGTCACCATACAAGAATTTCACATAGTAATATCGGATAACATAACTAAGGTTTATATTATTTCTTGAAAAGATTACATAGATATTCAAGTTCACCATTGTTAGGGTCAGGATCCTCACAATGTTCAGGATCCTCAAATATCTAGGATTCTCAGTTACTTCAGGATCCCGACTAATACCGTTATTATTTTTACTAACTTTTATAACGGTCATATTTTGTTCATAACTAATGCATGTGCAGAAATAGTCAAGGGAAGACCAATTCTCAACGAAGAATCAATCCAACCAGGCTTAAGACCCGGAAATACCAAGTCAAAGCACGTTTTAAATACCAGTTCAGCAGATCCCAGAAATATCGGACATTTAGTTATTTAATCTAGACTATAAATACACCTGTAAAACACACACAACGGGGACAATTCTCTGACACCTTACTCATCTAGACTATCTTTATCATTTGTAATCGTATTATCAAGCTCATCTCTGTAATTTATGTTCAAATCAATAAGATCATACAAGGCAGGTGATCATTATCACCTCCCAAGATTTTATGTCGGATATCCTAGCAAGGATCAAGGGCTTTCCTTGTAAATCACTCGTGCAATATTGTTCTAATTTTGTTAATCACTTCACCTACAACACCACAGCCTCTCATGCAATTTGGTTAACATCCACTTTGTCGATTTTTGACCAAAACAATTCGGCGCCCACCGTGGGGCCGTGGTGTTCATAATTCTCGAAAAATCATATCTATGCAATCAACCTCATCTTCTTCCTTTATTCTTCCCATTTATTCTAAAAATATTCCACCACCTCCAAGTGGACCTCCTGGTCAGAAGAAAACTCTAGATACCTCTAAAAAGTATGCCTCTCCGATCATCATCCATGTGAATCCGAGATCCCTGAGATTCCAGGATCCTCATGTTCCGTAACAGCAAACTCTTCTTTGTGGCGAAGATGGTAAAGCAACAATTAAACCAACAACGGGAGGAAAACAAGACTATACTCAAGGAGATAGAAAGAATGAGAGCAGAGATTCATAAACCCCAAGGACCAGCACCCTCGATCTCGTAACCCAAGATCATGAACTTTGACAATGCAGGATCCTCAGGAAACCGATGGGAGACAGGATCCTCAGGAAACCGACGGGAGATAGGATACTCAGGAAACCACTAGGAGATATGATCCTCAACACAAACACCTACTCCCACTTGGGGTGTAACTCCAAACGAGCATCCCATATGATCCAGGATCCCGAAGAAATCTTCATCACTCCCAATAAAAAGGATGTTGGTAACTTTGCGAATAATAATGCTTTTAATACTAACTCTATGGACCTTGATGCAGGAAAGAGCCCTATCATGGCCAAGGAAATTCATCAGTTAAGGCAGATGATCTTAAGTGTGTCTGGAATGGTCCAACCTATACAAGAGCATGAAACCTCACGATAGAGTTATGGATCCTGAGGAACATGTGGCACAGTACATGGAAAGAATGGAGATCATCCCCATTCCCTCACACCTGAAGGAAGCTTGTCTGTCCAAGGGTTTTGGTTCGACCCTCACAGAATCAGACTTAAAATAGCTTCTTAATGTTCCTCCTTACTCTATTGCTTACTTTACTCACTTAGCTAATTTGTTTAACAATCATTTTTCTTGTAGCAGAACATTTGAAAAGATCACTAGTGATCTTTATCGAGTGCTCTAGGATCCTAAGAAATCCCTTAGGGATTTTGTATGCAGATTTGAAGCGCCAAATATTCCTAATATCGACATGGACACTACCTCGGAAGCCTTCAAGATGGGTTTAATGAAGGATCCTCCCTTTTATAAGGATCTCGTAATGATCCATGTAGGAAAGAAGACGAAGTCAGAAGTAGAACATCGAGGTTCACCAGACTGGAAGAATATAAGAAGATCCAGAGGAGGACCAGCTCCCTGAGTTCATATGACAATCCTAATAGGAAGGCCGATTCTTCGGCGCAAAGATCCTATAAGTCGGAACCATAATCCAAACATGGTCATCATAGGATTAATACCCATGAGGATGATGGGGAGGAAGATAAATTCTCGAGATCACTGACTATTGTTTTACTGTGGATGTTTTTGGTCTAATCTTTACCATGAAGGATCTTGGTGAAAAAGCAAGGTGGCCAAGGAAAGAAGAAAAATCAAGTGGCTGGAAAGACAAGTCTAAATGGTGTGCTTACCATGAAGATTTCGGCCACATCACTGAGGATTGCATAGCCCTCAGAAATGAGATTAGCTATCTCCTAAGAAAATGAAACCTTAAAGAGATCCTAGGAAGACAAAAAGAGAGATCGAAGGAAAGGAGCAGGATCCTGCAAGGATCCCGAAAAAACCAGGCTCCCCTCCTCATGACGTCGAGGAAATCAATTTTATTTCTGGAGGATCTGATATCTGTGGAACTTCTTATTATGCATCTATAACGCACGCCAAAGCGTTGAAGGTAGAAAGGGAAGAAAGACCCCGAAAGAACATGTCGATAACAAACAACAAGGATATTGTCTTTGACGAACTGGATAGAAAAAACACTCAGGATCCGCATAATCATGGATTGGACGAACAAGAGATCCTCTGTACTAATAGGATTCAGCGATGAAACAAAGCATACTATTGGAGAGATCAAGCTACATGTATACATTGAAGGGGTAAATTCTATGCAACGCTTTTTTATTATTAATGATTTGTCTTCCTACAATGTTATATTAGGTAGGCCCTGGATCCATGACAAGAAAGTGTTTCCATCGATGTACCACCAATGTGTCAAGATGCCTATCCCTTGGGGTACAATGAAGATCATTGGTGATCAACAATAATCCAAAGAATGAAACAAGATTTCAATGAAGCTTTCCTCAGTACCAAGGCAAGCATAATAATTAAAGAAGGGGGCACGAGACATACCAAAAGTTCCCCAAAACCTTGAGGATCCTCACACCAAAGTACTCATAGGATCCTCAATACCAGAAGACATCGAAAAGGACCTAATTACATTCCAGAAAGAAATAAGGAAAACATTCGCATGGAAACACGAAGACATGACAGGTATATATATATAAGAATATTATAACTCATAAACTTAACATTGATCTTTCTTTCAGATCCATACATCAAAATAGAAGGAAGTTGGCACCTGAAAGGTACCTGGTCATTCAAGAGCAAGTGGAAAAACTTCTCAAATAGAGATGATCAAGGAAGTCAAGATGGCTAGCCAACATGGTCATAGCACAAAAGAAGAATGACTCCATGATAGACGCGACAACGACTCATGAATTATTAATATTCATGGATGCATCAGCGGGATTCCAACAGATCCAGATGGAACCATCCGACCAAGAGGATATGGCATTCATAACTCTAACATGTATCTATTGTTATATTACCATGCCATTTGGTCTTAAAAATGCAAGTGCAACATACCAAAGGCTAGTTAACAAGATGTTAAAAGAGAAAGTGGGGGACACCATGGAAGTATACATCGATGACATGGTGGTTAAAAAAGCTGGAAATCACCTCAGGGATCTTGAAGAAGCCTTCGATATATTAGATAAATACAATATGAAGTTGAGCTCGTCTAAATGTCACTTCGGAATAAAGGCGGGCAAGTTCCTTGGTTACATGATGAAGCGAGTCCTGACCAAGGATCTTCGAATGGGGAACCACTCCTCTTATACCTTTCGGTATCTTCAGATGTTGTAAGTGTAATTCTGGAATAGGATATTTACGGCAAACAACATCCTATTTACTATGTAAGTAAAAGTCTATTCGATCATGAAACCAGGTACTCTCACTTTGAAAAACTAATACTCGAACTAGTTACAACTTCTACCTAATTAAGACATTATCTTGAAATTCATACTATACATGTAAAAACTAATTATCCTATTAAGAATGTCATGAGAAAACCAGAAATTTCAGGAAGGATGGCAAAATGGTCGGTGAAGTTAAGTACGTTCGACATCAAATATGAACCAAGATCCACCATAAAGTCACAAGCATTAGCAGAATTTGTGGCTGACTTTAGTGATAATCTACAAAACGAAGTAAACATGGAAGCCAAGCAACTCCTAGAAGATGAACACCTGGGAAAATGGACATTGTTCACAGATGGAGCTTCAAATCAAAAAGGAACAGGGCTAGGGATCATACTAAAGTCGCCACAGGGGGACATCCTACCCCAGGCAGTCAGTTGTGAATTCAACACTACCAACAACGAAACAGAATACGAAGTACTCATCATGGGACTACAATTGGATAAGGATCTTCAAATCAGGGATCTTCATGTATTTGTTGATTATTTATTACTAACCAATCACTTCAATGGATCTTATGCAGTGAAAGGTGAAAGATTATCACTATATCTAGAGATCCTCAAAAAATTAGCTGAAGAATTTAAAAACTTTAGACTAACCCAAATTCCCAGAGAAGAAAACACAGAAGCAGACACATTAGCCAACTTAGGATCCTCCCTTAGGATCCCACTAGAGACAAAGATTCATATAACCCATATAATAACCCTAGCCATAGAAACCCTTTCCAACAAATCTGATGATCCTGGGCAACCAACAAGCATAGCAACGATTCAAGATCTTGACTCTTAGATCCCTCCTCAAAGGGAACTCGACGAACAAGATCTTCAGAGAGATCCATGATCATGGACCCAACCCATTATGGAGTATCTCCAAAATGGAACAATTCTAAAAGAAGAGAAAAGAGACAAAGCATTCAAGATGAGGGTATCACACTTTATGATGATCCAAGGGATATTATACAGGAAAACGATGGCAGGTCCATATCTTAGATGTTTGGAAGATCACGAAGCTACAGAAGATCTAAAAGACATACATAAAGTACATTGTGGCAACCACACTGGGAGCAGATCCTTATGTCCTAAAGTGTTAATAACATGATACTATTGACCAACCATAAGAAAGATGCCTTCCTACATGATCAGAAGCATGATGCATATCTCACTAATTCGATAGCGGGAAAGGGGGCATATTGGCTAGCATCTTGCCAAGATCCTGGAATTCTATACAACTCAAAGTGCACTTTATGTAAGTCTATTTAGTTACATTTCATCACAACCAAGGTGAGAAACTCAAGGATCCTAGCCACTATGAATAGATACTGATCGTCTCTCCTCCGATTAAGGGTACTTAATCCCCTCTAAGGTTTAAAGAGTTAATAACCTCTTTCATCCGTATTTGGGTTTCTACACCACACTTGGACGCACGATATATTACTATGGGATGTGAGTAAGGAGATCATTTCACGCTTTAATGACTTGACAACCCTCGTATTTCTAAACATATGTTAAGATCCTAAGGTTTAAAGAGTTAATGACCTCTTTCTAACGAGTTTAGGTTTCTACACCTCGCCTGGGCATGCGATATCTAATTATGGGATACGAATAAGGGGATCATTTCACGATTTAGTGGCTTGGCAACCCTCTTATCTTTGAACATAAGTTGAGATCCTTAAGGTTTATAACATTCTCATGTTATCCAAAAACTGGGATCCTACCCCAGTGATTACTTAAGGTTTATAACATTCTCATGTTATCCCAAAATCGGGATCCTACCCCAGTGATTACTTAAGGTTTATGACATTCTCATGTTATCCAAAAATCGGGATCCTACACCAGTGATTACTTAAGGTTTATAACATTCTCGTGTTATCCAAAAATCAGGATCCTACCCCAGTGATTACTTAAGGTTTATAACATCTTCATGTTATCACATGTTGGGAATTTACCCCAGAAACCACATAAGGTCTATAACATCTTCATGTTATCACATGTTGGGACTTTTCCCCAGAAAATACACATGAATCATAACGTTTTCATGTTAACATAAGTAGGGATCTTTCCCATGAAATATGTCGCAAGTTGGGATCCTCCCCAGTATATAACATTAACATGTTATCAATTGAACTTATGGTGTTACCCAAGAATTTATCAAGGTTTATAACCTAAACAGGTTATCCTAAGAAGGGAATTCCCCCGTATGATCTTATGATTAAGGATCCTCATCCTTAAGGATCCTTATCATTAAGGATCCTCATCGGTAAGGATCCTCATCAGTAAGAATCTTATCATCAGAAGTCAACAACGATCCTAAGTTCTTTCCTAAGTTGATATTTATCCTCAGCAGGGCCGGTCCATTGTTTTTACTACCCTGGACAAGATAAAAAATTTATGCTCTTAAATATGTATCTTACAATAAAAAATATGTATATATATACATATATATATATATATATATATATATATATATATGTATATATATATATATATATATATATATATATATATATATAAATTTGTAAAATAAAAAATGCAATAAATTTTATACTCAAACTAATAATACAAACAAAAACCTTCAAAAATCATCTAAAACAATGTCTTCATGCATTTTTAAACAAAAACATCTATTTCTAAAAATATCACATTCAATACTTAAAATTGCTAAGTCATTCAATTTTTCTTGAATCATGGTACTTCGGAAATACGATTTCAAAAGCTTCAATTTTAAAAAACTTATTTCCACAGAAACAACTATAACCAACACCATCAACAATATCCTACACGCAACCATCACTTTAGGGAACATATTCATTCTTCTTGCATTTTCCATTAATTGAATAGATTTACAAGGAGTTTCATCTTTATGTACTTCATCTGGAAACATTTTCTGCAAAATTTAAAACTCAATAAACAAGTCAAATGCAACTATTCTTCAAATAGAACTCAGGAACCATTAAACAAAAAACCAAATATAGATTCAAAATATTACATTTGTTCAAATCTACTTTTCAACCGAACAAAATCCATATCTACAAACATAATGGAATAATCTTTTATAAAAGTTAAGCAAAGAAGGGTAGGTTAAAAAGGATTCAACCTGAACAAAATTTATATTTTTGTTTCTACTATGAGATGTCAAAAAAACTAGAAAAATAAATGAAAAAAATCAGAATTAGGAATTCGTTTTAAAAAAAACTATTGTCTAATAGCAACAATGAAATAAATGTATACCTTTTAGGACAGAAATAGAATTCAAAAATCAAACTCGCCAACCCAAAATTAGAAATCGAAAATCTCAAATTTCTTTTGGTTTTCAGTCACCTGTGAATCAGATGTCGGATCAAAAAAACGAACTCAATAATCAGAATACAGAAAGCTTATCAGTCAGAACTCAATTATCGGAACGACAAGAGGAAAAAAAACATAACACAGAACAGGTAATATCAGAAATTAGAAATCAATCTCACCAAACCCTGATTTAGAAATCGAAAACCTGAAACTTCTTCTGTTTTTCAGTACCTGTGATTCAGAAATCGAATAAAAAACGACTGATAAATCATAACACATGAACCAGAACTCAGAAAATAGAACGGGAAGTACATAATACGAGAAAAAGACATCAAAAATTAGGAATCAGAAATTAGGAAGCTTGGAAATCGAACTCACCCAAAATCTTCAGATAATCGGTAACTAATGTTTCAGAATTCACAATACCATATTAGAAAGATTATAATCAAAGTAGAGAAATCTTAGATTATAAGGAGAAGTAAAGAAATTCGCCAATATGCAAGTAGAGAAATCTCAGATTAGCAAGATTAGAATCGAAAATACTCTCTGTCAGAGATCAGTTGATTAAAGGCTCTGTTGCTTCTCGATCTCAACAATGCGATTTTGTAAAGGTCGATTGGTTTCTCATACTTCGCACCCACGCTCTCAAGATGACGATCTATTTCTATTTCTCCTTAGAAGCCTCACGCATGTAATCGCTATTGGACCATATTGGACTAAACTTTGGGCCAAAGTTAGATATATAGTATTAATTATTGGACTAAATTTATGCCTTTATTTTTTTGCTGCCCTGGGCCACAGCCCAACTGGCCCGTGTATTGGGTCGGGCCTGATCCTCAGTAAATTCTAAGATTGAAGAACTTATGAAGCTTAAGGAAAAACTCGAAGACAATCAAGTTCCATCTTTCCTTTATCTTAACTTTGAAATTTTTTCAGTAAAATTAAGGATCTTAAACTTCTCAGGATCATAAACCAATTGCTGATTTATAAACTTTCATCACTTCAGAGTTATTTACTATTTTAAATTGATATCTTTAAAAAGGTTTTAAAGCACTTAGATTTACCAAAATTAGTTCTTAAAAAATTCTTTATACTTGTTTTATTATAAAAAACATATGTTCAGAGCCTAAAGTAAATTTCTAAAGTTTATAGCATTATCATGTTATCTTACGAAATGGGTTTATCCCCAGTTATTATCTGAAGTTAGGTTTATCCCCAGTTATTATCTAAAGTTGGGTTTATCCCCAGTTACTATCTGAAGTTGGGTTTATCCATAATTATTATCTGAAGTTGGGTTTATCCCCAGTTATTATCTGAAGTTGGGTTTATCCCCAGTATTAACTGAAGTTGGGTTTATCCCAAGTTATTATCCGAAGTTGGGATTTCCCCAGTTATTACCTATGTGGGATATTTCCCGATATTACCTAAGTTAGGATCTTCCCCATTATTTCTTAAGTTGGGATTTTCCCCAGCAAAAGCTATGTATGGATTTTACCCAGTAATTTTCTAAAGTTTATGAAACTAATGTGTTATCTTATGTTGGGATTTTCGCCTAAAAATACTTAAGGTTCATAACATTTTCGTGTTATCATACGGTTTGGGATTTTTCCCAATAATTTACTAAGATTGGGACACTCCCCCGAAAATGTGAAAGACTTGTAGCATTACCATGTTACAAACAAAAGTTTTCTCAGTTATTTACCAAGCTGGAGTTATCTCCAATTGATTTCTAAGACGGATTCCTCCCCAATTCACTAAGTAAAAGCCGAACAAGGATCTTCCATGATGAAATCCTAAAGCAAGAATCCTCCTGATACAAGCTTCAAAATCATAGGGAGCTAAAAGACTTACAATGCAAAACTTATCCTAAGTCGGAAGTCTTTAGAAGATCAAAACTAAACCTAAATCTCTCTCCAGGTTTTATCTATCTTTATCTTCTATGATTACTACAACCGAAGTTATTCCTAAGACAATATATATATATATATATATATATATATATATATATATATATATATATATATATACTTTTCTTCTAATGGTTTTCCTACTTTTCGAACCAAAACATACCTCTTCTAAAACCTCAGGATCCTAACTATTACAAGATCATGATCAAGTAACTTTTTATATCAGATCTTTAGGATCCTAAAAAGTTTTTGTAAATTCTAAACTCATTAGGATCCTGATCATTTGAGAACCCTTAGAAAAATCTATTTTAACCCTATTTTTACAACCAAATCAACCACGCAAGAAAAGAGATAAACCAAAGCATCAGTATTAAAAGGGATTACCCTCCTATCCTACAAAAAAGAAAATATTGCTTTACAAAACAAAAAATTAAAATTGATTTTAAAATTTATCAAACTTAATTCAATGTTTGATCACCCCCCCCCCCCCCCCCCCCGTTGGGATATACTCTGTCTCTTTCTTCTTTTATTCTCTGCAGGATCATGACTAGCATTTACAAGCTTTTCAGTCAACGTAGCCAAGGTTTCATGCCAAAAGGCCAAATTCCAGGATCCTGCATTCTCTATAATCACCTCCTTGATCTCTGGCTCATGTTCCTCCTCTTTCGCAACTCCCTCCTTACTCAGAAGCTCCTAGTTGATCCCTTTTTACTCCTTCAAGGCATGCTCCATCTGGTCAAGCTTAACCTTTAGATCTTCGGTGGATCAGGAAACATGATCATCGACCTATAAAGGACCACGGTAAGAGAATTGAAATCAAATAGAAAAAGCACAAAGATCCTTATCGCTTGTGAGAAAGAGATCAGCTTCCTCAACGCCTCGTCCACCCCAAGGCTCTCTAAATCCAAGGTCTCAACCGACTTCCTCTTTCGGGATCTTGGAGTCTTGATGGTCAGATCTATCGAGTTTCTCTTTGAAGGAAGAGAAGATGAGGTATTCTCCTTCTTGACCACAAGTTGGCCACCAGGAATTGTGGAGTTGATATCAATAAGGGTGAACCAGGCACTAGAGTGTGTAGCCTTAGATCCTAAATATAACAATAGAACTCAATAAGTTTAGGATCCTCCATAAAAAAAGTCCAACAAAGAATCTTTACCTGTCGACATTGGGGCAGTAACAGATGTACTCTCTTGAAAGCTAAGTTCTTCAAACCTAAAGGATCTTCCAGTCCCAGGAAAACCAAGGAAACTCCCAATCTTCTCCTTGGTATCTTCAGCAGCAGGGACGGGATCCTCGAACTTGAAAGCTGCATCAAAACAAATAAAACAAGAAAGTGTGAATTTCATATCCTCAACAAAATAAAATAAAATCCTACCATTTTCTAACCCGGTTTCTTGGCAGGAGATCACCGACAGGATGGATTCACGTTTCATAAAGAAATATTTCTCTTTCCAAGAACCTTCGTTTCGTTCTTATTTCAAAATAAGATGTGATTTACTTATTTTGGCTCTGAGCTAGAAACGACAAGACCCAAAAGTTTCAATATCACAAACATGGGCCAACTTAGCTAAATCCCATGTCTAGATCCTTAGATTGATTCAATCGATCAACCTAAAGCAGGATCCTCCAGATCACGAGCCTAGAATGAATGGGTATTTAGGAAAATAAACCCACGTCGGAGAGACAAATTCAGGTTGAGTCTTAGTATAAAAAGGCTTGAAAATAACATCGGAAGGAAAAGCCCCGATTGACTTCAAAGACTCAATATCGTAATCACAAAAAGAACAGGTATCTTCATAAGATAGGATCCTCTGATCGGTGAAGTCCTCGTCGGAAAATCCAGTATGCTCGAGAGAGAATGGAGTGCCTCTTTACCTATAATCAACAAACAGGAAAAATAAGAAGAAAGGAGAAAGAAATTTACCTTCAAACCAAGGAGAGAAAAGTGATTTGACAACATAATCATATCTTTTGAACGGATACAACTCTATCCGTTAGAGTTTGAATTTTGAATCCTTTATTTCCAATTAACTAAATTATACACTTTAAATACTTGAAATCAATTCAAATATTTTGCAAGTATAATTTGGGGGCAATTGTTAGGGTCAGGATCCTCAGATATCCAGGATTCTCAGCTACTTTAGGATCCCGGCTAATACCGTTATGATTTTTACTAACTTTTATAACGATCATATTTTGTTCATAACTAATGCATGTGCAGAAATAGTCAAGGGAAGATCAATTCTCAACGAAGAATTGGTCCAACCAGGCTTAAGACCCGGAAATACCAAGTCAAAGCACGTTTTAAATACCAGTTCAGCAGGATACCGGAAATATTAGACATTTAGTCATTTAATCTAGACTATAAATACACCTGTAAAAAACACACACAACGGGGACAATTCTCTGACACCTTACTCATATAGACTCTCTTTATCATTTGTAATCGTATTATCAAGCTCATCTCTGTAATTTATGTTCAAAAAAATAAGATCATACAAGGCAGGTGATCATTATCACTTCCCAAGGTTTTATGTTGGAGATCCTAGCAAGGATCAAGGGCTTTCCATATAAATCACTCATGCAATCTTGTTCTAATTCTGTTAATCACTTCACCTACAACACCACAACCTCTCGTGCAATTTGGTTAATATCCACTTTGTCGATTTTTGACCAAAACAACCATATGCCTCTTATATTAGGCTACACCACATAATACTATCTACATGGCTACTTTATAGATCCTTACTCCTAATCCCTTGCATCATCACCTGCTTCATCAAGGATCATCTGGAATGCTCTTGCCTTTGGCTTCGGCGACGTATTTTGCCTTGCAGGTTTGTTTTTCTTTGGGCAGTCTTCGAAATATGCCCACTATCTTCACATTTGTAACACTTCTTGTTGTCGAATTTACAATCTCTGGAATAGTGAGCGATCCTACCACACTTATAGCAAGTCACTTCTCGATCGCATCTTCCGAAGTGCTTCTTCTTGCACTTCTCACACCACTTGGTTCCATCACTACCTCCAACCTTTTGGTCGTCCAGGTTGGACTTCGAGAATCTTCCTTTCTTATCGTATCTTGAGAATCCTTCAGGCTTCCACTTTTCTCCCACCTTATCTTTTTCTAGACCCTTTTCTCTTATATGGATCTCTACATTCTTGGTTGCTCTAATGGTTGTCTTCAAAGTAGTTTCAATTTTTACCGTTACACCAAAGTCTGCTGGCAATCCATTAGAAAACCTATAGATCTTGGAGAGTTCAATAGGCACCAAGGAGGGGAATAACTTCCTCTTCTCGATGAATGTGGTGGCCTAGTCATCAACACTCATCTTCCCTTTCTTCAGGTTCTAAAACTCGTTGTTAAGGTCTATCAGATCTACCTCCGAGCAATATTGCATTTTCAACTGCTCCAGGAATGCTTCCCAAGAAATCCACATGGCTTCTCCTCGTGGCATTGTATCTGCCAACAACTTCCACCAACTTAAAACTCTGGTCTTTAGTTGTCTGACTGCAAACACAGTTTTTTGCTTGTTGCTGCAATTGCAACTTTCAAATACTATCTCCATCTCGAAGATCCAGTCCATGATCTCTACTGGATTTAGGCTTCCAGAAAGGCTTGGTGGCTTGGCACCCAAAAAGTTCTTATACATACGCCTATCCTTGTCAATCCATATATCCGGGTCGTTCCTCCTGACCACTCGGGGTTCAACATAACTCACAGTACGACTGTAATTTCCCTCCTCTGACATCTCTTCATTCACTCCAGGCTTCACAATAGGCATAGTAGGTTCATCCCTATTTTTTAAAGTAGAAGCCTCGTTTCTTCCATCTGCCGATCCAACATCATTTATATCATTGCTTGTACTCCTGCCATTATGATTGGCTTGGGTGCAGCTGCTACTTCTGATTGTAACAACCTGATATTTATGAATATAGTGGTAATGGTCGTGACAAGGATTTCGGAGATATAAAGAACGCCGAAATCCGAGTTATAACGAAGAAGTTATGACATATCGAAGTTTCGCGACAGAACCGACACAACGCTGTGTGACGTAAAAAGTGAGTTTACAATAAAATGCTTTTTAGCCTTAGGTGTCTAAATGAAAGTTGTAACATACGTTAAACCGAGAGCGTTCATAAAAAGATCGTCCAAATCTGACTTCGTATGAGGAAGTTATGATTTTTCTAAGATTCGGCACAACAGTGTACAACCCGCAATTCGGATTATAGATTGAGCGATTTTTAGCCGACACAACCTAAACGAGAGTCGAAGATCTCATCAATAGTAGCTCAACGGTAAAAAGACAGATGAGAACGGATGTCGGATGAAGAAGTTATGAATTTTTAACGGACTTTTCCTGTCCCGGTCTGTTAAAAATATAACATTAAAAATAAAGTCAAAATTAGCCGACGGAGTCTAAACGAAATTCGTAGAGTACGGTCTCACATACGCGTGGATATAAAGAATATCAAAAACGGAGCTCGTATGCGAAAGATATGATTTTTTGAAGTTTGAGGCACAAAATACGAGGCATGTCCAAAGGAGTACGCCCCGCGTATGCAGTGGCTAAGTCCGGAGTCAGCCACGTTGCCCTTCCTTCGCATAGTTAGACACGTATCTTGCATGGTTGACACGTCCGAAGCCCGAAGTCCGATGATACGCCACGTAGCTCCATACGTTGCACGTACGAGGGTACGCCCTGCGTACCGTAACGCCCAACGTCCCTCGCATGTACGCCCAGCGTACCGAAGATCAGCAGCCTACTACAAATAGCAAGCGAGACTTTCCGGTTTTGGTTGCCAACTTACTCGCTTTTACACTCTAAACTCTCTCTCAAGCCATCTTAAAACCCCTGAAGCCTCGGGAATCTCCCTAACACCCGAAGAAAGCCTGGAGCACCCGAAGTCCCCGAGAAAATATTCTTTTCGGTTTGAAACTCGGCCCGCACAAAGCCCGATTTTCAATAAAAACTCACGGTTTCGTCAAGGAAAATCATTTGTAGAAGCGAAGTGTTGTCCGAATCACCACCTTTATCAAGTGAGTTCATACCCCTACCTTTTTCATAATTTTTCACTATTTTAAGGGGGGAATACAAGTAATATACTTTATCTTAGATAGTCTCAAGGGATATTAACTATGTGATTACCCAATATATACAATAGGGTTATATAAAGTTGAAGTCAGGTAGATAGTGGAATATGTGATTTTTCCTTACTTCTTGTTCCTTGTTTGGTTTTGGTCTTAGGGCAGATTCACCCATTCAACTGTCTGTTCGATCTCGGTTATATACAACTCGTATGTACTAAGTGATCATAGGAGGGTAGTATCATCGCATCGAGTTTACAGGGCAAACACATCTTCAGCTAGTTTCACTTATAAATAAAACTAGGTATCATTAAACTAAGTATGGTAATTATACTTGTGCTTTTCGGTCTTGGAACGATTAAGACTACAAATCGGTTTTATAGAAAATATAGGATTTTCTATGATAAACATCATTATTTTAAAGGCAAACAGTTTTCGACTTAACTTCCTGAAAACAAATACAATTATTACTGAAAACCATGTTTTACAATAGAGTAAGTGGAACTAGGAACATATTTACAAAAGGTTCAACACTTATTCACAAAACTAGTATAACATAAAGGACCTTTAATGGTTAATTCTATAATTCCTTAGTTTATACATCAGAGTTATATATAAATAATATCCGATAGACAATGGAATGTGTGATTTCCGCCTTACTTCATGTTCCTTGTTTGGTTGTGGGCTTAGGGAAGATTCACACATTCAACTGTCCGTTCGATATTAGATTATATATAGCTAGTATAAACTAAGTGATTGTAGAAGGAACTATTGTGGTCACCATTTTACTAAGAAAATATAGGATTTTCTAAAGGAAACACATCCATCATATCTAAAAGGATCATTAATGTTAATTATGTGATTACTTGGTGAATACGTTGGAATTATATATAATGAAGATCCGATGGGCAGTGGAATGTGTGACTTCCGCCTTACTTCCTGTTCCTTGTTTGGTTGTGGGCTTAGGGAAGATCCACACATTCAACTGTCTATTCGATCTATATTATATATAATTTGTATTCACTAAATGATCACAGAAGGAACGGGTACGGTCATATTACTCATTAAGAAAATATAGGATTTTCTGGAGGAACATGCGAACTTTTCCAAAGAACAAAGAGTATACTTTTTATAACAAAAATACTTACGAGCTCACCAACTTTAATGTTGACACTTTTTCAAACCACTTGTATTCTCAGGAACGTTAGTAGACAGGTACATTCTCAGGTGTTGCGAAGACGGAGCTTTAAGTCTTAACTTTTGTTATAGTTTTAATGTAAATAAAGTAATGTTTTGAACACAATGTAAATACTATGTTATTAATACAATGGTTGTTGTTGCTTTGATTACTATTATTCAATTGTTGTGATATTATACATGATGTCCTCCACTCCTGAACGTTTTCGTCGTTCCGGTTTGGGGGTGTGACACTGCTGCACGCTCAATCTTTCGTGGCTCAGGCTGCAAGTTTCCATAACCGTTTCCTAATCTATTGTGAGTTCTCACCATGTCGATCTATACACCAAATCAGACGTTCGGTGTGAAGTGAAGAGAATTAAGATAGGAAAGCTTTATTTACGATAGACGTATAAATCTCCTTATCACTCTGAAAAGTTATATCCTAGTTCTAATACCGTAATTAAACGTTTAGAATTCTGTACACATAAATTTTCCAAATCCGGTCGGAAATAGACCATAGATCTGATAGCATCATAAAGCATATAAGACATATTATAGCATAAATCATTTAGCACATAAAAGCAATTTAGGCATCTCCCCTAAATAAGCTAGTGCTCGTGTCTATTCAGGCATACATCCTAAATATAGCAGACACTCATCTCACAATCATCACTTAACATTCTAAGTTTAAGTCTAGAAATTTCCTAAAATATCTAGTTCGCTTAAACTAATGCTCTGATACCAACTGTGACATCCCCAAATTCACGGTCATTTTAAAAATTTTCTTTATGCTTATTTTAAAATCAGAGCATTTATGAAGAAATGTATTTTATCTAAATTAAAACATTGGGATGTCATTGTCAATACAGAAACATAAGCATAAACAGACCTTACATTAATTTACACTAATGATCTACATCTCATTGAATCCCTCAGCAGAATTTATGTCTGTGATACAATAAACTAAGTCGGTCAGGTTGGGAAACCTGGTGAGTACATAGGGTTTTCAACCCACAATAATATAGTTAATTTGTTTCTTCACATATTTCATGGCAAAGAATTATCCTGATTGCCCATCCCCATTTTATTTATTTATTCTTCCCTAAAGATTTATCTAAAGAGTCATATCCTACATCATATTTACCTCTCATCGCCTTACATCACATTTCCTTATATGTTTGTTCCTAAGGGCTTTTCCTAAGGATCATCGCCTACATCGCATAGATGGTATTGATTCGGGGATTACTCCCTCAATACGTGTCCAGTAAAGGTTAGAGTATCATCGCATGAATACGTAGTTACTACATTGCCTGAACTCGTAACTCATCGCCTACAGGTTACGAGCATGCCGGTGTTTCCACATAACTTGTTTAGAATAGCCTGTGGTCGCCATCTATACTCTGGTAGATGACTACATCGTAACATCGTTGGTCAAGGTTATAACATCTCCTAGTCATCTCTCATCTCACATCACCTATTTATCATTGCATATCTATCATCACGTAGTTATCATCACCTTTCTATCACCACCTATCTCTCATCACCCGTCGCTACCCAATACATATTTATAAGTATATAATACTTATATGATTAAATCAGTTAAACACCATCTCATAATATCTTATCTAACACATAATAGTCTTAGCACAAATAATAAGCACATAAGTATGTATTAATATTAAATACTTCATATCTATGTGTAAGATGAAAATAACTATGCACTCACTTGTTAAAGTACGACTCGTAATTCAGGCAACGCTTCACTTCTAGCAATTGTTTTTTCCTTTGACGAAACCTAATATTATTATCGCTAAATTTTACTCTAATATTTATTGCGACTAATTATTAGTCTAGATTCATCATTAACTCAAAGTCTACTTCAAGATCAATCAAGTAAGGAACAACCAGGTAGGATGATATCGGAGGTAGGGTCCATTTGGTATACGAAGTATACTGTTTGGAAATCCCACTTTAAACACCTCACTAAATCACAACCTAGGCATCATCCCCGTAAGTAGTTCAATCAGTATAACGACTTAGAATCACTAATAAATCTTGTTTATAGGTTCATATTTACGATAATGAATTTAAACATAAGTTATACTTAAGCGTAATAAGTGTAGCTCAACTTACAGGGTTTCAAGCGAAAACTTGGAACTCCATGGTCAGAAATTCGTCGCTGAATCTTTTTTCTAAAAAGATTCTTGTATCGCTTCAGCGCTCACCTCACTATACTACAACTACAGAAAGAAGAGAAAGACTCTTGAATCAAGAGAATGGTGCAAGAAATATTGTAACGCCCGTAGATCCGGGCTAGTCAATTTAGAGATAATAAGGGTCGAAAACGACTTTTCAACAAAAGATTATTTAGAATAAATAATCTTACCCAAGTTGTAGAATATGTCTCAAGGGTTCCGTACATATAAAGAACGCCGAAATCCGAGTTATAACGAAGAAGTTATGACCCGTCGAAGTTTTACGGCAAAACCGGCACGCCACCGGGAAGCGTAAATAGTGAATTTACGATACAGCGAGTTTTAGCCTTAGCGATCTAAATAAAAGTCGTAGAATACGTTAAACCGAGAGCGTCCATAAAAAGAACACCCAAATCTGACTTCGTATGAGGAAGTTATGATTTTTCGAAGTTTCGGCTTAGCAGTGTACAGCCCGAAGTTCGAATATTAGATCGAGCGGTTTTTAGCCAACACAACCTAAACGAGAATCGAAGATCTCGTTAATAGTAGCATAACGATAAAAAGACAGACGAAAACAGACGTCGGATGAAGAAGTTATGAATTTTTAACGGACCAATCCTGTCCCGGCCTGTTAAAAATATAACTTTTAAAATAAAGTCAAAATTAGCCGACGGAGTCTAAACGAAAGTTGTAGAGTACGTTCCCGCCTACGCGTGGATATAAAGAACGTCGAAAACGGAGATCGTATGCGAAAGTTATGATTTTTAGAAGTTGGGAAAGAAAAATGTGAAACTGCGAGGGGGGTGATGACGTGGCTCAATCAGGGCCGTCGCTTGCTGATCACGGTCTGGTCTTCAGATTCGGACACGTCGCCTCACCATTAAGCCCCGCGTCCGAAGTTGGGTACGCCCCGCGTACTCCGGCTCTTATCCGTTCCGAGTGCAAGACAGCTGGAGGCTCGCTGGCAGCCTCATCCGAAGATACGCGCCGCGTAGCCAAGGATTACGCCCAGCGTAGTCCGAGGCCTCGCAGGCTATAAAAAGGGGCGAGGGTTTCCGGATTTTTCACACCAATTCTCATTCTCTCTCTAGTTTCTTTCTCTCTCTAGCTCCCCAAACCACCCTTAAGCCCTAGGAAAAAATCCCTAGCCCCTAAAGGAAGCCCCGAGGCTCCCGGAGTCCCGAGAAAAAGGGTCTTTCGGTTCGGAAACGCTGCTCCGAGCAAAGCCCGGTTTTATTTAAAATTCGTTGTAAGTGAGCTACGCCTACGCAATTTTTAATATAACTTTCAAATAATTATAGTAATGTTATTGGGTCCTTAAAATAATTATTTGGGCTATTATTATGAGTTATATTGACTGTTATTTAACGCTTATATAATAATAATAATAGCTAGACTATTAATTAGTCGCGGTTAACGTTAAAACTAAACCCTAGTGGTATTTATACTAGGTTTTGGTCGAGGAAAAATTGTTTTGAGATAACGAAGTGCTGTTCAAGTGCTAAGTCACCACCTAATCAGGTGAGTGCATAGTTACTTTCATCTTACACATAGATATGAAGTATTTTATATAAACTACGTGCTATGTGTGCATATTATCTGTATACTTGCTATCTATGCTGGATGAACGATTTTATACAAGTTTTATATGATTTAAACTGTATATGTATTTTATATCTACAAATATGTTGGGTGAAACATGGGTAGATGAATGATGAGGGATGAAAGATGATGTGAGTGAACATTGGAAGCTATAGACTTAGTGCCTAAATAATATCGGCAGTTATGAACTTAGTACCTGATGGATAAACGTTGGTAGCTATGGACTTAGTACCTGATAAACGTTGGTAGCTATGGACTTAGTACCTATTAGATGAACACTGGTAGCTATGGATTTAGTGCCCGATGAATGAACTTTAGCAGCTATGGATTTAGTGCTTTACGAACGAGCATTGGCAGCTATGGACCTAGTGCCTGTCTTATAACCCTGGAGGCAAGGGACTTCGGAATGAACGAATAAATGACTCTTAGGGTAGACCCTTGAGAGTAAGGAAGATAATGGGGATGGGTAATTGGGTTGATTGTTTGATGTTTAAACATAATAATTATATTATTGTGGGTTGAAAACCCTATGTACTCACCAGGTTTCCCAACCTGACCCACTCAAGCTTATTTGTATCACAGGTGTCAATACGAAGCTACTTTACACTGAGAGATTTAAAAGAGATGTAGTGCACTAGTGTAAATAATGTAAGCTCTGTTTATGCTTATGTTTCTGTATTGACAATGACATCCCAATGTTTTGAAAATGAAGAATAATACATTTCCTCGGAAATGCTTTGATAACCTATTTATCATGTTTTCTGGGAACAAATTCCGCAACATTTTTGTTAAAAGAAGTACTCTGATTTTTATAAAGCACAAACAAAATCGGTCTTTTCTGGCCGTGAAAATGGGGATGTCACAAATATGAGAGCCTAAAGCCTCTTATTTATAGTAATTATATTTTCAAAAACCACCATCTAGTTACTTAAATGACCTCATAGTTATTTAAACGACTAAACACCCCTTTATACTACTATTTTAAATAGATTTAATGATATTTGTTCTAAACTAATGTCGAAACTACTCAGCACTACTCTTATAACGATCGCATCGTCGATACCTTTCTAATGATATATATATATATATATATATATATATATATATATATATATATATATATATATATATATATATATATATATATATATATATATGCGTATATATGATTTATACTTTGTTTTAATACGTAAATATGATATTATACATTATAACTCGTTTATACAAACTCCGTTTTTGACGTTCTTTTTATCCACACGTAGCTATCGATGAGATCTACAACTTTCGTTTAGACTGCTTCGGCAAATTTTGACTTTATTTTTTCGTCCATATTTTTATAAAATTAAATGATTTTGCTAAAATCATAACTCTCTCGTACGGACTCCGTTTTTGACATTCTTTTTTTCAAAATTCTAATTTTAAAGAGTACTACGATTTTCTTTTTGGTGGCTTTAGCTAAAAGTCAACCATTCTCTTCGTAGCTTTTTACGTCACACATTCCTTGTGCGCGACTGACTTTTATATCTTTTAAAAATCTTATCTAATTCATACGGAGTCGGATTTCTATGAAATTTATATTTCCGGGATGGGGAAGACATGTACTTTCTAAAACAAGCTCATATTTAAAATAATAAGTCCTTTGAACGATCCCACTCCTCAAACCAATCCAAAAAGGGACCAAAAGCATATAAACAAGGAAATGAAGAGATCTAATCATGGATAAGACAAGGTTTGAACTTGATACCTCAATAAGCTTGCAACAAGGGTGATGATTCTGGATCTACAACCTTCGCACCAAGCAAAGCACCTTCCAACTTCTATACTTCCTTCGCAAGGAGCAATACAACCACCAAAATCTTCTTAGGAACTCAAATGCACAACAATGGAGGCTAAGAGACGATTTCTAGGGTTTTGGGGGCATGGAGGCTGGCGAAGAGGCCATCCCTACAGACTTAAGATTCTTATATAGGGTACAACACCCTAAAATAGGGTTTCCACTAACTCCACGTATGCCCCGTGTAATCCTCGTACGCCCAGCGTATGAGGCCTCACACTCCCGATCCACCCTTCACAATATGCTAAGTGTACACCAAATTACGCCTCGCGTACTACCCTTCGCACCAGTACGCCCCACGTATTTCCTATGTATGCCCAGCGTACACAAGTTTCCTCTTAAACCCCAAAATACTCTAAAGGCCATAACTACTTAGTTATAAATCCGATTCTAACGGTCCTTATATCCATGAAAAGGTAACGATAAGCTCTATGCTTTCATCAAATCATAACTGCCATAAAATTTCCCGAATAAGAATCCAATTTGCATAAAAGCCCGCACTGATACTTTACTAAAATACCCCTTGGCTCCAAAAACAAATTCAAACACCCGAATCATCTAAATTACGTCACCCACACCCAAATGGGTAACGATTCGGGGCAGGGCGTTACAGAAGCAGCTGTAACATTTAGCTTTGAGGTACATGATTTCAAGGGTTTCTTTAGCATTTGGATGTATTCATGACGTGAGCAATCCCTCTCACGTCGTGAGCCAGTGTTGACTTGTTGACTCACATTCCTTAAGTCTCACGACGTGAGCCCTTGTTGCTCACGAATTGAGAGCAGTCTAGTGATTAGAACCCTAATTTTTCGGTATTTAATGGAATGAGAGGGCTAGGGTCATTCACCCTCAGCCTCCCTCACACTCCAAGCCTCCATAAACCTTTATCTCAATCAATCTTGAAGCCCTTAGTCCTTTTTGGTGCATTTTCTAGCTTGAAGAATGAGAGAAGAAGAGGAAAGAAGTGCTCTAGTGGTGGAGTAGGCAAAGCATCATCATCATCATCATCTTTTCTTTTTGTTGGACCATTGTAAGTGTCAAAGGTTTAAACTTTATTTCATATTATGGATTGATCTAGGATTTTATCCATATTTCTTCATGTTAAGCATACTTGAGTGAAGTAAATTCATAAAGTTAGCAACTTTATGGATTCTAAGGGTTCCTTGATCATCATATTGTCTACATCTAGAAGTTGGTGGAGTATAAGAGCCATGCATGAGACTTGATGCATATTTTTCCACTTTTTGACCTAGAATGGGTTGGGTCATGCATGGTGCAAGCATGAGCATAAAGCAAACATTTTTATGCACCTTAAGGGTCCCCTTTAGCTTCTGGATGATTTGGACTCAATGGCTTAACAAAATAAGAACTTAAAATCTTGACTTTTGGCTTTAGACCGTAGTCACGACGCGACCAAATATTAACCTCGTATATCGTTGAGTTCATGGAACTCACGACGTGACTCTGTGTTTCCCACATCGTGAGGTCAATGTAGTAAGAATTTATGTTCGAGTTATTTGAGTTGGGAGCGAGTTTCTGGGATCGAACCTAGTCGACTCTCACGACGTGACCAAGGACTGGTCACAACGTGAGACCCTATGTTAGAGTTTTGTCTAATGGATTTGACTCGGTTGACTTTTGACCTTGAGTAGGATTTTGACCAAGTTTGACTTAGGGCTATTTTGAGCTGTAGCCAGAGTTTTGGTCACTGTTATTTGTAAATGTGACCGGTAGAGTTGGTTTCGGAGCAGCATGTGGTTTCAACTTATTATTCGTCTGTAAGGTGAGTTTTCTCATTGTATCTATGGGTCGAAGGCACCAATATCGGACCATTACTGTGTTATATAGGATGATAGTTGTTATGTGACATATATGTGTTTGCATGTTCGGGTTGAAATAACTAGGGGTGAGCAAACCCAAACCAAGAAACCGAGAAACCGACAAAAACCGACGAAACCGAAACCGAAAAAACCGAAACTGAATCAAAACCGACGGTGTGGGTTTTAAATTTGTAAAAACCGACTTTTCGGGTTCGGTTTCGGTTTTGCCCCCAGAAACCGACCCAACAACCCGAGAAACCGACCCCTCTTTAAAACCGAGAAACCGACGCAGTAAACTCGCAAACCTGATGCTTTTTACTGATTATTTTATGTTTATATATATATATATATATATATATATATATATATATATATACATATATATATATATATATATATATATATATATATATATATATATATATATATATATGTATATTAAAAAAATAAAAATAAATAAAAGAAGCCTAGGTCATTGACTCCCGTTTTCGTTTTGCCCTACTCGCCCTCGGTACTCACAGTCTCGCATTCCCCATCGGCGCATCCCACTGAACTGAAGACGAGTAGACGACTGAAGAGTGAAGCGAGGGTCCTCCATCCTCCGACGCTTAGCCGCTCGCACACATCCGAGGCTCCGACGGAACCCCAAACTTCCGGCGCCACCAAATACGGTTCGTTCCTCAGATTTCGTTTTTTTTTTCTTATTTCCCTTGATGTGCTTATGTTCTGAAATCTGAATGTTGTGTTCATGTAGAATCACTAGAATGTGTCAACGTGTCTCTGATTTCGTTTTTTTTTTCTGATTTCTGTTCTTTTTTGTCGATTTGGCAATTTGCGGAAGTGAGGTTGATGATGGTGAGGTGACTACGAGAAAAAGAAGAAGAAATGAGAAAGTTGTGGGGACTCCCGATGCCGACGATTGGGAGGTTGCTAGGTATATTTTATCTATCTATCTATCTATATATGTACATATATGTGACAGCAAATATATTTTTTAAGGAACTTGTGACAATGCAAGCAAGCATAACTAGAATGTGTGCAAGCACAGACGAGAAAAAGAAAAGGATGGCAAAGTCGATGAAAGAAAAGTACGACAAATATTGGGACAACATTGAGAACATGAACTTCATGCTTCATGTTGCTGTCGTTTTAGATCCCCGCAACAAGATGTGTTATTTGGAGTATTGCTTGGAGTTGATTTATGGTAAGAATTCTACCAAAACAAAAACAATTCTAGAGCATGTCAACAAAACACTAGAAGACTTGTTTCAAAACTTCAAGAACAAGACGGAGAGAGAAAGATGTGAAAAGACAAGGAGTGCATCGTCTTCTACACCTAGTTATTTTGATTTTGGGCATGGTGTTGATATGGAAGACGATTTTGAAAGGTTTATGGAACAACATGGCCATGGGGTTAATAAAACAGAGCTTGAGATTTATTTATCAGATGGGATGGAAAAGCGAGCGGAGGATTTCCAGATTTTGGGGTGGTGGAAATCTAATTCAACAAAGTTTCCTGTACTTTCTGAGGTGGCGAAACTTGTTTTAGGAATGCCAATCTCTACAGTTGCATCAGAGTCCGCATTCAGTACTGGCGGGAGGGTGATTGATGAAAGTAGAAGCTCCCTTACACATGTGACTGCCGAAGCTTTAATTTGCGCACAAGATTGGATACGGGACACCCCAATTGATATCCAGTTTAAAAATATGACGACTTTATATATGGAAGAGACGCGAGAGAAGTTGGTGCCAATAGAAACCGGTAAATATTTTACTATTTTTTACATAATTATAAGTTTGTAATTATATATGTTTATAATTAACTAATTACATACTATTGTTTTGTACGTTTGTGTTTGTAGAGGAATTGGGGTGTGGTCAAGGGAGTTGCATGGATGAGGATTTTACTTAAATTTTAAAGGTTTATAACTCAATTATTATAATTTTATACTTTTACACAAGTTTATTACTCAATAATCATTGATCAATACTAATGTTTTTTGGTTTGTAGATGAATGGGGAATTGGTGAAGAGATTTACATGGATGTGGATTGAAGATTTTTGTTTGCGTGTTTTGGACTTTTGGTTGTAATCGACTATTTGACTATTCCAGACTTTATGTTTTAGTTTGATTGTGTGTTTGGTTGTAATCGTCTAATCGACAATTTCGGACTTTGTGTTTTAGTTTGATTGTGTGTTTGGTTGTAATAGACAATTTGGTTGTAAAACTCATGTTTTTTGAAGTATTTAACTTCAATTAGGTGTTTTTTGAATTATTTAACTAATTGTTACATTTCTGGAAAATGGGTTTAAACCCAGAAACCGTAAGTGTATGGGTTGAACCCAAGAAACCGAGAAACCGCCCAAACCGATATCAGAAACCGAGAAACCGAACCGACCAGAAACCGACCCTATTGGGTTCTGAAAACCAGAAACCGATCATTTACGGGTTGGGTTGGGTTGGGGTCCAAAACCGACCCAAACCGACCCATGCACAGCCCTAGAAATAACCCCAGGGTGGGGCGTACTATAGCATGTTCGGGTTGAAATAGACCCCAGGATGGGGCCCACTATTGTATGATTGGGTTGAAATATACCCCAGGGCGGGGCCCATATTTGTTGATCGGGTTGAAATATAGCCTAGGGCGAGGCCCCAGGGCCGGGACCATATATGTGTATTGGGTTGGAACACACCCTAGGGTTAAGCCCAATTGTATGATTTGTATGTGGTACTTTGGGGAACTCACTAAGCTTTGTGCTTACAGTTTATGTTTATGGTTTCAGGTACTTCTGGTTCGAAAGGGAAGGACCCGACGTGATGACACAACATCCTCCCATTATGTTTTCCGCATTTTTAATAATTGTACTCATATTTTGGATATTATATTCGGTGATGGTTTTGAAACAATTTAATGAATGAAATTGATAGTCTTTCAATGAGAAATTTTATCACGATTTTTTGGTTGTTACGGTAGCGTTGTGGTGGCTGATGAGAAATGATATGAAGACAATGTTGTGGTACTACGAGGTTGAAATGAAGCAACATTGGTGGTCAACTTGAGTGATGGTGGTGGTTCATACGACATTGTCTTTAGGTAATGTTTGGAATGACATAGATGGTGATAAATTCGATAGTTTTGGCAACTTTGTCTTTTGGCAGCGTTGGGTTGTGGAAGTGATAGATAAATAGATGTGGCGTTTGGGTGATTTTGGGTGATTGCGACAGTGTTGGGTGGTGACAATAGGTGGTTGCGGTGACAATGTGTGGTAGTTGTAAGTGGTTGTGGTGACAATGTGTGGTAGCACATGTGGAAAGATGAGAGACATAATGAAAGGAATGTATGAGAAATCTAACCAATAGACTAAGAAACAAAAATTAATAAAAAATAAAACTATAGGTAAAATAGTAATTTTAGATCAATTATGAAACATAATATAACTACATTAACTAACAACATAAGAAATTGAAACCATAAAAATCATCTACATAACAAAAAACATAATAAAAAAATAAAAGACTTATCATATTATCTTTTGTAAATTATAAATAAAGAAATTATGTATTTTCTATAATTTAATGAATACTAAATAAATGTTTAAAAATATAAAAAACAAGCTACATAAACAAAAAGAAAAAAATCATTATTATTTAGACAGAAATAACAAACAAAATATTCTTCAAAAAAGAAATTAAGGGTGAGAAAAACCGAACCCAGAAACCGAAAAACCGAAAAAGCCAAAACCGAAGTAAAAACCGATGGTTTGAGTTTGAATTTTTAAAAACCGAAATAATGGGTCCGATTTCGGTTTTAGAATATGCAAAAACCGATAAAAAACGACCGAACCGAATTTATTAAAAATATATATTTTCTAAAGAGATTCCATAGATATATAGATACTTTGTATAGCTAAATCGCAAAGACATGGTAGCTGAATTGGTTCAATGCGTTGCCAGACAACCTTGAGCTACTTATAAGCAATGATTTTGTTCCACGCATTAAGGGAGTGTTTCACTTAGTTTTTTAGGGTGCAAAAGTCCTTTTTTTGAAAAGTTACAAAAAGTCAGGTTTTCCTGACTTTTCCAAAAAGTTCATTTTTACTTGTATCCAAATCCAAAAGTAGCTTTTAAGATGCATTTGCCAAACATCTTTTACCTTCTATTTTTTCCTAAAATGACTTTTGGCCTCTAAAAAGCTAAGTCAAACACCCCCTAAAGTTTACTAGTTTGTTCAATTCATCCCACATCGGTGGTGGGATGAAACCTTCTCCCATCTCAAATCCTATATTAACATTGTATCTTCTTCCTTCCTTTTCATTATATAGTTGGAGTTGTCCAACGTCGGTGGTGGTATAAATCTATGTCGACTCAAGCCTTCTATATAAGACTACTACTACTCTTGAGAATTAGTTAGTCCCAACCTAACTCTTTATTAATTGGTGGCTGAGTTGCTAAGTTTAAGATTTATGGGTTTAAAACCGACCAATCCGAAACCGAACCGGAGAAAACCCGAAAACTAAGAAACCGAACACAACTGTTTTGGGTTGTGTTGGGTTTTAGTTTTCTGAATACTGATAAATTGGTTTTGGTTCGATTTTAGATCAAAACTGCCTCATGACTCAAACTGACCAATGCTCACCACTAAAAGAAATATATTTATAAAATTAAAATGTGTTGGATCTATCATCCTATCCAAGAAATAGTAAACCAAATTACCTAACTACAATTTTGTCAAAATTTAACATTAAATTTTTATCAAATGAAAAAGGTATCCCGCCCCCAATTTTTATTTTTGAGCGCCCCCTCCCCTCTTTTAAAGTCCCGCCCATCGTATCTCTGAAACAAAACTGAGGAGTCCTGCCGCTTCTTTTGCAGTCTCACGGTTTCGATTTCGATCTTGGTGAGTGGTCTCTCTTTATCAGTTTTTTTTCTCGAGTCTCGCCTCCTGATCTCTCTTGAAAATATTTTTAAGTAATACTCGTTTTAGATGATGATGATGATTATTTATCAGTAGGAAAGTTATATTGTTAATTGAGATTCTATTTGCTACTTATTGATTGTCAACCATTTTTTGATTTGTAATGTTTTTTTTTTAAAGTAATTTGTTTTACGGACAGTTTTTGGTTAGTAGCATTCTGCTACCAGTATCATTTTTGTTAGGGTTTCTTAATTTGTGAATTAGGAATTCTAATTAGGGTTTGTTAACAGGTCATATCAATGGAAGACTTACCAGTACCTGTCATGTCCGACATTCTGTCAAGACTTCCTGTGAAGACAATCATCCAATGCAAGTGTGTATGCAAGAAGTGGCTGGATCTCGTTTCCGACTCTTACTTTGCCAATCTTCACCTCTCAAGATCACCTGCAAGCCTTATGATTCATCATAGTTCTGAAATTAACGAGAGAGCAGGTATTTTGAAGTGGGTGGAGCTTGAAAACAAAGTCAATCACCACAATTTACAGCATGACCCTGCCATGAGTCTTGACCTTAATCTTGCACCCATTTTCCAAGACGCTCAAATACTTGTTGTGGGCTCGGTCAATGGTTTGCTCTGCCTGTGGAATGGACTTAACTCTGATAACTATTTCATATGCAATCCAGTGATGGAGGGAATATATGATCCTCCCCACACAACATTACCATAAACAAGGTTATGGGGGAATCGAGCATGGTTTTGGAGTCTGTTCAAGGACACGAGAATACAAAGTGATACGGATCTTCCAAGGGACTACATCCACATCTCGGATCAGAGAAGCTGAAGTTTACACCCTTGGCATGGGTAAATGGAGAAGTCTTGGTCATGTCCCTTACACGATTGGAGGTTTCTTTGGGCTATTTTTCAATGGCCATGTTCATTGGTCTGTGTTTGGCAAAGATTCCCCTGAAAAACTTTTTGCTTTTGATTTGGATAACGAGACATTTAAGTTGTTCCCATCTCCTCCTGTTGAAACTATACAAGGAAGTCACCATTTCCTAAGTTTGGCAGTTCTTAAAGGTTGTTTATGTCAATCTGATACCTTTGAGTCTCAATTCACGCTGTGGGTGATGAGGGAATATGGGATCAAGGAATCTTGGCATAGAGAGGTGATGATCAAGGAAGGTGTTAGCCCTGCTTTAGATTGGTTGATGTGGGAACCTGTGTGTCTGATTGAACGTTTAAATGATGGAACAATTTTGATGGTTTATTATGAAGACAAATTGTTGGCGTGTTCTTTTGAGAAGGGAACAATTGCAAACTCGGATTTTTTTGACCCATGTTTCACTGGAATCGCTTATCGTCCAAGCTTCCTTAAGCTCCGGAACTTCAAATCAGAGAGAGTTCATGTGTTTTAAAGGTCAATAAGATCATACCAAAAACACCCACTATCGTTTTGTTAAGAAACAATTATTTTAAGTTTAAAATGTTACTATTGCATTTAAATTTACTCTGGTGACCTTCTACATGTTTTTAAGTGGACATTAAATTAAAGCATTAACCCTTTTTTTTTTTTTTTTTTTTTTTTTTTTTTTTTTGAGTAAAGTGCAAAGGTCTTTGCAAAGAACTGTGAATCATATCCAAAATATTTTCAATTTGCATGAAAGGTTTATAATATGAATTTTTTTTATGGTGAAAATATTGATTTATCCTTTTTCTTTTTACATTTTTTAACATTATCTTATTATTTGAATAAATAAAAAATAAAGTATGGCCTCTCTCTCTCTCTCTCTCTCTCTCTCATGGTCATCATTCATTCTTTTTCTTCTTAAACCAACAAGTAACCCACAAAGAACACAATCCTAATCTATATAGTTGTCCACTGTCATAAACCTACTCTCCACCGCATCTCTCATCGTGAACCCATAAAGATGAAGAACAACCGAGATCCAACACATGAGCGCCATCGGAGATCCATCGCACACCCCGTCTATCTATGACGTATGCTTAAAAATGTTGAATTATATGAGATGTATTTGAAAAATATCAAGTTATATAAAATGTGTTTTAAAAAATCACTCTATACGAGGGGATTTTATATAACTTACGATAGATAAGGTTAGAGTAGTGTAACAACGTAAATTTCCAAAATAATTTTTCGTTTTTAAAACATAATTTCATACATCAAAACCCAGTGTAACATATGTCATCCAAATAAAACAATCCCAAGATCTCAATACATAAAACTCCATCAGTGTGTACAAATCATGTCGGCGCCTTCCTGCGATCCTCGCTGGTACCTGAAACACATATCACATAAACGGTAAGCATAAATGTTTAGTGAGTTCTCCAAAATACCATGCACATACAACTAGCCACTCGAGGCTATAACTCTACTAGACCTTCCGGTAAATGTGTCTCAGGGGCCTTCCGGTCCCATTCTTGGAGTAGACCTTCCGGTCCTACTCCATCGACCTTCCGATCCTACTCTGTCGACCTTCCGGTCCATACCATGTTGACCTTCCGGTCCATACCATGTTGACCTTCCGGTCCATATCACACTGACCTTCCGGTCCATACCATGCTACTCATAACATACATAACATATACATATCACATAGGAACATATATCATGTACTCGTCCTAGCACATAAGACCTTCCGGTCACACATTTCATAACTCATAAACATAAGACCTTCCGGTCACTCATAGTTACCATTCCAGGTAAAGTATAGTGAGAAGACTCACCTCGTACGATGTCAGATAATCTCTCTTGCTCGATAACCCGATCTAGCTTCCTCCTATCAACATAATAACATCTCTAATCAATACTTACTCTTGTCCTTATTCCTAAAGAATGGGTAGAAGACCATTCTACCCCTCCCTGTCCTTTCTTGAACCAGTTTGACCAAAACCCTAAAAGTCAACCCCAGTCAACGGTTAAACTTTGACCAGACTCGTCGAGTGCACTCAGGTGACTCGGCGAGTCCATGCGTGTCCTCTGAATCCTTCAAGGCCTCACTCGACTCGTCGAGTCAACCTTTCTCCGACGGGTTACCCATGAACACGAACCGTGGTGCAACACGATCCGACTCATCGAGTCCGCTCATGGACTCGGCGAGTTTCTTCCATGAGAATGCTCAAACGACCTTCTGAGGTCAGATCTGTTTCTCTAACCTATAGATCTGACCTTCCCATACACAATAATCACGGAAAGGTTCAACCTTTATACTCATGCAACCAACATACGGCTTCTTTTGGTGAAATAGCTTGTAAAATGGCAACCTAGGTTCATATCTCTAATGGAGTAGCATAAAGCAGGGAGGTTAGGGCTCTCTGGACCTCTCAAGGTCCAGATCCAGAGTTTAACACTCAAAGGGACATCATAAGCATCATATCCAAGCCAAAAAAGGATAGAGAAAACCCTAGATTCAAGGGTTCTACACCAAAACATAAGAAGGGTTCGATTTAATACCTCAGAGATGGAGTTTCCTTACTTGAAACCACAGAATAGCAACCCCCTTGACCTTCTTTTGCTGGAATCTCCTTCTTCTTTGCAAAAACCACACCAACAAGGATTAAAATAACCCTTCTCCTCACACGACACGCTCAAGCTCACTAGGGTTTCTCTCTCTGGACTGGTAGCCGCAAATGAGGGCCATACGGTTCCTTAAATAGGGCACAGGCCCGAGGATTTAGGGTTTTCACCCACAACGCCTACTCGGCGAGTCTACTCTTGGACTCGTCGAGTAGTTCATTAAACTTACGTGGCCACCCCGCTTCTACTCGACGAGTTATAGCACCGACTCGTCGAGTAGATCAATGATTCTCAAAAATAAATAATTAAAATAATATACCTGGAAATCCGGGTGTTACAAGTAGTTAATCTTCTTTATGTGTAACGTTATATGAGGGGACTTTATATAACTTACGATAAATAAGATTAGAGTAGTTAAATTTCTTTTGAAAATGTTAAGTGATTGTAACAATAACTTTGGCTAAATAAAAATTAATGAAACATGATATATAAAATGCTCTAAGAAGAACGCTACTTTAGAAAATGAGGGAGGGATACGTAAGATTAACATCGTGTTCTCAAGATTATTTTTTAACGAGGGCGAAGGGAAGGGAGAGGAGGGGAAAGAAAGGGAATGAGATGGAAGGAGAATGAGGAAAGGATAAATGTGTTCTCGAGTTTAAGGGGAGGGGAGAAGAGGAAGGGTGGTAATGATGTTTTTACCCCTGCTTAGGGTTCTTCAACTTCATCAGAGGGAGAAGATGAAGAAGAGAGAAGACCACAGAGGTAAGGAGAGAGAGAGAGAGAGAGAGAGAGAGAGAGAGAGAGAGAAGATATCGTGATGAGAATAAAGAACAAATGGTGTGAAGTTGAAGAAGAGGGGGGGTGGGGGGGGATGTATAACTATTGATTCATATGGTGTAACAAAAGTCGTTGTGAATCTCCATTTTTATGTGAATGGTCTTTATGGTTTCAATTTTATAAACATGTAAAATTACTATTAAAAATGATAAAATGACTATTTTATCATTTTTAATTTAATTTAATTTTTTTAAAACTTATTTAAAAATTTAAAAATCATTAAATTTAATTATAAAGGTTTTACCACACACAATCCCACCCACCCTATCTCCCGTCTCCCTCCATTACTGTCCACCATCACTTCCGACATTATATTTTCGAGTCTCCCTCCATTACTGTCCACCATCACTTCCGACATTATATTTTCAAGTCTCCGCTATTACCTCATATATCAACTTTTTTGGTCACTTCCCTAAGATAATTTATTGAAAATAAAAAATAAATCAACACCTATCCACCCCAATTAAATTATTTTTCCCAATTTTTTTTACCAAACTCAATTAAAACACAAATAAAAACCACCACTCTTAAACATTCAAACTCTATATAAACATATACCGGAACTACGACTAAAAACACACGAAAATAGCGATTGAGAAGAAGATAAAAGCGAAGAAACCAATGAAGACTGACAGTGTGGTGGTTATGTTAGGTTAAAGAGAAGCATTGATCTAGGCCTCGACCGATGAAGATTGACTGTGAGGTGGTCCGTTAAAGGGAAGTTGTAACGTCCCAAAAACAAGACCCATAAACTTTTCATTTTTAAATTACTAAATAGTACATCATCTCATTTTCATAAACCAAGGTAATCAAAGCTATATTAATACATCGTCGTTATCAGAGTAAATCACAGAATGCGGAAACATGTGGTGTGTGCTCTGCAATCATCCCGAGCTCTTCCATTTGAAAACCGAAGTACCTGAAACATAAACTGAAAACTGTAAGCACAAAACTTAGTGAGTTCCCCAAGATACCACATACCATACATAATAAATCACATACTAGGCCCCGACCGGTATCAAGTTCCCACTCGGCTTCGGGCCCCGCCCGGCATCGAGCTCCGCTCGGTATACATATATGTTATTTCTAGGCCCCGCCCAATATACTCATAAACATATGTCACATAACCATACTAACACATACAAAAATCATAAACAATAACATACAATGCAGCTACTGGGCTTTGCCCGGCATCGAGCCCCGCCCGGTAATCACAAAACACATACGGCTAACTAGCATACAATATACTCTTCATGCCCCGCCTAGCATCGAGCTCTGCTCGGTAAACATATTGTAACATCCGGATTTTCAGGAACATTACTGTGTATGTTAATCTTGAGATTGAAGGAGGGACTCGACGAGTTGAGGGACCAACTCGCCGAGTCAAATCGAGTTGCTCGCGTGGATTTAATGAGTGGACTCGACGAGTCAGATGAGGGAATCGCCGAGTAGGTGCTGGGCAGAGAAACCCTAATTGCCCAGGTTTGTGACCTATTTAAAGGCCCTTATGGCCTTCATTTGCGGCCACACACACACTTGAGAGACCCTAACGAACCAGAGAGCATAGAGAGTGAGAGAAGGAGTTAATTACATCACCATTAATGCATTCTTGCAAGAAGGAAGGAGGGGATTCAAGCTAGGCTGATTGAGGAGCTGAGATCTACTATCACTTCTTCAAAGGTTGTTGTTTGAGGTATGAATCCATGCCTATTTTCGTGTATAAAGTAGATCTCATGAATCTAGGGTTTCTTTACCCATTTTTCGTAGAGATTATGGAGCATGTAGAGTCCTTTGACGCATAGACATTATATCTGGACCTTGAGAGATCCAGAGAGTCCCAATCTTCCAGCTTTATGCAGTCCCATAAGAGTTTTGGGTCTAGGTTACCATTTTGAGGGTTATTTCATCAAATAGAGCTTGTTGTGTGGTGTATGGACATAAAGGTTGAACCTTTACGTGACTTTTGGGTGCTAGAAGGCCAGATCTATAAGTTAGAGAAACAGATCTGACCTCAGAAGGTCAAATGAGTGTTGCCATGGACAAAACTCGCCGAGTCCATGAGAGGACTCGACGAGTCGGATCGGGTTGTCCCGCGATTCGTGATCGGTGGTAACCCGTCGAGTGAAAGGTTAACTCGACGAGTCGAGTGAGGCCTTAGGAGGACTTAGAGGACACGCATGGACTCGCCGAGTCACCCGAGTGCACTCGATGAGTCTGGTCAAAGTTGGACCGTTGACTGGAGTTGACTTCAGTTGACCTCAGGGTTTGGTCAAACTGATTCAAGAGAGGCCATGGAGGGGTAGAATGGTCTTCTACCCATTCTTTAGAGATGAGAACATAAAGAGAGTATTGATTAGAGATATTATCATTTTAATAGGAGGAGGCTAGATCGGGGATATCGAGAACGAGAGTATACTAGACATCATACGAGGTGAGTCTTCTCACTACACATTACCTAGAGTGGTATCTATGTGCAGACCGGAGGGTCTTATGCGTTATGTGTATGTTGAGATTATGTGCATTATGATATATGTATGCTATGTGTTATATAGACCGGACCAGATGGTCCAACGACTTATGAGGCCAGAGGGTCCTCCATCAGACCGGACCGGAGGGTCCAACGATTTAGACCGGACCGGAGGGTCCAACGAGCTAGACCGGACCGGAGGGTCCAACGAGCTACGGGACTGGAGGGTCCCGCTGAGACACATTGACCAGAGGGTCATACCGAGTTGTAGCCTTGAGTGGCTTATGTGCTGTATGTGGTATTTTGGGGAACTCACTAAGCTTCGTGCTTACCGTGTTAGGTGATATGTGTTTCAGGTACCTCAGAGGATCGTGGGAAGGCACCGACATGATTTGTACACACTGACAGAGGATTTTGTATTTGAGATTCTGGGATATGTTTTACCGTGATAACATTTGATACACTTGAGTTCTGAGATGATTTATATGAGATATTTTATGTGTTTTAAAAATGAAAAAGTTGTTTGAAAATTTATGTTGTTACACATATAACACATAACACATGCAAGAGTCATGTAGATAACAACAATACCAAACATAATAACCATGGGCCGACATTGGTGCCTTCGACCCACTAAACATAGTGAGGGCACTCACATCGCACTGCCGAATCTCACAGAAAGAATCTACGACTGCTGGCCCGCAAGAATCCCCACTATATCAATCACAAGTTAATCATCCATCAATAATCAGATCCGACCCATACTAGGTGTCCAAACTTGTAACATCCCAAAATTCAAGACCAAAATTTTCATTTTTAATTTAATAATTCATAAAAGAGATTACTGTAAACATCATCAATGTTATCTCATATCAAAAAAACCCATAAGTCATATATCTCAAAAACATGTCATAGGATAATAATGTCAGAGTACAAATCCCAAGAATCTCATGTGCGGAAAATCATGTGTAATGCGCTGCCATCATGCCGACTCCTTTCCCTTCGAAGACGAAGTACCTGAAACCAAAATTGAAAATCGTAAGCACAAAGCTTAGTGAGTTCCCCCATCATACCACATACCATACAATATGTTGGATTAGATGTCTAAGCCCATAACTATAATTGGTATGTACTTGACCCGATAGTAGCATGGTCCATTTTGGGTTGCATTCATCAGAACAATTTGATAGGATGGATATTTGAGAAAGATGTTATTTGTGTTTTATTAATATATTATAAGTATAATATATTAATTGAGAAATCATATGTGTTTTATTAATATATTATAAGTATAATATACTATAATTGGGGAACTCACTAAGCTTCGTGCTTACCGTGTTAGGTGATATGTGTTTCAGGTACCTCAGAGGATCGCGGGAAGGCACCGATATGATTTGTACACACTGACAGAGGATTTTGTATTTGAGATTCTGGGATATGTTTTACCATGATAACATTTGATACACTTGAGTTCTGAGATGATTTATATGAGATATTTTATGTGTTTTAAAAATGAAAAAGTTGTTTGAAAATTTATGTTGTTACAAGTTGGTATCAGAGCCTTGGTTTGAGGGATTCGGATGCACCTTCGGGTACGTTCAGACTCAAACTGAGGATTTGAGAAGAATTTTCGAAAAAGATAATTTTTATAAAATGTGAAAGAGTTTAAGAGACAACGAGTTGGAGCAGTATGTACAATCAGCCAGGGCCCGAATGGTGATTTCCCAAAATACCCTTACTTTTGTATTATGAGATATTATGCATGCTAGAGATAGGCTAGGTATTTCATACTTTAGGACTAGAGTGGCCTGATTTGTGATGCCTTAGCCTAGGAGTGCAGTTATATGTGATGTGCTTTCGAGTATGTGTTGAGTAAGAGTATCCAGCAGGAATCCTTTTAGAGAGGGATTTGAGTAGAGGAGTAATCTAGGAGAGATACCTAGATGAGCATTTGAGGAGTCTACTGAGAGAGTAGTCAGATGCCCGCGTGGGGTAAAGTTGCTTGAGTTCGGTGATATCCTTTGAGTATGAGGAGAGCAAGTGGGTAATAACCTAGAGTGGTTTTACATGTTGGTAGAGATTATTCGATGCCTCGAATGCTGCCTGCTTCATGCTTTGTGGAACTCTTGGTGATGAGAGTCAGCTACTAAGTGAATATGACGATATTCAGGAGGTAGATGGCTGGCATCATAAGGAGTTCTTCAGCAGCTGATGGCGGAGAAGTGTGAGAGCCTAGGAAGAGCCTAGGAAAGGGTGACCCTAGTCAGATGAGTACGCTGACAGAGTAGAGCATTTCACAGAGGAGCGAACACGCGTGACGGGATTGGTGATCGAGAAGGTTGAGCAGCTACTTAGGAGCTCGGGGATGGTCCGTGTAGAAAGTATGGGTAGATGTGGCAGGTAGTATGGGCCCGTACTACTGAAAGCAGAGGACCCATACTCGATATAGGGAACATTCCGGAGGTTTTAAGTAGCAGATCGAGAGGTGATTTCATGGGTCGAGTACCATGATTTGTAGCAGATCGAGAGGTGATTTCATGGTTCGAGTACCATGATTTGTAGCAGATCGAGAGGTGATTTCATGGTTCGAGTACCATGATGTGTAGCAGATCGAGAGGTGATGTCATGGTTCGAGTACCATGATTTGTAGCAAATCGAGAGGTGATTTCATGGTTCGAGTACCATGATTTGTAGCAGATCGAGAGGTGATTTCATGGTTCGAGTACCGTGATTTGTAGCAGATCAAAAGGTGATGTCATGGTTCGAGTATCATGATTCATAGTGGATTGAGAAGAGAGAACATGGTTCGAGTACCATGATTCGTAGCGGGTTGGGAAGAGAGAACATGGTTCGAGTACCATGATTCGTAGCAGATTGAGAAGAGAGAACATGGTTCGAGTACCATGATTCGTAGCGGGTTGGGAAGAGAGAACATGGTTCGAGTACCATGATTTGTAGCAGATTGGTAAAAGAGAGAACACGGTTTGGGTACCATAATTCATAGCAGATCGAGAGGTGGCCACATGGTTTGAGTACCATGACTCGTGGCGGTTAGTGCTTCTGGTTTACCAGTTATTCTGTTGTGATTGGTTAGTCTGAGATCAGATGTGAAGGAGTATGGGGCCAGAGGTCCATGTTGAACGAGTTTCAACGAAGCATCCCTTGTGAGGGAAGTCGAGATGATTCCAATGTATTTTTGGTAAGATGTCAGATGAAGTCGCAAGACTCAGGGATGAGTAGAGATGACGTTTATGGAGGGTTGCGGTATGAGTTGAGCAATCAGCCGATAATAGAGATGTCACCTTCTGTGACCTGGGTGGTATAATTTCCGTTACCTGTGGGAAACATAAGAGGTGTTGAGATTTCGGTTTCTGAGCTTGGGGGTAAAACCCTGCGGGTTAGCATTGATGGCGACCTTCCATCAGAGTATTTGGGTAGTATGTCTGCCGAGAGGTAATGTTAGAGCATGAGCAGGTTGTCCGTGGGGACTGAGATGGTTAAGGACAAGGATACACCCTATTTGAGCATAGTGGGGCATGTATTAGCTGCTGAGGCAGACGATCAAGAAGAGGATATTGGGACAGTGGCTCTTATTGTCTATGATGGGTATCGAGTGTGGTAATGAGGTCTCCGCTCTTATTACAACCCACGTGATGGAACGTTGGTTGAGGAGTCGAGAATGAGGAGTATGATAGTTCATTATTTCAGATTAAGAGTCAGAGTTACTACTGGACAGTTGAGATGTCCGGTAATGGGATGGTATGAGATTTTGTATGATTAGAGGCAATCATGATGAGAAGTTTCTGAGGATTTCATCTGAGATTCGGGGTATTTGGAGTTGCGGGGTCTCTATCGGGGAGACCACTAAGCATTGCGTAGTACCTTCCAAGAGTAAGTGTGATGTCCCTGGTGGAAACAGTCTGTGGAATAGATTTTTGGTGCGCCAATTGGTGATGGTTCGAACCCTGAGTGGGGGAGAACCGGGTATTCTATCGAGAGGATCAGAGATTTGTTCAAGAGCGGTTAGGGAACTGGATAGAGACATGCACTATGGGATTCTGGGCAATAGAGGAGGGAATTTCGGATGTTCGTCAACATGTTCTGAGTCGTTGGCAATTCTTCCGTGTTTCAATCAAGAGTTGGAATATTCTGAATATACGTGATGTTTGGCATGAAGATTAGTTGTGGATCCTGAAGGAACGCATTGTTGTATCTGTGTATGATGTTGTAAGTAGGAGATCAGTGGTTGAGACAGGATATCATGAGGTTCTGTGATGGTGTACCGAGGTATCCGAGTATAATGTTCTAAAATTCGGATTATTTTGAGACTTGAGTTATGGGATGACGAGTGGTGTATCAGGTTTCTACGATTCCAGTGGGAGCCCTTTCAGCTAATTGACATCAAGCGGGATTATTCGAGAATGTGGATTGCAGCAGGGAAAGGTGTTTTGTCATGGCGGATGTCATCATAAATAGCAATGCATAATTTAGGTAAGTGTGTACACCTATGGTTGGTCTGCAGGGCATGAGTTAATGATCGCAGTGTGGCGTCGACCTGAGGATGAGATTGTGAAGTGTTAAGAGCAAGGGCGGTAAGACTACGGGGAGCCGTAGTACCCACTATTCAGTGAGAGGTTGCGGTGATGCTACGGGGAGCCGTAGTACTCACTATTCAGTGAGAAGTTGCGGTGATGCTACAGGGAGCCAGAGTACTCACTATTCAGTGAGAGGTTGTAGTGATGCTACGGGGAGCCGTAGTACTCTCTATTCAGTGAGAGGTTGTGGTGATGCTACGGGTAGCCGTAGTACTCACTATTCAGTGAGAGGTTGTGGTGATGCTACGGGGAGCCGTAGTACTCACTATTCAGTGAGAGGTTGTAGTGATGCTACGGGGAGTCGTAGTACTCACTAATCAGTGAGAGGTTGTTGTGATGTTGCGGGGAGCCGTAGTACTCACTATTCAGTGAGAGGTCGTTGTGATACTGCGGGGAGCCGTAGTACTCACTAGTCAGCGAGAGAATGTTGTGATGAAGTACTCTCTGATCAGAGCGTGACACAAAGGAGTTTTAGGCTTGGGTAGCCCTAATATTTGAGTTTGTGGGAGCTCGGTGGTCGAACCAGGGGCGAGACTGGGGTCTCCATATTTGTTGGGAGTCGTTATATTCTGAATTGAGTAGTGGTTGTCGCAACCAAAGGGAAGTGGATAAGTGAGGAGCGCATGGGTTGCGGGTCATGAGTCATGAGTTGAGTGGTTTGTTGGGACGAGTGGTTCCAATTCTGTGTCGGACCAGACTCTCGAGTTGAGTTCGATTCTAGTGGTGTATTGAGTAGGCAGAATGAGATTCCGGATTTAGAGATGAATTTCATTTGGAAGGGGGTATTGTTTCCATCTGGTGTCTTAGACCGGAGTGGGTCAATTCGTTGGTATGAGAAAACCGCAAAACGCATGGAACTAATGAGTAGTAGACGGCAGAGGTCGAGAGTGAGTCGAATTCCGTATTCGCTTGAGGTAAAGCGAACTTCTCGACTTGTATGTCACACTGGGCCGAGATAGTTGTATTGATAAGGAAGTCAGTGAGACGTTTTGGTACACGCAATGGGTAACCTTTGGAG